>NC_142354.1:45202008-45547008 GCF_059441175.1 Urocampus carinirostris
TCAAGTAGACATATTTAAAACTGCACACTATATGTACTGAACCTGTATGTCACAAAGGCTAAATTTGCAGATTACATTTTGATGTGGCTTGTCCACAGACAAAATTAGGTTTCATTCTCAAAATTGTAGCCCGGAATTCACGGTAGTTCCACAACTTTTATTTTGAAGTAGATAACGCAGCAGCTGCAAAAATGAATGGGCACCAGAACATTTTATGAATCATCCTTTTATTTTGTGAGTCCTTGTGTGAAATGTATCGCTAGCGTTCGCATTAGCATTAGCATGTGTAACTACTCACGAGTACCGTAAATTCCGGACTATAGGCCGCTACTTTTTTCCCGAACGTTCAACCCTGCGGCTTATTCAGTGATGCGGCCAATTGATGTCATTTTTCTAACGGCCGCCAGCGGCGCTCCAGTACAAAAGGTAAGATTTAGACCGCTGGAATAGATGCGCCGAGGAAGACTGCAACTTCTTAACTTGTGCACAATTTAAATTAGCGTAGACATATCCTCACCATGCAAATTGCAAAAAGAAAGGCACATAACGTAGCTTTCAAGCTAAAAGCAATCGAGCGATCCGATAAAGAAGGATACAGAGCTATTGCACGTAAACTTTACTTTGCGAGTGTGTTGCTAGCGTGTTTTTGAATAAGGGAGCGTGGGACGACGTCTTAATGACAAAGTCGTCTTCCCCATACTAGGAAAGACAACTTTGATGACTTCAGTTATAAGGGGGAAGATGAGGACGGTTTACCGTGATTTCTACAAGTACCGTATATTGTTTTTAACAAACCCGTTTACTGTGTTGCGAGCGTGTTCCTAGTAGCGACTTGCTACCCTTCACAGGCACGGTTTGGGATGAAAGTTATAATATTATTATTAAAGCTTTGAAAACTCTCTCAGTGTACCGTCTTTCTTTGTAAATATGTGTAACCATGTATAATATGTATTTGCAACTGTATATTTTTGTCATGCATTTTTTTTAGAGACTTATTCTGATATGTTTTCCACGGGCGAATCAAAAAGAAAGGGCGAAAACAACGGGGAATAAAGGTGAGACGTGTTTGTGGACGCAGCGGACAATAGTGGATATATATTTTTCCCACCCGTACCTTTGGAAATATAATTTTTTTTTCCTTGGATTATTTTCAACGGAACCCAGACTCTGCAGGTCTGCATCAAACCTTAAGTACTGGTATCATTTTCTGTTTAATTTTGCCAGCTGTTGTTTTTGGACTGTGTACTTTATATTCAGTTACAGTCGGGTTTGGGTACATTTTGTAATTGTGTTACATGATTTACTGTGGGCGCATGCGGCTTATGTACAGGTGCGGCTTGTGCAAGTACAAAAGCGGTTATCCCTTCAAAATGCGATGGGCGCGGCCTATAATCAGGTGCGCTCTATAGTCCGAAATGTACGGTACTCTCACTGGTATTAATCATCTCATCCGGACGTGTCTGCAAGTCAAGTCTGAAAATTACAAAGACGAGCACCTTCCGGGCGACTCGGATGTCGAGCACGCCTCCACTCGAGTCCATCGTTGATGAAGATGAATTTTCTGAGCACGGTTCCGCCGTTAGTAACCCCCCACCTCTCATTTTCAAGACCCAGCCCCGCCCGTGACACAAAGGCCAAAGATATCGACTCGGGAAACACACCAGTGCAATTGATATTTCAGCATGGATCAATGGCGAGCGTGGGATCTGTTAATTAAATCCTTGATATTGTTTACTCATCATAAACATTTCCCATGTTTGAGCAAGGCGAGATGAAACAGGGGGCTCTGGGGGGGGGGCTATACGGGGAGTGTGTGTGTAGAAGATAATGGTCGCCGTTTGACAGATTAATTTCAGGGCCGTGCAAACATCCCTCAAGCGCGGGCCCGCTCAAATCCTCTTTGTTCTACCGCCTCCGATACTTGGTCGGAAGGAGGAGGGAAAAAAAGTAGAAAAATGAGTCGATCCCGTGAGCAGATATGCTTCCACGGCACAAAAGTGTTACGTGTGAGTTTAAGCTGATATCGTTTGAAGCGTGGGGTTGTCAAGGCAACCGGAAAATCTGAATCCGGCGCGCTGATGAAAATAAGAGAGGCCTGGGAGGTTTTGTGCTGCCGTGGATTTGGTAGAGGCGGGAACGGGTCAGGTTATCGTGGAGTGGACTAGGAAGAAGAGGCGGGGCGGCAGTAGCTCAGGAGGTAGAGCGCTCGTCTTGAGATCAAGGGATCCCAGTTCGAATCCCGGCTCGTCCCTGTTAGATGTCGAAGTATCCTTGGGTAAGACACTGAACCCCCAATACCCCCAATAAGCAGGTTAGCGCCTTACATGGCTGCAAGGCCGCTATTAGGAAATGTGAAGCACATTGTAAAGCGTGTTTGGGAAGTCATTGGGGCGGCAGTAGCTCAGGAAGTAGAGCGCTCGTCTTGGGATTAAGGGATCCCAGTTCGAATCCCGGCTCGTCCGTGTTACATGTCGAAGTGTCCTTGGGTAAGACACTGAACCCCTAATACCCCCAATAAGCAGGTTAGCGCCTTACATGGCTGCATGGCCGCTATTGGGAAATGTGAAGCACATTGTAAAGCGCTTTGGGAAGTCGTTGACTTGAAAAGCGCTAAAGAAATGCAGATCATTTCATTTAATTTCAAGAGTCAACTCGAGGGGATCGGAAAATTCTTGGATCAATTATTTTCTGTAACGCCTCCACTTGGAAGAAGAAATCTTCTCGACCCCCCAATCCTTTTTTTTTAACTGATATTGTTGGGGACAAAACGAAAATTGCTTTTTACATAGCAAGCACACTGGTCTTTGCTCGTCTCCCTCAGTGAAGTGCTATCTACACTTAAAAACTAAACTTCCTGATCTTAGCTTTTGGTGTCACGTAACGGACCAGGAAGCAGGAAGTCGGAACTCATATGCGTAGACGATCTGTCACTTTAATTAGGAAATAAAAGTTGTCCGACACACAAACGGACCAAAAACAAAACAAAACAGATTCAAAGGCAATCAAAATGACAAACTCGGCATTACTCAGATCCAACGGGCATGAACAGGGTTTCAACGAGGGTTCAACAATGGTCTGGCAACGGGCAGTCCCAAATGGAGCGTTTAAGTACTCCACAAGCAATCAATTCAATGCGTCTCAGCCGGTGTCAAGAGGCGGGGCCAGCTGGGTGCCATGACAACCGTGCAGGACATGACATTTTGGAGATTTGTTTGTCTCTTCACCCGTTTCTCTTCGTCTGTCTACACTCCATAGTCAATGCATATACTCTGTGTTCAATGCAATGGGTAGAAGCTAAATGTAAACAAAGTACTCTGCCATTGAAACTTCCACTGCTCCCTAGTATAGTGGAGTATAGGGGTGCAATTGATAATAAAATGTATTCTGGGAAAGTTAAAAAAATAAAAGTTTCCCACATTTAAACGCTTTGCTGCCATATCATGGGGCGGCAGTGGCTCAGGAGGTAGAGCGCTCGTCTTGGGATCAAGAGATGGCAGTTCGAATCCCGGCTTGTCTGTGTTACATGTCAAAGTGTCCTTGGGTAAGACACTGAACCCCTAATACCCCCAATAAGCAGGTTAGCGCCTTACATGGCTGCATGGCCGCTATCCGGAAATGTGAAGCACATTGTAAAGCGCTTTGGGAAGTCTTGACTTGAAAAGCGCTATAGAAATGCAGATCTTTCATTTCATATCACTGCTATTCAAAAACAAGGCTAATCATTTTTTTATGTCATTTTTTTTTTTACATGAATGGAATGTCTATATTTCGTTTACTGTTCATTTGAAACTAATGAGTCAAGTTTCAAAGTAAAAGCTACAAACGTGTAGCATTGCAAGTGCATCAACCGTGTGTTGTTATGATATAGATAGATAGATAGATAGATAGATAGATAGATAGATAGATAGATAGATAGATAGATAGATAGATAGATAGATAGATAGATAGATAGATACTTTATTCATCCCCGCAGGGAAATTCACATATATAAACCCCCCTCCCAAAAAAAAAAGCGAACAAACCCTTTTTACCTGCTCAGACCTTTAGGAATACTGTATTAACTTTTTTGTTTTTGTTCCTCACAAATAACTACTCTACTTTCGAAAAATAACTGAGGAGAATTAGAATGTCATGAAACGGACCGGGAAGCAGGAAGTTGGAACTCATTTGCGTAGACGATCTGTCACTTTAATTGAGAAAGAAAAGTTGTCCAGCACACAAACGGACCAAAAACAAAACAAAACAGGCTCAAATGCAGGCAAAACTACAGACTAGGCATTTAACGGGATTAAACAGAATCTCTCCGAATGTTACACCGAAGTGCAACAAAGTCCAACAAGCACAACAAGAATAAACAGGTATCAACAAGTCTTCAACAAGGGTAAACAATGATCTGGCAAAGGGCAGTCCCAAAAGGCTCATTTAAGTACCCATAGGAGTAATCAGGATAATGCAGGTCAGCCGGCGTCAAGGGGCGGGGCCAGCTGGGCGCCATGAAAACCGTGCAGGGCATGACATAGAATGCAAAACACATGTGTCACGAGACCGGACCAAAACGGAGGCAGGAGGCAGGAAGGGAGAACTCATTCGCGTTAACGATCCGATACTTTTATTAAGGAAATAAAAGTCGTCCAACACTCAGGGACAAAACAAAACAAAAACAGGCTTACACTCAGAACGGGCAAGTACAGGTTTCCTCCGAATCAAACAAAACAGGACAGCGCAAAACAGAACAGCAAATGCAGAACAGAAAACGCAATCAACCAGCAGCCCGCAATACCCACAACCCGCCCTTAAAAAGCACACACGCATATTAGATGATCTACTACAGCCGGTGCCCAGGGGGCGGGGCCAGCCGGTCGCCACGGCGACCATGCTGGACATGACAACATGTACATCAGTCAATTATTGACACAAAGAAAAGTAAACGGCATTACAGCCGGGGATTACTGTAAAGTGCAGTTAAGTAAAGTAAGATCCCCCAAAATAAATAACAAATGTGAAAGTCAGCTCTGGTATTTGGCTCAGAGCTATGATACGGGGAGTTGGCAAACAATGGGACGTTTAAGTACCCATAGGAGTAATCAGGGAAATGCAGGTCAGCCGGTGTCAAGGGGCGGGGCCAGCTGGGCGCCACGACAACCGTGCAGGACATGACATAGAATGCAAAACACATGTACATCAGTAAAGTATCGACACAAAGAAAAGTGAAAGTCAGCTCTGGTATTTGGCCGCTGAGATATGATACGGGGAGTTAGAGAGTGAGTATTTATTTGAAGGGCCACTCGTTGAAGCCAGGGAGGCGCTTATTTAGCCAAGGAGCCCCAGGCGAGGACCCCCCCCTCCTGCCCTCTCACTTCCCTGCAGCGGGGCTGATTGCGCGTCTCAATCATCCCAACAGCCCCGTCCATTCTTTCCACTCCCGTCATGCATCAGCCCGAGTCTGAAACCTGGACAGGAGCTCGGCGGGGAAGCCATTCATTCCGCGAGTGGCAAAGCCCATTCATTAAGCGAGCACCACAAAGACCCCCGGCCGGCCGCCGTGGCGCAGTGCGGCAACTCCGTGGCATGCGTTCTCAAAAATCTGACTACAATTCCGCACTAAAAGGTTCACCGCTTTATAAGACCCCAAAAATAGTCTTGTTATGTTTTTTCCCATACATACGGTGCATACAATTAAAACTACAAACTAAATAATCACCACATTTGTGCATTGATTAATCGGTCGAAAATTGGATGCTACAGGGTCCGAAACAACGTTCCCTGTCATTTTCCTTACGGGTCTGAGCGTTCACACAAAGTCTGTGAGCAACGCTTGAAACAACAGTGAGCAACGGCAATCCCAAATGTGGCAAGATAATTCATTATCAAACATGTCCAAAACTTGACATCACGTTACATTTTGCTGAGTTTCCGAGAATGCAAAAAAAAAAAAATCACTTTTGAATGAATTGACTAATGTATTATTGCAAAGGTTTTATGGCCTACAAACAACATTTCTTTCACAAGATTTCCTTTTTTTTTTTCCTGATATATTTTGTCACATAATATTAACATTTTTGGGGGCTTATTGAGTCGGTTGCAACACAAACTTTTTCTTATTTTTTCTGTGGTTTTTTTCTACTTTTTTTTTTAATTCCTTTAAAAAAATCTCATTGTGTTCATTTTTCCGAGCTGTTACTTTTTTCTTTTTGTTCTCTATTTACTTTTTTCCTTTGTTTCTTTCTTTTCTTTTTTTCTGTTTTTTTTTCTAAATTTTGCCTTCTTTGTTTTTTTTTTCTTAGCTTTTCACTACTTTTTCATTTTGGTATTTTTTTTCTTTTTTGTTCTATTCCCCCCTTCCGTTAAGTCATTTTGTGCATAATTTTACATAACATTTGGTGATGTTGGGATTAAAGAAGCAAGAACAACCTGAAGAGCCGTTTAGGACCTGAAAGAGCCGGTTCCTTTTAGTGAGCCGAGCCGAAGAAGCCGGTTCCCAGACAAACTCTACTGACTTTAATCAACTTCATTCTCCTTCGACTCAACTTCAAAATACCACATTTAGGACACAAAGTCAGGGGAACCTGTGTATTTTTACCTTCATGCCCTGTAACTTTGACTTAAGTCGCTTCTTAATTAGTAATTTTGAGCCCTCACTTTTGTGCTCTGGCTAGATTTTCTTGTGCGCTGAGAATGTGCGAGCGGTGCGCGCAGCTTAGAGGGAACACTGGTCCGAACCCAGATGGCTACAGGAGGATCCTATCCACCAGACTACTAGGGACAGCACAACACATCACATGAAACGGCATTGGGTTTTGGTTTTATGTTTTTTACTCACAGTACCACGTTGTTGATGTTATTATTGGGTCAGGCTGCAAAAATATTATAAGACATTAAACCGGTCCGTGGTACAGAAAACGTTGGGGACCACTTTACTACATTTGTATCGCCGGCTCGCAAAGTCTTAACAAAGCACACGGGATTCCGGAATAAATAAGGATCAAGGCATTGTGGGAAGTAATCTGGTTGTCCTGAAAAATATAGATGAATTCATGGCCTCACATGCAAAATAGTCTTTTGGGACATGGAATGTCACCTCTATAGTGGTGTGCCATCAACACTGAATAGAGATTACGTCCTCAATGTGTACATCGGACTTGAACAGCAGTTGACACATCTATGATCTAAAACAGCACTTCTCTTTTCACATTATCGGCGTCAATGTCAGGGTGCTGAAGTTTCTTTTAATTCTTAGAGGAACGTAACAAGCGAATGCAATTTGGTCTATTACCGAGGGAACCACCAATGACAACAACACAATAGAATAGAATAGAATAGAATATACCTTTATTGTCATTGTTACAAAATGGGTTAACATATTGTGACAACAAAATTGGGCATGGCACTCCAGTTTTATACATTCACAGTGAGATGAGACAAGTCTGTGCTGCAATCTAGCACGATTATCCACAGTATGGTTGGCCTGGCGCTGTCTTCTAGAAATACAGGATTCACATTTAACACGACAGAGCCCTCTTTTGTGTAATTAGTACAGTGGAACCTCGGTTTTCGAACGCCTCTCAGTTCGAACAAATCGGTTCTCGACCCAAAATTTGGAGAAATTCTTGCTTCGCTTTTCGTTCAAAAAATCGGAGTTCGAACGCCGGTAAGCTAGGGGCGATGCTGAGCGGCGTACGGGTGTAGATTGCCCCCACCCCTCGTGAAGAACTGTTGTCGCGTGACCGCGCACTTCTTTTTGCTTTCGTTTTTAATATCGGTGAACAGAGTGTTTTAACCCCTAATTATGCCTCGGAAGAAGGTCGGTGCAAGCAGCAAAGTTGCTACAGGTGAAAAAAGAAGAGTAGTGCGTACAACTATTGCATTTAAGAAAGAAATAATAGCAAAATATGAAGAAGATGTGCGAGTTTCCCTTCTTTTGAGGGAATAGAGCATGGCTTCTGCAGACCACCACAAAGCTAAGAAATCCTATTCATAAATCTTTTCTTTATCCTTTAACCGCTCACCACTTGTTGTGGAGACCCGGGTGCTAAATGACTTGTAAACGACCTGATTTTTTTATTTTTACATGTTCGAAAGATTACGCTGACGCGAACGTACGATTAGCCTGGGTTAACTTTACGTTAAATATTCAAGATAAACATTCAGGGTGTTGACACGAATTAAACCAATTTTACATTACTTTTAATGGGAAAAAACGGCTTCGGTGATCATACAAATCGGTTTTCGTACAAAGAAATGGAACGGATTATGGTCGAGAACCCAGGTTCCACTGTATTAGTAAATATGAGGTTGTCCCTGTAGCCACTTCTCTTCGTCTTGTATCGTCACATGATCCAAAAACAGGTGTCATAAACAACTGAGCAGAACTGAAATGTTTCCAGTATGCAATACTTTTATTTGTAAAACGAATATTTTAACAAATAACATGCTGTTACTTTTTGCTACATTTCAAACACCGGGCATTAAAATCTAGTGCAGCTTGTTCAAACTGTTTCGTTCTTCATTTTGAGCATGCAGCTTATAATCAGGACTGTTCTGTAATCCGGAATTTAAGGTAATTGCAAAAAAATAAAGGTTTCTACTTTACGGATTTCGCCTATCACGGGTTCACTTAGGACCAGTGTTCCCTCTAAGCAGCGCGCGTGCGCAATTGCGCACTGCTCGCACATTCTCAGCACACAAGAAAATCTAGCCAGCGCACAAAAATCAGGGCTCGAAATTGCTAATTAAGAAGCGAATGAAGTCAAAGTTACAGTGCATGAAGGTAAAGTCGAGTAAAGTTGAGTAAAGTTAGTACAGTTTGTCGAGAACCGGCTTCTTTGGCTCGGGGTCACTAAAAGGAACCAGCTCCTTCGGGTCATAAACGGCTCTTCGGGTTGTTTTTTATTCTTTCATCCCTACACGACCAAATATTATGTAAAATTATGCACAAAATGACTTAAAGGAAGGGGGAAATGGAACAAAAAAGAAAAAAATACCAAACTGAAAAAGTAGTGAAAAGCTGAGAAAAAAAGAAACAAAAGGAAAAGAAAAAAAGAAGAAAAAATTTAGAAAAAAAGCCAGAAAAAAAGAAAAGAAAGAAATGTAGGAAAAAAGTAAATAGAGAACAAAAATAAAAAAACAGCTCGGTAAAAATAAACACAATGAGATTTTTTTAAAGGAATTTTAAAAAAGGTAGAAAGAAAACACGGAAAAAAGAAGAAAAAGTTTGTGTTGCATTCAAATAATTTCGAATTATATCAAGTGAATCGTGTTGCCAACTTTGTACTTCCACTCAAAAATGGGATGAAGTACAGTTCTGTATCTACAACCGACTCAATAAGCCCCCCAAAATGTTAATATTATGCGACAAAATATGTCAGGAAATAAAAAGAAATGCAAATCTTGTGAAAGAATTGTAAGAACAAACGACGTTTGTAGGCTGTACAACCTTTGCAATAGTACATGAGTCAATTCATTCAAAAGAGAAAAATCATTTTGCATTGCCGGAAACTCAGCAAACTGTAACTTGATGTCAAGTTTTGGACATGTTTGATATTGACTTAGTTGCCACACTTGGGATTGCTGTTGCTCACTGTTGTTTCAAGCGTTGCTCACCGACGTTGTGTCAACACTCAGACCCGTAAGGAAAATGACAGGGAACATTACTTAGGACCTCAATGTACGATGAAATGCTTATTCAGATTTATTTTCTTTATATGTTGTCAAATGTGGGTGGTGTTTCGCTTGCTAATTATGGGTTGGAAAAAAAAATAACCAAGGCAACGGGTTGTAACGTTGTGTAATTAAACAGTCACAACATTAGGCCGTATTGTTATGTCGTTAAATGGCAATTTGAACAGAAGCCTGCCGCAGGGGGTGTCGCAATCTTCTGTTAATCCACCCTCAGCGCATACATAACCTTTGACCAAAGTTTGCTTCCGGCACATTTCTGCCAATCCAACCAGATATCGATAAAAATCCATTCCCCGCTCTTGAAAATCGACCGGGGCTCCTCAAACTACCTAACCCGACAACGGGACAACATCATGGTCATAACCGAATAAGCTCAGAAAACCCCTGTGACGGCGCACCGTCCGTGAAATTGAATTAACACCTCCTTTGTTGTAATTACACTTGCATAAATGGCAAGGCAACGCGTGGGCGGGACACAATTAACACCACGCTGCCGAGCTGACCGCGATGCTGCTGTTCCACTCCCAAACCGACACACGTTGCTACCTCGGAGGATTTCTTCGTAGTTCTATAAATATACTTGCGATTTTTGTTCAAAGAGGCGGGTTATTTTTGCTTCAAATTGTTGTCTGCATCTTTGAGACTGCTACAACTGTGCCAGCAGGACAAAGACTAGGAACCTTCCCGTGGTGTCCTGCGAAGGGCTCTCTCCCAAGGGAGCCTTACGAATCCAACTCAATCCACTCAGACTCGCTCTCTCTTTCTTTCTTGGTCCTCTCTCCTTCTTTATCTCTCCTTTCTCTCTTCCCTCTTTACACTCTTGTCTCTCAATTTCTCTATCCCTCTCTTTCCTACTCTCTCCCCACCTCTCACTCTCTTTTCCTCTTTTTGCGTTTTACTCTGTCTTTCTCTCGTTCTATCTGTCCCTCTCTTTCTCTCTCTTCTACTCTCCTCTCTCTGTTCTTCTTAGAGTGGGCGACATCGAGAGCAACCCTGGCCCCCGGTCCAAGTGCCAGTGGTGCTTTCGAGCCATTCGCTGCGACCACACCCCGATCGCCTGTACTACCTGCCCACTGGGCTTCCGTAAATCATGCACCGGCCTGTCCGAACGTACTAAGGACTTCAGAGGCTTCGTATGCTTGGTTTGCTTGGGTCGCACCCCGTCAGGCCTGGCGGCACAGGACAGTCGCAGCCCCCTCTCCTTCGGAGAACTACGGAGCCTCCCACGAGCGAGTCTGGCGCTACTATGGATTACCTTAGGCGCCTTGAGTGACTCAACGACGACGACTAAGCGTCCCCAGCAAAAATGATGCATCTAGGACAAACCAGAACACTGGATTACTGTAATTTGTTTTATAAGCTTAGGCAGACACCATATGTAAAATTTGTCATTTCTCTGTGTCTGTATCTTTAGTTTCACCTACTTTAAACCAGCTTTAAAACATCCATGTCTACAGAGTGATTGGTATAAAAAACGTGTTGGTCACAGAAATGGAAGCAAAGGCATCACAGCGTATCTAAAGCTGCAGTGGTAAATATGTATCAAATAAGAAATAGGCTTGTATTCTGGAATTTACAGTAAATCATAAGGAGTTTGTGAACCTCTTGGAACATATTTCTCCAATGAAATTTGTCCACAGAAAGTCTAAAAATCCCAGTTATTGACACAGCATACTCGCATAGCTCAATGTATTGTAGCGTGACGGTGCCATAATTGCTGTATTACTTGACATTATTCTGGCATTGTTACAGACCCAAATATCATCCGAGCGCAGGCACCCATGCAGAAGCCGGCCCACTGTCGCCTGCCGCGAGCCTGATAAAAAGGTGCGAGCCACGGGGATAGGGCCACACGGGTTCCCTGAGCTCCTGGAAGCAGAGCCTGCAGATCCGCTGCAGTCAGTCAAGAGCTGGTGGCTGCCTTCCCGAGTTGGCGTGGTGCGCCAAAGAAATGACAGCTTAACGCCCACCCGATTGCTTTTGGGGGAAAAAATAAAACTCAAAAAACAACAAAGAAAAAAGAAAAAATATGCAGGCTGTAGCCTACATTCTGCATTGGTCAATAAAGTAATCCCTTGGTTATCGCGGTCAGGGTTGGGTAGGGTTACTTGAACTGGATTACTTTCAATGACTTTTGGATGACTCCAATACCAAATATGCTAACAAAAGACAAAAGAAACTAAATATGAATAAACTGATGACTCACAACACGTGGTAAGCTTTCTCTCCTGGCTTTGATCTCTTTGATCTCCGGCAAAACGAACATCAAATGCCACAGAAACAAAGATCTACCGCACTCTAAACTTTTCGTCAGGCAGATCCGCTATTGTTGTTTTGGTATCGCGTCGATCTTGGCAAACGAGATCTCGAGATGACGTCATTGTTTTGGTGGTTGTCGAGTGAAAGAGAAGTATGCCTACGTAAAAACAGTTGGCATCATAATACAGAAAGTGGTAACAACGACAATAATTCCGGCACGAAAAAACAGCGGAGAAATTCTTAAGGATACCGCGAAGGCAAGGAAAACACGTGTGTTGAAGCCAACGATTCAACGAAAGATAAACAAAAGAATACTCCTAGCAAGAAAAGGACTTTTCTGCCAAAATGGACTCAATTATATTCCTGGTAACGCTATGAGGAGGATGATAATGGAGTCTGCATGTTCTGTGATGCGTGCACCCAGCGTGACAAAAAAACTGGATTGCATAAATCATTTCGCAATACAAACTTTCATAAAAGAACATTGGATCGGCACAACGACAATGAAAACCACAAATTAGCTATGGAAATTCCGTGGCTGCAATTGGACCTTGAGAAGGCATTACAACTGTGGTGGAACAGCAAACCACGAAGAATATATGAACTGAAAAATCTGAAGGCACAATGTGATTATTATGCTATTACCTGATCATTATTAGAAGGACGGTCCAAACAAAAACAGTCAACCACTAAAGCTTTTTTTTAAGACTCTGATCACGTCAATGATTTCTCATAGCAGTGAGAAATCAAATTTCCTAGAAAATCACTAAAAAACTAAAAAAAACTTGTATTAGTTATATTTTTGTATTTAACAAATTATTCACACTTTAATTAAAGTACTGATGTTAAAAAAATATGAACCTTACGTTTTAACTTTGGATCAGTCACCAATTTGTTGAAATAATAGCCACTCAAGCCCGACCGAGTTTATAGATTTTGTGAAAAAACAAGATGTTGTTATTTATTGGGGGGCGGCAGTGGCTCAGGACATAGAGCGCTCGTCTTGGGATCAAGAGATCTCAGTTCGAATCCCAGCTCCTCCGTGTTACATGTCGAAGTGTCCTTGGGTAAGACACTGAACCCCTAATACCCCCAATAAGCAGGTTAGCGCCTTACATGGCTGCACGGCCGCTATTGGGAAATGTGAAGCACACTGTAAAGCGCTATATAAAATGCAGATCATTGCATTTCATTTCATCATTTAACTCAAGACAATATTTGATTAAGTTTCAAGACAAATTGTTTTTAAATCATTGAGGATCTATAAAGAACTTTCCTGATAATTCTGAAGATTTGAAAAGAATATAACCCAGATTTGGGGCAGCACAGTGGAGCAGTGGTTAGCGCACAGTTCTGAGGTCGTGTGTGGAGTTTGCATGTTCTCCCCGTGCTTGCGTGGGTTTCCTCCGGGCACTCCATGGATGGATGGATTAATCCTTTGCAAATCTCGATTATCCGTCCATTATCTGCACCACTTATCCTCAGTAGGGTCGCGGGGGTGCTGGAGCCCATCCCAGCTGTCTTCAGGCAGTGGGCAGGGGACACCCTGAACTGGTTGCCAACCAGTAGCAGGGCACACAGAGACAGACAACTCACTCGCTCACTCAAACCTAGGGACAATTTAGACCGGCCAATTCACCTAACATGCACGTTTTTGGAACGTGGGAGGAAACCCACGCAAGCAAGGGAAGAACATGCAGACTCCAGACAGGAGGTTCGACCTTAGAACTGTGCCGCACACGCGCTAACCACTGCGCCGCTGTGCTGCCCCAGGGATTGATCAATATTTTTTAAAAATTGTGAATGAAATGGATAATCAACTAGTTGTCAAACTGTCGCCTAGTTGTTGCATTTTACTCCCTTTATTGTTTTCACAAATGCGAGTTCACCAATTACTCGTGCATGATAAGATGCACCTTATTGATGTGAGGAACGGCTCTTCTACAATCGGAATCGTTCATATAGTTTACATTAAATGAACCGTTCTTGTTGCATCGGATGAATTATCATGTGTGTGCGTGCGTGTGTTTGCATATATTCCTACGTTGCGCAATCTTGGCCAAGTGAAGCCGGTTGACCCAGGAGATCTTGCTGAGTGGGTTTGGAGTGTTGAAGACCACCATAAAGCTGACGGGGCGGCCAGACCTTCAAGAGATCAAGGACAAGCCTCATTAGTGCACAACAGTGGAGAAGATTACAAACGTATTCTCCGTCCAAAGAGAATAAAAGTGGTAACCTTTGTATCGTATTGCATTTAATTGTGTACTCTGTGTACACGTATCGCACAATATTTACATAATTTCAATACTATTTGTAATACATTGCAGTAAGGGATAACTTTGTAGTTTTTACAACAGGAGTCACCAACCTTTTTAAAGCTGAGAGCTACCAGTTTGATATGCACTTTAAAATGGCAACTCATTATGTTATTACCATATTGTAACTTATGTTATTTTCAAGTTGTGATGATTAGAAGAGATAAAATGGACTCAGTCAACCAATAAAACATCATGTCACTTAGAAATCATATCCCGGAAAATCACAATGTACCTTCATCGGTAAACTATTTTCAGAAGAAGCCTGCGGGAGCCTTGGATGTTCTTAGGGGGCTACCTGTCGCCCGCGAGCACCATGTTGGAGACCCCTGTTTTACATTATAATTTATGTTAGCTGAGTGTCCCAGAAGTATCACACTGTATTTAAATGTGTTATGGCCCAAAAGGGGGTGAAACAAAATAGGAAAAAATGCCACATTCTACAGCGCCACCATAGAGAAAACTCTAACGTACTGCATCACAAGGGGTACACAGGATGCTCTGCAGCGCTCCAGAAAGCCCTACAGAGGATTATGAACCTGAAGTCCAGGGAAGAGCTTACAACTGTATCCTCTTGCGGCCCGCACGCTATTAATCAAGATGGCCTTCACTTTAGTGCCGGGAAGCCTGCTCAAGAGTTCGCCTCCCTTTCCTAATTCCTTTCTTTTCGGAGAGACGCCTTGTGCCTTTTGTGTTACGAAGTTTCAACTTCCTTACTGCTCGTTTTTTATACTCACACGCGATTATTCGCTTCATTTAAACATGTTATTTTCGTCTAAGGCAATCAGACTTTCTTGTATTCATGTGACCTCGCCTAAGCCAATCAACTATGTTGTTCTATGCCTGTTCTTTCCAAATAAATGAGTCTGTAGCCATCCGGCCACCTCTGTCTGACCCTCACCCCCTCATACACCCCCCTCCGGAGGCAAACAAAGCCTATACAACAAGGACAGTACAAACATCTTCTTTTTTCTTTTATCTTTGGAATGCCACATCCAATTTTGTTGTCACAATGTATTCAACCCATGTTCTAACAATGACAATAAAGATATATTCTATTCTATTCTATCAAAACCTCCAATGGGCAGGGGCCGGCCCACGGGCCATATTTTTGACCCGGCTGACCCAAGAAATTCCATCTTCATTTAATAGGTCAAAACAAGCAGATATTTAGCAGTGGTAGCCATCTCAGATACAGTTTCACAGCTTCAACTATCAAGGCAGTTCACAGGACAACACCGGGGAACGTAGGAGCACGATATCCGAGCTACGGTGGATTAAGACGCTCATAAGAAACAATCACTCATTCATTTTTAGTCAGTCTCTTGGGAGTGAATGCGCTAACCGGAACAAAGTGCTAATGGAAAGTGCTCAGACGAGCGATACATTAATAATGCGCTCTGTGTGATTCTTGGACAGCTGGATTGACATGTAGCCAAAAACGGGAGTTGTCAAGCTTGGGTATGCAGTTTAATGTGGCTAGTCCCCAAAAAAAAAAAAGGAAAAATCTTTTCGTCTTTCCGATGTATTTGTCCTGCATAAAACCTTGGGAGGATGGCGCCTACACCTCTTGATTTATCATGAAAACTGCTGATGTTGCACAAGCATGCGTACTTTTGGCAATTGAGGTATGATTGTCATCACAAACTCTTCCAGTACACTCTTAAAATATCACTGTTTTGGAGGAGTGTGGGGGCTTATCTTCCAAGTGTCACAATCACATGTATTGGGAACACCTGTGCTCAGGTTTTGGCGCCAACAGCCAGGACAGCTGATTGGTACATCCCGTACTTTTAAATCCCCAGCTTCCGGTAACACTTTGTCTGATTGTACTCATGCTACCTGTTGCCTTCAACTCAGTAAGCCCGTACGTCTGACTCTTTGCCCGCTCCCTGTTTTCTTCTGATTGATCTCCGTTGCCGACCCGTTCCTGCAATCTGCCCTGCCCGTCTGACTCCTGAACTCTTTTCCGAACACTACGATTACGCCTGTCCGCGACCATTTCCGCCAAGCCTTCACCCGCCTGTCAAGTTCCGTCAATCCGCCAACCAACGGATCGAAGAATCCCACCATGTCATTTCCTTCCTTTCAATAAAACCAAGAAACGAGCGCAAGTGATCTCAGTCTTCCTTTCGTCCTGTCTGACACCATGTCCATCTTTTAAATAAACACATAAAAACATCAACATCATTGAGCAACCGTAAACCACCGCTTTTCTGTGCTTTCTCAAATAAAAAGGTTATTTTTGTCATGATTACCCACTGCCCTCACCTGTGTCCGCTTGTTTGGCAGCAGCTGCTGCTCGTTGCCTGATTGGTACCCCTACTATTTAAAATCAACGCTTTTATTCACTTCTGGTCGGTCCGTCAACGAACCTCCGCACTTGCAAGGCAAGCCTTTTGACTCTGGCTCCCGTATCCTGTATCGATCCCTGATCTAAGCCCCGTATCCTGTCCGGTATCCTGCTAACGAGCAGTGTCTCTTGTTATGCCCGGGCTAAAATACAGTGGTACCTCTTCTTACGATCTCAATTGGTTCCAGGATGGTGCTCATTGCTCGAATTGTTGGTGTAACAGGCACATGTTCCAGTTATGAAATAAATCAAAACTAATTATTTCAAAGAGGAGACACGGAGATCGCATACCTGTCAATGTATACGTTTTTCTTGTACTTTACACGTTTTTTTCATTAGCATCTTATATTGTGTAAACAGGGTTGGGTAGGGTAACTTTAACTGGATTACTTTCAATGAATTTTGGATGACTCCAATACCAAATATGCTCATAAAAGACAAAATAAACCAAATATGAATCAAATGATGACTCACAGCACGTGGTAAGCTTTCTCTCCTGGCTTTGATCTCTTTGATCTCCGGCAAAACGAACATACAATGCGACAGAAACAAAATGAAAATCAATCCAAACAGCTTGCCAATATCATTTCTGCCGTTCCATGTTTTCCAAGCCTGCAGAAAATTGAGTCATTTTATTCCTATTTAGTTTCTTTTGTCTTTTATGAGCATATTTGGTATTGGAGTAATGAAATGAAATGATCTGTATTTCTATAGCGCTTTTCAAGTCAACGACTTCCCAAAGCGCTTTACAGTGTGCTTCACATTTCCCAATAGCGGCCGTGCAGCCATGTAAGGCGCTAACCTGCTTATCAGGGGTGTTAGGGGTTCAGTGTCTTACCCAAGGACACTTCGACATGTAACACGGACAAGCCAGGATTCGAACTGGGATCCCTTAATCCTAAAACGATCGCTCTACATCCTGAGCTACTGCCGCCCTGAATCGAAGAGTCATTGAAAGTAATCCAGTTAAAGTAACCCTACCCAACCCTGGTCATCGCAAGGTAGATGTGGATGGAAAGCATAAAAAAGGAGAATGGGTGACAAGGGAAAAAGAAAGGACATTTTTCATTTCATGGGACTTTAACTTTAATACAGAGAATGTTCTCACAGCAGGGCAACCGCCTGCTTGTCATTCCGAAGCGCTCGGCTGCGGTCGAGTCGTCGCCGTTCGAGACAGCTCGCCACAATCACACAGACTAGACGCCGTAAATCGGCCCACGGTCTAGCCAGACACCAAGACTCCGACTCCGCTTTTGCGTGTCTTTGTCTGATGCATTTCATCATGAGCTTCAAGCTCAACTTGACCTTCCGTCTTTGCGTGTTCAAGTCAAGTACTAAGTCTCTCGCTTCCGAGGACCCTAACAAGATCCAGCGTACACGCCCTTAGCGACAAGGCTAGCAAGCGAGCTAAATATAAGACTGAACAAAATAGGAGCTTTTTATAGAAGCACTTTTATATCTCTCATCTCATTAGCTGCACCACCTATCCTCAGTAAGGTCACGGGTATGCTGGAGCCCATCCCAGCAATCATCAGGCAGTGGGCAGGGGACACCCTGAACTGATTACCAGCCAATCGCAGGGCACACGGGGACAGACAACTCATTCACACCTAGGGACAATTTGGACCGGCCAATTAACCTGACAAGCATGTTTTGGAAATGTGGGAGAAAACCGGAGTGCCCAGAGGAATCCCACGCAAGCACGGGGAGAACATACAAACTCGGCACAGGAGGATCCCAAGAACTGTGCCGCAACAAGGGTTGGTTTATTTGTCAAAGGTTCTCAGTGTATTTTTCAACTTGAACCTGGAGCGCAAAGTAACGAGGGATTACAAGTATTTCAATATAAAAGAGTGTGAGACATCAGTCCCTTTCTACATCTTAAATAATATTCATGAAGTGTGGTTGTAGAACTGGCCTTAGTACTGAGGAAAACTATCTGACTGGCAGGAATGAGATGAAACACTTCTGATGTTTCCTTTCACAATCCCAAAACATGGCTGGGATCCAGCACCCCTGCGACCCTTATGAGAATAAGCAGTTTGGAAACATTTTTTACAATGTTACGAACATATCAAATGTTGCACACTTGATTTACACTCATTAAAATGATCAATAATGTTATTATTATTCAGGTTATAAGTTTTATCATTAATAATGGTATAATTGTTGTAATTATTGTTTTCATAATTTAAGAAAAAGTGCAAACATGAAATGAAATTATCTGCATTTCTCTAGCGCTTTTCAAGTCAAGACTTCCCAAAACGCTTTACAGTGTGCTTCACATTTCCCAATAGCGGCCATGTAAGGCGCTAACCCGCTTATTGGGAGCATTAGGGGTTCAGTGTCTTACCCAAAGACACTTCGACATGTAACACGGACGAGCCGGGATTCGAACTGGGATCCCTTGATCCCAAGACGGGCGCTCTACCCCCCGAGCTACTGCCGCCCCCAAAGACCGTGAAGATACTGTTAGACCGGTTGAGGACAATGTTTTCTTTAAGCTGCGCATTTGTGCACTTTCCAGACCTTCCATCCAAGAAAATCTATCCATCGCAAAAAAATCAGGGCTACAAATTGCAAAATGAATTGCCTAGCAAATTCAGCCAGAATTACAGTGCATGTGGTGTAAAAATAATGTGGGTTCTCTCTGTGTGTTTTAAGCAGGTTATTTTGAACATGAGATGAATCAAGACGAGATTGAGTAAACAACACGAGATTGAGTAAACGAAAGAAAGCGCACCTGTGAGCTAGAGCTGGAGAGAGGGGCCACGGGGGTTATAGAGGAGATCGTCCCCGCAGTTGAAGCTGTGGACGCACCTTGCAGGTAACTACGTTTTTTCCTTTGGGGAGTGTGTTAAACATGTTTTTTCTTTGCCATGGTTGTTAAACCACTTGACATGTTTTGCTTCTGTTGTGTCTCTTCTTGGGTTGCAGGTTGTTAAAGAATCTGGTGTTCCATTCAAATCATTTGCAAAAACATAGTCAATCTTTGCAAGCACTACTTAGTCTAAAAAGTGTGATTAAACACAGTGCTGTATTGTGCAACCAACTAAATAAATCCATAAAATGTTAATTGAGTCAAGTCGAGTCAAGTCATTTTTATTTGTGACGCCCTTAATCACAAAGAGTCTCAAAGGGCTGCACAGGTTATTGCACAGACTATTATTATTATGACACCATCCCCTGATCTGGAACCAACATGAGATTAAGGAAAAACTCAAAAACCTCAACATGAGGAAAATGAAGAAACCTTGAGAAGGGACCGCACATGTGGTCATCCCCCTTTCAGGATATCGTGTGACAAAAGATACTTTTTTAAAAAAGAGAATCTCTTGTAAAAGTTGTTTTCTAAACAACATCTTGTGGATCGTGCAACCTTTCCAAGAGTACATAAGCCAATTCATTAAAATGCGGAAAAAATAATGTAACATAGCCAAAAACTCAGCAAATTCTTTGAGCGGTAGCCTAGATGGTCGGGCGCCCGCTCCGAGACTGGGAGGTCGGTGGTTCAAGCCTCGGCCGAGTCATACCTAAGACAACATTGGTACTCATTGCCTCCCTACTTGGCGCTCGGCATTAAGGGTTGGAATTGGGGGGTTTGCTCACCTAATGACTCCCACAACAGCAGTTGGGTCTAAAATGGCGGCGTCCTATTTGGCTGCGGCTGCATCGGCTCGCTACAGTTTAACTGTTCGGGTCAGGTGTATCGACATTTCCTTCTGTGTGCATGGTTACAAAGAATGACAATGAAGTAAATTCTATTCTATTCTATTCTATGATTTGTTTGCCACATGTAAGATTCATGTTGCTCACTATTGTTCCAAGCGATAGTCACAGACTTTGTGGGAATGCTAAAACCCGTGGAAGCTTAGAGGTTACATTGGTTGGAGACCTCTGCTCCAATGAGTCAAATACATTTGCCCAAATGCGAGCACAGGAAATGTATCCTAATTTATACTGGTTGCCAAGCTTTTCCAACTGCATTTGCATTTAAAAAATTTGAATCTTAGTGAGATTTGCTGGTGAGAAAAACAAACAAAACACAAGCAAAATATGAATGCTGAAAGAGCAGAAAGGTCGGTACATTTTTACATAGCTCGACACCTTCAGGGATCTGCAGGTCTGGGTTTTAACTTAGCGAGTGATGGGATTCCGTTTTTTTAATAAAATCGAGCTCTCTGGAGACAGATGATATGTTGTGCCTCTAACGCGGCCCTGTGACATATTTGAATATTTCCATAGTGAAAACATCATTTCCAAATGGAGTGTGGATAAATGTGCTGCCTTGAAAGTAAAGCTAAATCACTGAAATATATTTTACTGCAGGCTCCAACAACATGGTGTAACGCGGAGCGGGCACTTTGTCTGGTGAACGTAACAAGAGGCAAATGTGTTGTTTATGATCTCCAGGAATCACATAGCAACATTTTTATCACAATGTTCTCGTACTTCAAATATTTTGAGTTTTTTTTAGTAAAGAATCCGTCAAAAATGAGCAAAATTGTCTAACATTGTCCTTGTCAAGTCTACATGTTATCCAAATATGGGTAACCCTATATGTTACACTTTTACCAATCCATGAAGAAGATGTGCTTACATATTTTCAGTATACAAGCAACTTACAAAATGTCAAAATGATCTACTCATTGCAATAAATAAACATCTCGTTGTTTTCAAATGTATAACTGCACCAAAAACTAAATCCCGGTAAATCAAATTGTCACGAGACCGGACCAGATCGGAGGCAGGAGGCAGGAAGGATGAACTCAATCGCGTAACGACCAGTTACTTTTATTTAGCAAAATAAAAGTTGTCCAACACTCAGGGACAAAACAAAACAAAAACAGGCTTACAGGCAAACAGGAACTCAGACTAGGAATACTCACAAAACAGGCTTTTACTCAGAACGGGCAAACACAGGTTTCCATAAATCAAAAAGAACAGATTAATGCAGAACAGAAAACGCAATGAACCAGCAACCGGCAATACCCACAACCCGCCCTTAAGAAGCACACACGCAAATTAGACGATCTGCTACAGCCGGTGCCCAGGGGGCGGGGCCAGCCGGTTGCCACGGCGACCATGCTGGACATGACACAAGTTGCCATGGCGCCCAGTTGGTCCCAGCCGGGCGGCGCTGGATTCTGGTGCGGTTGCCGCGGCACCCAGTTGGCCCTGCCCATAAACAACGGCTGAGACGCATTTGACTGATTGCTTCTCGGAGTACTTAAACGCGTTCCTTTGAACTGTGCTTTGCTGGAGCGTTTGTTATACTTGTTAAACCTGTGAGATTTTTGTGAACCTTCTGTGAGATTTCTGTTTTGGCTCTGAGAAATGCCTAGTCTGTAGGTTTGCCTGCATTTGATCCTGTTTTGTTTTTGGTGTGATCCATTTGTTTTTTGACAACTTTTCTTTTGTGTGAATTCCTAATCCACTCCCGCGACCATCGATCCCCGGATCGAGTGTGTGCACCCTTCTCATCCTCCCCCAATAAATTGTGAGTACGTCTATGCGAATGGGTCCTTATTTCCTGTTTCCCGCTCCGCTTCATGACAAGTGTGAAACGTCTCACCCAAAGACACAAGGACACATGACTTGAAAAAGAGGAAAGACCTTGAGGTCAATGGCCATCACCACTTTAAACACATGCACAAAACTTTGAAAAAAAAAATACCGTAAATTGCGGACTATAAGCCGCTACTTTTCTCCCAAACCTTCAACCCTGTGGCTTATTCAGTAATGCGGCCAATTTATGTCATTTTTCTAACGGCCGCCAGCGGCGCTCGAGTACAAAAGGTGAGATTTAGACCGCTGGAATATATGCGCCGAGGAAGACTGCAACTTCTTAGCTTGTGCACAAATAAATTTAGCGTAGACATATCCTCATCATGCAAATTGCAAAAAGAAAGGCACATGACGCAGCTTTCAAGCTAAAAGCAAACGAGCAGTCCGATAAAGAAGGAAACAGAGCTACTGCACGTAAACTTTACTTTGCAAGCGTGTTGCGAGCGTGTTTTTGAATAAGGGAGCGTAGGACGACGTCTATATGACAAAGTCTCTTTCTCATACTGAAGGAAGACGACTTTGATGACGTCAGTTATAGGGAGGAAGATAAGGACGGTTTACCGAGATTTCTACATGCACGGTATGTTTTTTTTAACAGAACCGTTTACTGTGTTGCGAGCGCGTTGCTAGTAGCGTTTTGCTACCCTTCACAGGCACGGTTTGGGATGAAAGTTATAATATTATTATTAAAGCTTTGAAAACTCTCTCGTATATTTTTGTAATTAATTTATTTTAGAGACTTATTCTGATGTTTTCCACGGGCGAAAGAAGGGGCGAAAACAACGGGGGCTGACGGGAAGTGGAGTAAAGGTGAGACGTGTTTGTGGACGCAGCGGACAATAGTGGATATATATTTTTCCCACCCTTACCTTTGGAAATATACATTTTTTTTCCTTGGATTATTTTCGACGGGACCCGGACTCTGCAGGTCAGCATCAAACGTTAAGAACCGGTATCATTTTCCGTTCATTTTGCCCGCTGTGGTTTTTGGACTGTGTACTTTATACTCAGTTACAATCGCGGGACTCTAAGTCGGGTTTGGGTTAATTTTGTGACTGTGTTGCATGTTTTAAAGGGGGGCGCATGCGGCTTGTACACAGGTGCGGCTTGTGTAAGTTCAAAAGCGGTTATCCTCCTAAAATGTGGTGGGTGCGGCTTATCATCAGGTGCGCTCTATAGTCCGAAATTTACGGTAATTCTAGTAAGGTTGACAATGTTGTGTTATAAACCTTTTATGATGACTGGTTTTCCTGGAACTGAAAGCAAATCAATCTTAATGTAAACACTTTGAAGTGAATACTCTTCTTATCAAAGTTATGCGAATGCCGCTTCGTTAAGAAAAAAACCTCATGGGAATCCTGCTAATGTTTCCTTCAGGTAATAAGTGATTAAGACGCAGTTGCAGAAAATAGGTGACGGTCATCCACTTCGGTGTTGTCACCCTTTCAAAAAATTAAGAAGATAAGACAGGGTGGTGGTTGTGGGGAGTGGGGGGCGTTCTTTACATGGACATAGGTGTTTTTTGAAATCCCATCAATGACAAGATGATATAGCAGACAGGTTGAAGTGTCATCTGCAGCTGCAGTATTCAGAGTCTAAGTGAGGGGTGTCAAATTCATTTGAACTCGGGGGCCACACGATAGAACAAACATTCTGTCGGGGGCCGGACTAGTAGATTTAAGAGAAAGAAAAAGAGAGATAAAGGAATAAGAGAAAGAGGGAGGAAAAAGGCGAGAGGGCGGGACAAAGAAAGGAGAGAAGGAGAGAGCATGAGAAACAAAAGATAAAAAGTCGTGAGAGAGGGGGAGAAGAAAGGGAGCGGAAGAAAGAAATCCAAAGAGAAATAGAAAGACAGAAGGAGAGAAAAGAGAAAAGAAAGCACGAAGGATATGAAGAGAGAAAGAGAAAAGAGAAAAAAGGAAGAAAGGAAGATAGAGCAAAAAAGGTTAAAAGACACAGAGAGAGAGAGAGAGAGAGAGAGAGAGAGAGAGAGAGAGAGAGAGAGAGAGAGAGAGAGAAAGAGAGAGAGAAAGAGAGAGAGAAATAATTACAAATGCAGTGTTTTTGTGAGAGGCTTTGGCAACATCAAGTGGACATATTTCAACCTGCAGCTTGTTTTTCTCTTGCGCTTCTCTGAGTGTTGTCTCGCGGACCAGATTCGATCCCTTAGCGGGCCTGATCTGGCCCTCAGGCCGCCTTTTTGACACGTGTGGTCTAAGTGATGTGTAGGCCACATTGGACTTAAAATAAATTGCAGATGGTCCAGAACAGAAGGACAAAAAATGTATCAATTGATTTGATACAGGGTCTCAAATCTGAGACCTCGGCAATATATGAGGAAAAAAAATGTATGAATAAATATCCCTACACGTGCACTTTATATTTGATCTTATATTTGTTTTTTTTATATAAACTATTTAATCAAAATAGTTTTAAAACAGCGGCACGGAGGAGCAGTGGCCAGCGCGTGTGTAGCACAGTTCTGAGGTCATGGGTTCAAATCCAGCTACCAGCCTTCCTGTGAGCAGTTTGCATGTTCTCCCCGTGCTTGCGTGGGTTTCCTCCGGGCACTCCGGTTTCCTCTCACATTCCAAAAACATGCATGTCAGGTTCATTGGCCGATCCAAATTGTCCCTAGGTGCGACTGAGCGAGTGAGTTGTCTGTCTCTGTGTGCCCTGCGACTGGCTGGCAACCAGTTCAGGGTGTCCCCCGCCCACTGCCCGATGATTGCTGGGATGGGCTCCAGCACCCCCGCGACCCAACTGAGGATAAGCGGTGCAGAAAATGGATGGATGGATGGATGTTTAGAAACATCTAGAATTGAATCAAATTAAAGCAAATGTGATCATATGCATTGAAAACTCAAAATATAACAGAATGTGTATGTTTTATTCAATTCATTTTTAATAACTAGCCTGCAGATGTAAATCAATGCTTCATGAAAAAACATATTTTTATGGGGGGACCCACATGAAGGGACTCTTGGGACAAGAGTGGCACAAATACAACATTTTTTTTGGTCGTAGCACGTACCTTCTTCACTGAATATGATCACTATATTGTGAACATTTTCTGGATCGTACATGGTCTAAATATAGCTCCAGTAATTTGGAAAAGAGAAAGACTGAAATGGTGGGACTGGCGTGACAGACACGGGCTTGCTCTCTCAATCGGATTCCTTTTCACAATACCTCTGTCATGTCCTGCACGGTTGTCATGGCGCCCAGCTGGCCCCGCCCCTTGACACCGGCTGAGACGCATTGGACTGATTGCTTGTGGAGTACTTAAATGAAGACCTGTTTGATCTGAGTAACGCCTAGTTTGTAATTTTGATTGCCTTTAAACCTGTTTTGTCCTTGGTCCGTTTGTGTGTTGGACAACTTTTCTTTCCTGATTAAAGCGACAGGTCGTCTACGCATATGAGTTCCGACTTCCTGCTTCCCGGTCTGTTTCTTGACAACCTCAAACCACATAGCCTCAAACATGATAACATCACTCGTGATCAGATGCCTGACAGCTGTGGTGCCTTTGTGTCTCACGGGTAGAAGAAAAAACGGAATCAAGGAGTTGTGAGGATAATGGTGGGGAGGAGATGGAAAGGATGGAGGGAATCTAGCTGATTTATGGCGGCAGGTGAGCGGTGAAGCGCACGAGTGACACTGATGCCCAAGGACATGGCCACAGGAGAGCGCAACGCTGCGGAAACTGGCAGTCCGACATTCACCTGCTCGATGAGAGTCTGCTCATAAACAAGACGCTATCATTATTCTGTAAAATCCTAGGGCAAAATTGGTGCACAGATTAAGGGGACTTATAATAAAAGTAACTTTTTAATTGCATTGCTGCAGCCAACTCTTGCTATAATTGGAATGCTGCCGCAAATTGCCAAAAGTCCATAGTCATTTTCCATTATACATCCATCCATTATCTGCACCGCTTATCCTCAGTAGGGTCGCGGGGGTGCTGGAGCCCATCCCAGCCATCTTTGGGCAGTGGGCAGGGACATCCTGAACTGGTTGCCAGCCAATCGCAGGGCACACAGAGACAGACAACCATTAACTCGCACAGTTCTTTGTTCCTTTATCTCTTTGTTTTCCTAAAATCACTGTAAAATGTGGACCTGGAGTGCCACGTCCAATTTCGTTGTCACAATATATCTCATGTTGTAACAATGACAATAAAGGTATATTCTATTCTATTCTATTCTATTCCCACCTAGGGACAATTTGAACCGGGCAATTAACCTGAAATGCATGTTTTTGGAATGTGGGAGGAAACCGGAGTACCCGGAGGAAACCCACGCAAGCACGGGGAGAACATGCAAACTCCACACAGGAGGTTCGATCTCATGACCTCAGAACTGTGCTGCGCACGCGCTAACCACTGCGTCGCCGTGCTGCCCCCAATGGTAATTGTCTTACCTCAAAACCAGGGTTGGGTAGGGTTACTTTAACTGGATTACTTTACTGTATTTGCGCATGGTATATTCATACATTAGATACAAAGTTAAAAAAAAATGTTGTTGAATTCTTTTTATGGATATATTACCGTATTCATTCATGTATAACGCACGCTGGTGCATAATATGCACCTATATTTTTTGATTAAAAATCAAATATACTTTTGCAAGACACAGTATTCCACGTCTGTGACCCAAGTTGGGATAAGGGGGGCATAAAATAGATAGATGGATGTATTTATTCCATGTACACAGGGTTGGGAAGGGTTACTTTAACTGGATTACTTTCAATTACTTTTGGATTACTCCGATACCAAATATGCTAATAAAAGACAAAATAAACTGAATATGAATAAAATGATGACTCACAACACGTGGTAAGCTTTCTCTCCTGGCTTTGATCTCTTCGATCTCCGGCAAAACGAACATCAAATGCGACAGAAACAAAATGAAAATCAATCCAAACAGCTTGCCGACATCATTTTTGCCCTTCCATGTGTTCCGTTACTCCCCAAGCCTGCACACAATTTTGTCATTTTATTCATATTTAGTTTTTTTTGTCTTTTATTAGCATATTTGGTATTGGAGTCATCCAAAAGTAATTGAAAGTAATCCAGTAAAAGTAACCCCACCCAACCCTGCATGTACATATATTCAGTATTGAGCCGGATTGAACCTCCCTAGGTTTTGACAGGTTTTACCTGTTAATCTTACCCAGAGTAAATACCCTACTCAGGGTTTTTCCACATTTTCATGGTCAAATTTAAGCATGTTTTAAGGACTTTCAAAGCCAATTTTCCAAATTCTTCAGTACCTTTTAAAAAGAAGAAAAAAAATCCAGTGTGAACCATGTATTTTACAAAGCCACATATGTGAGATTTTTTTTTTTTGCATGTGCATTTATCAAGGCATATTATCTTTTAGATCGTGAGTAACTCGTGAATATATTTGTTTTGGAGACAAATCTCGTCCTATATACGTTCTGGAATGTACCTTAAATTTTCAGTTGCAGGAAGTTCTTTCCTTTCCAATTAACCATTAGGTAAGGCTACCTTACTTTTGTTGCATAGCGCATAAAAAAAGTATATATTAAAACATACTGTATTTTCCGCACTATAGGGCGCACCGGGTTATAGGGCGCACCCCCAAAAAATAGTTTTTGGTCCTATAACTTCCATAGATAAGGCGCACCGGATTATAAGGTGCTACAATGGGAACGTGGACAAAACAGTCAGATAGTTCAGTCCAACTTATTACCCCCTTAACATTCCCAAAGCTTGCAAAGAAGCAAATACGTGTCGTAGACACCTGCGGATGCGGTGTCCGTACGATGTCACTCAAATGCATCGTTCCATCATCCGGAAGGTTAAAGTCTTGGGATTCAAGAAATGCCAACCATTCCCTAGTTTCTATTTTCTTTTTCGCTCGCAACTTTACTGTGCATATGACAATAAACACTTGGAATTGAGTTGAATTCACTCAACTCATCACAGCAACATCAAGATCGTTCTAAAACAAGATACCGGGAAAATATAAAGCCACATAGCTCACCTAAGTTCTCACGTTCAATAATGATACGCAATCATGGTCTTCTTACAACCGTGAGTGTAGTCAATCCAGGAGAGTCAAATGTTTACAAATACAAACATGTTTCTTTATGGCGTAGTTTAGCAAGCTTGCTATTCAGTCATCTTTTTCGGCCAATTGCAGGGTTTGTTTTGGCCCTCTAGCCAATCCGAGGCTCCAAATAGCTTCAGCCAATAGCGATCGATTTGACTGATGATTGACACATATTTTTCGGCCAATTGCAGGGTTTGTTTCGGCCCTCTAGCCTATCCGAGGCTCCGAATAACTTTAGCCAATAGCGATCGATTCAAATGATGATTGACACATTGGTTAGCCAATGAAACGCCGGTATATAAATCCCAGCATACACCGCGGACTACTCCACGTTCGGGGGAAAATCGAGTCGGCGGCTGTTGCGTAAGTTGCGAGACCTTGCGATTTAATATTGAGCCATATATAAGGCGCACTGTATTGTAAGGCGCATGGTCAGCTTTTGAAAAAAATCAAGACTTTTAGGTGCGCCTTATACGTAGTGCGGAAAATACGGTAATCTTTGGAATAATAGACATTTAATAGTTTCGATGTAGCATTTTTATCTTTTTGTGCAAAACCTGTAGGAGGTGATGACAATGCTGTACAATGCCAACTGCAGGTAACCACGAGGGAAGAGGACATACAATAGCAAAGTGAAACCACCAGAGTGCAGTGCCGCCGTCACTTTTAAGCAGACTTGTTGAGAAACATGGAAACAATTTCAAACATTTACAAGCAAAGCACCCCAAATTCAAGCACTTTTCAAACCTTGAAAACACAACATTGAAATGTAAGCATATTTTAGGATTTCAAGCATCTGTACGAACCCTGCTTAGTGTACTTGCAGTAGTTTAGTCACAACCTTCGAAAATAAGTATTTACTGCTAATACTTATTCCGTTTTGTTTCTTTATCACAGTCTTGTCCTTCACTAAATCAGGCACTAAGAGTTGCACACAAGCACTTTTAAAACCCGCAGTAGCTGAGGTTGCCACGGCGACATACTCTACATCCATTCTATTCCTATAGACAGAACTATCAGATAACTGTAGCTGTTTATTCATCCCCACCACACGGCAAGAAGTCCGAAAAGTGCGCTGACATGTAGATAAGATCACAAGGAGTTTTCAAGGTGGGCATGTTTGGCCAAGCGAGCTTTTCTGCCCGGATAAACAAAATGGTGCCATGTCAGTCAATCTATTTCCATATTTAACTTCGGTGTGAGGCTGTCTAGGAAATCTGAAAAATGCATGCCCGTTGTATGACGAACGTGCATATTTCTTGTATACCAAAATTACTGCGATTGGCTGGCAACCAGTTCAGGGTGTCCCCTGCCCACTGCCCGATGATTGCTGGGATGGGCTCCAGCAACCCCGCGACCCTACTGAGGATAAGCGGTGCAGCTAATGAGATGAGATGAGATGAGATACCAAAATTACGTACATAGGTCAGTCCAGAGGCCAGAAAATATGGTATGGTAAGTACCGTAAATTCCGGACTATGAGCCGCTACTTTTTTCCCAAACGTTCAACCCTGCGGCTTATTCAGTAATGCGGCCAATTTATGTCATTTTTCTAACGGCCGCTAGCGGCGCTCGAGTACAAAAGGTAAGATTTAGACCGCTGGAATATAAGCGCCGAGGAAGACTGCAACTTCTTAGCTTGTGCATAAATTAAATTAGCGTAAACATACCCTCGTCATGCAAAATGCAAAAAGAAAGGCACACGACGCAGCTTTCAAGCTAAAAGCAATCGAGCAGTCCGATAAAGAAGGAGCGAGCGTGTTGCTAGCGTGTTTTGGAATTAGGGAGCGTGGGACGACGTCCATATGACAAAGTTTCTTTCCGACACTGAGAAAGACGACTTTGATGGCTTCAGTTCTAAGGAGGAAGATGAGGACGGTTTACCGTGATTTTTACAAGTACGGTATGTTTTTTTAACAGACCCGTTTACTGTGTTGCGAGCGCGTTGCTAGCGTGTTGCTACCATTAACTGCCCTGTCACAGGCACTGTTTGGGAGGAAAGTTATATTATTATTATTATTAAAGCTCTGAAAACTCTCTCGGTGTACCGTCTTTCTTTGTAAATATGTGTAATCCATGTATAATATGTATTTGCAACTGTATATTTGTGTCATGTATTTATTTGTATTTATTTTAGACGCTTATTCTGATGTGTTTTGCACAGGCGAATGAAAAAGGAGGGGCGGAACAAACGCGGGGTGACGGGAAGTGGGGACCGGTAAAGGTGAGGAACAGACAGACCTGTTTGTGGACGCGGCGGACAGTAGTGGATATATATTTTTCCCACCCTTACCTTTGGAAAAATACACTTTTTTCCTTGGATTACTTTCAACAGGACCCGGAATCTGCAGGTCTGCATCAAACCTTAAGTACCGGTATCATTTTCCGATCATTTTGCCGGCTGTGATTTTTGGACTGTGTACTTTAATGAAGGACATTTAGTTTCAATCGCGGGACTTAAAGTCGGCTTTGGGTTACTTTTGTGTTTGTGTTACATTTTTTAATGTGGGGGCATGCGGCTTATATACAGGTGCGGCTTGTGTAAGTACAAAATCGGTTTTCCTCTTAAAATGTGGCAGGTGTGGCTTATAATCAGGTGCGCTCTATAGTCCAGAATTTACGGTATTCTCCCCCGATGTACATTTTGGATAAAGCCATCCGTAAAAGTGTGTTTTTTCCAATAATGCCCACAAACTAATAGTACAATAGAACCTTTGAAGCTTTTTTGATGCCCACAATGAGGCCTCCAAAATAAAAGTGAAGAGATGTTGTTTGTGCATCTGTGTGAGGACGCCTACTGAGCTACCTCCGTTTGCAATCTGCCATCTCTGCACTCTAGGTGATGTCAGAATAGGTCGGTGTGCCCGCTGTGCAACCTGTCATACCGCCCGTCGAACCGACGGGAATATTGGACAGCAGGGCACAATTACTTCCAAACTACACAAGCAGAGTTGCTTCTATCACCTGGAGGGAAAGAGCTTTCCCCTGGGAGTTGGCTCTGTTGACTTTTACCACTCCAGATACATGTTTTGGTCATCCATCTCCGTCAGAAATTTAAGATGGACTGCTAACTAGGGCTGCAACAACAAGTTGATTTATTCAACATAAGCTAGGTGGCGCCGGATTCTGGCGCGGTTGCCACGGCGCCCAACTGAGACGCATTACCTGATTCCTTCTTCACCAGCTCGGTAGCCTAGATGGTAGGGCGCCCGCTCAGAGACTGGGAGGTCGCTGGTTCAAGCCTCGGCCGAGTCCTACCTAAGACTTACAACATTGGTACCCATTGCATCCCTGCTTGGCGCTCGGCATTAAGGGTTGGAATTGGGGGGGTTTGCTCACCTAATGACTCCCAAGACAGCAGTTGGGTCTAAAATGGCGGCGCCCTGTTTGGCTGCGGCTGCATCGGCTCGCTACAGTATAACTGTACAGGTCAGGTGTAACGACATTTCGTTCTGTGTGCATGCTTACAAAGAATGACAATAAAAGTAAATTCTATTCTTCTTCTATTCTTCTTGGCAGTATTTAAACGCGTTCCTTTGAGCTGTTGCTTTGCCTGAGCGTCTGTGAGAATTTTTGTGAACCTACTGTGAGATTTTTGAGAGACTTCTGTGAGATTTTTGCAAGTTCTGTTTAACTCTGAGAAATGCCTAGTCCGTAAATTTTCCTGCGTTGGATCCTGTTTTGTTTTTGGCCTGATCCGTTTGTTTTTGGACATTCTTTTGTTTGGACTTCTATCCAATTCCGCGACCCTCGATCCCCGGATCGAGTGTGTGCGCTCCCTCATCCTCCCCCTAATAAATTGTGAGTACGTCTACGCGAGTGGGTCCTTTTTCCTGACTGTGCCTGATAAACTTGTTTGAAACAAAGAACAAACGTCAGTTGTTAAAACTGCTGAAAATTGTTAAGTCCATTTGTTACAGAGTTTGCTGTTTACCACTGAATGTACTTGACAAACTGGACATAACATTTGTTTTATTTACTGTTCTGCTGCTGCCAAAAAAACTGCTCTTGTGCTTAGTGATAAAAGACATAATTACTTTATTTTAATCTATTATTTACTGCCTGTCCTTTAAACTGCATAGAGGTTCATTTATGGATGAATGTCTCCTCTGACCAAGCACAGAACTTAATTGATTTTATTATTTCTATTATTTTTTTGTGCAAATCCGAAGAACGTTCAAAAAAAAGATGTATTTTTCTCGTTTTTGTATTATTATTATAATATATTCGTCTAATCCAGGGGTCGGCAACCTATGACACGCGTGCCAGCAGTGGCACGTGAGGGGTTAACCAGTGGCACGCGAGCGCACGGCAAAATAATAATGATTATACTTTAGAAATGCGCATTTTTACCTGAAATTTAGATATTTTCAGTTGTGCGCCGTGTTATTTAGAGGCTTTACGTTAGGCATTACGTGGATTTTTCGGTGTGAGTTTGCCCGGTGCCTCACAGACCAGAGAGCCGTGTTTAAACCCAGCCAACCAAACACGTGTGCGATAAATGAACGAATCATGACGGCTCCTCAAGCAAAAGGATCACGCTCTCTCGAGCCAGCGTGGACAGATGACTGGGGCTTTGTGCAAAAAATGACCGTGCTGTTTTCTGCATTATGCCCCGAGAGCGTTGTTCCTCGCGCATCAAGTGTTAAATGTCATTACGAGACAAAACATGAACATGAATTCAAGGCGAGAACATTAAAACGCGCTGTGTCCAGGTACGGCAAACAAACACAGACCGAAAATCTTTGTCACTGCTAAAAACACCACCACTGAAGCAAGCTATCACATTGCTCACTACATAGCAAAGCAGAGCACAGAAAATCATTTACTGATGGCAAATAGTTTAAAGAATTGTGTGTGTGTGCGTGTGGTCTTTCCGCTTGTTATTCACATTGATTTTTTGGTTGATTGATGAACAAGAATAGTGGAAGATAAATTGTTCAATTATACCAGTGTTTTTCAACCAGTGTGCCGGGGCACACTAGTCTAGTTTTTGCTATCTTCAGACGAGGAACTGTAATAGTCATCCATATCAGTAGGTGGCAGTAGATTTTGATATACTTTTTATGTACTAATTATCTGCTCTTGAGGTAGTAGAGTACAGTTATAACTTAATTTGTTGAACAAAGCGGTTTAAGATTGCGCTGTAAAAATAATGTTTTTTATAAATAATAGTGTACAGTGGAACCTCGGTTTTCGAACGCCTCTCAGTTTGAACAAATCGGAGTCCGACCAAAAATTTCGAAAAATTCTTGCTTCGCTGTTCGGTCAAAAAATCGGAGTTCGAACACCAGTAATGCGTGAGTGCGTACGCTAGGGTGCCATGCTGAGCGGCGTACGGGTGTTTTAGCCCCTTATTATGCCTCCGAAGAAAGTCAGTGCAAGCGGCAAAGTTGCTACAGGTGAAAAAAGAAAAGTTGTGCGCACAACTATTGCATTTAAGAAAGAAATAATAGCCAAATATGAAGCAGGTGTGCGAGTTTCTGATCTTCTCCCCACCGTCCACCTCCGCCTTCAGCTGACCACCATAAAGGTAAGAAATCCTATTCATAATTCTTTTCTTTACCCTTTTTTTTATTTTTACACGTTCATGTTAGCGTAATCTTTTCTACGGAAGATTACGATAACGCGAACGTACGATTAGCCTGGGTTAGCTTTATGTTTACGTTAAACATTCAAGGTAAACATTCAGGGTGTTGGAACGGAGCCCCCTTTCCAATGAACCGCTCACCACTTGTTGTGGAGACCCGTGTGCTAAATGACTTGTAAACGACCTGATTTTTTAATTTTTACACGTTGATGTTGGCGTAATATTTTGTACGGAAGATTACGATAACGCGAACGTACGATTAGCCTGGGTTAGCTTTATGTTGACGTTAAACATTCAAGGTAAACATTCAGGGTGTTGGAACTGATTAAAACAATTTACATTATTTTTTAATGGGAAAAATCATTACGGTGATCGAACAAATCGGTTTTCGAACAGGGTTCTGGAACGGATTATGGTCGAGAACCGAGGTTCCAATGTACCTTGGTTTAAAAAGGGTTGAAAAACACTGAGTTATACAATTAAAATGTATATCCATGTTGTATTTTTGGACTGGTGTAAAATGATGGCGCTGTTGGATATTAAAAAAATGTACTGATTTACAAGGAAATTTAAAAGTGGCACTCCACACCGAAAAGCTTGCTGACCCCTGATCTAATCGTTTCAATAGTTGGTGACTAGACAACTATTGAAAAACGTCGCTAGTTTGCGCTCTAATTGAATTGCCCTTTAACTAGAAAATCCTTGCGACTAAATATCAGATATATTCATCACTGTAACTGTCCTCAGTCTGTGAATGACTCCGACTCATTTATTTCTAATGGAGAATCTTATTAATTGTAGTAAGGAGGAATTGCATTAATCATGATTGTACACATATGACCATCTATCTGTGACTGAGTGTGCTGTAGGCCTCTTTGCCAGTTTATTGCGTTTAGTAAGGCTGTTTAATTGTTTTTTTTTCTTTGTTTTTTTTCTTTGCAAGCCTGTGTTGCTTATTAATTATGAATGTCATGTTCGACATTTGCTATTACAAGATTTAATGACTCTGTGGATTAGTTCCAGATAAACTGTTGAAGTTCCAAAAGTCACTGTGGAAACGCGTGCCTCAGCAGAGTGAGCGAAAAAAACATTTGCAATGATTTATACTGGACCTAAAATTGTAGATGACACATTTGGGAACATGCTTCAAATACTAGTTCCTACTTTTGTTTTGGACCGGTAAAAAGCAGTCATTATATTAATTTTCCATCTCTTCTTTGAAAAAAGGCCTAGCAAAACAGTAATAGTTTATTTTTCCTTTTTTCTTTTTACGAGATACAAAGCAGTCCTTTTTAAGTAGCGAGTACAGCTTCCAAATGTAAAATGACTCGCCCCTTATAAATATTAGAGAAGAGAAAGAGAATAGAATAAACCTTTATTATCATCGTTACAAAATGGGTTGAACATATTTGGACAACGAAATTGGACGTGGCACTCCAGTTGACTGAAATTGTTTGTTTGGATATTCTTATTGTTAATAATAATCTATCCATCTATCTATCTATCTATCTAAAAATAAAAATAAAAGGGAAAAAATAGCAAAAAACACACACAAATGTTTTTGGTCCAAAACATTTTGTGTGTGTTTTTTTTTTTTTTTGCTTTTATTCCCCCTTTTATTTTCTTTGTTATTGTATGAAATGAAATGAAATTTCAAGTCAATGACTTCCCAAAGCGCTTTACAATGTGCTCCACATTTCCCAATAGCGGCCTTGCAGCCATGTAAGGCGCCAACCTGCTTATTGGGGGTATTAGGGGTCCAGTGTCCTACCCAAGGACACTTCGACATGTAACACGGAGGAGCCGGGATTTGAACTGGGATCCCTTGATCCCAAGACGAGCGCTGTACCGCCTGAGCTACTGCCGCCTCCTTGTATTGTATGTGTTTGTCTTGCTGTCGGTCACCCCTTTTGAGGGATATGACCAAGGTAGACGGATAGATATACCATAAAGATGGTTAAAAAGAAGAAAAGGCCTGCTTCTAATGGAGTCCAAATCACCCGCATCTAGGAAATGCAGGCACTAGAACGCTTGATGGAGGATGCAATTGTATAAGCTAGGACATGGAGGCAAAAAGTCAAAGAAATGCCACACAACTACTTAACTAGAGAAAATACTTCCAGGTATGCTTTCATTTCAAGGCAATTCAGGAATGAGACCCTCACATGAGGGTAAAATAGCTTGTGATTAAGCAGATGGGCCCAGCAGGTCTGCATTGACAGTTAGGGTAGGGTTACTTTAGCTTGATTACTTTCAATGACTTTTGGATTACTCCAATACCAAATATGCTAATAAAATATAAAACAAAATAAATATGACTACAATTGTGACTCCCAACACGTGGTAAGCTTTCTCTCCTGGCTTTGATCTCTTTGATCTCCGGCAAAACGAACATCAAATGCGACATAAACAAAACGAAAACAAATCCAAACAGCTTGCCAACATCATTTTTGCCGTTCCATGTATTCCGTTACTCCCCAAGCCTGCACAAAATGTTGTCATTTGATTCATATTTAGTTTCTTTTGTCTTTTATTAGCGTATTTGGTATTGGAGTCATCCAAAAGTGATTGAAAGTAATCCAGTTAAAGTAACGCTACCCAACCCTGTTGACAGTCAACAGTAAAGTTGTGAGACTCGCATGGAGTTTTTACCTTAGCTAATTTGCTTATCTGTGAAATTTTTGAAACTGAACTTGTTTTGGTCTATTTTGTAAACATCGACACACTAAGATTTCATGCACAAAAGGTTTTAACATGTTGCTGGGAAAAACTAAAATTAGTTTGTTTCATTTCTGGTATTGCAGGTCTATATCAGATTATAGAATAGAATAGAATAGAATAGAATAGAATATGCCTTTATTGTCATTGTTACAACATGGGATATGCTGTGACAACGAAATTGGACGACTCCAGTTCCACATTTACAGTGAGGATAAGGAAACAAAGAAACAAAGTGTGCCATTTTCTTGGTTTTGATTGTTAACTTTAAATTTGTTGATTGTTCTTCATATTTTTAAAATGCTGTGTAGTAGTTTGTCACCATGCGTCTTTGTTACGACAATAAATATTGGTAAAAGAAGCATCTGGTTGTGTCAACATTCACTCAGGAGAAAAAATTAGTCTGAAAATGTGAAAGAAAAAAAAGATGTGATAATTATTGAATTTAACTGATAATGGGTTAATGGTTTGGACTAAGATCTCGCAAAAAAGGGAGCTGGAAGAGACAATACAAATAAATGGATGCAAAATCTTGTCAGTGTACCCGACACGATACGCAGGGTTGGGTAGGGTTACTTTAACTGGATTACTTTCAATGACTTTTGGATGACTCCAATAGCAAATATGCTAATAAATACAAAAGAAACTAAATATGAATACAAATAATGACTCACAACATGTGGTAAGCTTTCTCTCCTGGCTTTGATCTCTGGCAAAATGAACATAAAATGCGACAGAAACAAAATGAAAATAAATCCAAGCAGCTTGCCAGCATCATTTTTGCCGTTCCATGTATTCCGTTACTCCCCAAGCCTGCACAAAATTGAGTCATTTTATTCCTATTTAGTTTCTTTTGTCTTTTATTAGCATATTTGGTATTGGAGTCATCCAAAAGTCATTGAAAGTAATCCAGTTAAAGTAACCCTACCCAACCCTGATACGTACTACATTTCTTTGGCAAATGTTGGCTTTACTATAAGATCAGACCGGCGAGCATCAAACAGTGAGGAGCAAAGCTGTGGACATCCCCGTCGCACTCTGTGTCAACACGGAGAAGTTCAAGCACTAGTGGTGGGGTTCTACACTTAACTTAAGCAAACAAAAAGGTGCAGGATTCGCTTTTGGTGAATAAACTTACAGAGAAAACTATGTTTGGCTTTCAATCTTAGACATGCAGCAAGCCACAAGGGATGAAGTTGTTACACTTGCATACGTACAATGCTCTGTTCAAGTACAGCATGGAATATTGCCAACTTTTCTACCTACGCACAGTCACAGCTAAAGGCACATATATATATATATATATATATATATATATATATATATATATATATATATATATATATATATGTGCGGAGCAGGCGTCGGCGGGAAACATAAAGCAAGATTTTTGAACACGATTTGCAAATACAACTCCATCCATAAGGCTGGAATACTTTTTATATTTCATTGTAGTTCAGCTGAACAGTGGTCGGCAATATTTTTTTGATACCACAGACTCGAGGTCGACTGATGATCGGGTGGGCCAAATATCTGCACCGATATTTGGAAATTTGATGGATATGGGTATCCGCATTTTAATGTATTCGACAGGCGGAATTTAGGCTCAGATGCAGCCGAGCCTCTCCTTCCCTGTCTCCTGCTTACTGTCTTTAACGCTACCCATCTGCACCTTCTGATTGGATGAGAGGAGTAAACAAAGACAGCTCTGCTAATTTCTGAGGTCTGACATTCCTGTGACTCAAGACTTTTGATAATATTGAGATTTTTAAGTATAATCAGTCAGTGGTAAAAAAAGCATGTGTGTGATTAAGAATTAGTGTAAAAAGTGCAGTGAATGCCAATATAGCGGGTGTGTTTGTGATAGAGAGAGCATAAAAAGCAATCTTAAGTGGAAGGCCGAGTGATTAGCTGTTACCATAACATTAGTTTGTCAAAACAGGAATGGTCATGTTGGTTGTATTGACATTTTTATTTATTTATTGTGATAAAAAACAGGGAACTATTTAAGTTTAATGTATATTGATATGAGTTGATCCTAAACCTAATGTTGTTTCATGCACTGTTGGTTTTTGGTTTAAGTGAAAGATAGTCATAAAGAAATTCAATATATTGTGAGTATTTCAAGATGAAACGAGTTAGATAAATGAACTTGTACTCATTGCAGCTTGTGCGTTAGTCTACAAATCATGAGCGATAAGAGGGCAGCACTTTGACATGTGCTCGCCAAGAGGACCAAACGACTGTGTGGATCACGTAACCATTTGTGAAAAGAGCCATACAGGGTCCTATTTGGGCCCTTCGAAAGATGTGCTTCGGGAGTGAACCATTTGATCTCCTGTGAATTGGTGTTAAGAAGTACATAACAAAACTAACACCTCCCTAAAAAAGAACAATATTCTGTACCGCTGGTCACGTGCATCCTTATCACCTGCAACCAAAGTAAGGATGGTGGGTGGTGATAATGTTTTTGTTTGGATCGAACTGTGTTTATATATATGTGTTTGTTTGTTTGCCTTTTTGTTTGTTTGTGTGTCTGTCCAACCAAAAAAAGGGACAGAGTTTAGATATTACCCTAGATGCAAAAAAATGCCCCCCAAAAAAGCTGACTCAGCAAATTTGGTTTTGTTGACCGTGCATTTTTTTCCAGAAAGACAATTCAATTTCCCATGGTGTGTCTTGGGCAAGTACAGCCTGGTGGCGCCAATCCCTCTCCAGGCCAACAATGTTTCCACCCGGTCCCGAAGTGAATTGTATTTAATATGTATTATAGCGATAAAAAGTCTACTTGTGCTACCTGAACTCCACTTGGAGAACCATCAATGCACATGTTTTCCGCCTTTGTTATCGAACTCACTTGTCTGGCCTGCCGGGCACCTGCAGGCGTAAGCGACATTTGTTGGCACTCTGGATTTGCTCCTCTTTGATCCGGATGAGCCTCTGCAGAGCCAAACACCAGTCCTGGGCCACAGTGGTATTCAGGTTCTTTGATGGGAGACAAAAGTGAACATACATTACGATGTGTCGCAAGGCTCGGTATCATCCGATCGGGTTTGAAGCTTTGAAATCCACATTTGAACGGTAAATGCTTTGCGTCGCTTTGATTATCATAATAGGCCGAGCTATAGCGAACCTCTCCAAGTGCATACAAAGCACAACTGATTACAATTGCCAATGTATCATGTCTGTCCTGATGACACAGTGCAGTGCTACCATAGGGAGACAAAAGTGTCACCATTAGCCTGAGAGTCTCTTTATTGATTGCCAGATTTCATCACAAGCATTCTTTTCCACTTGTGTTAAGCAGCGGATGACAGTGCGGTTGTCGTCGCAGCAGACTACTGGGAAGTGTCCTTATTCAAACGCAGCAGGAGGAGTATTAACATAGCGGGTAGTATTCTTGCATCAGTAGGGGGGCCTGATATCACCCACGCCAGGCTGATGAAGAGATACATCACAATTTCAGGGCGTCCACTGCTAAAATCCGTTCAATACTGTCTCAGTCGGATGCGGAAATTATAATTCATGCGTTTGTTACCTCCCGTCTCGATGACTGTAATGCACTACTCTCTGGTCTCCCGAAGTCTAGAATCAAGTCCCTTCAGCTGGTACAAAATGCCGCAGCGAGGCTTTTAACTAGGACAAAAAAGTACGATCACATAACACCGATTTTGGCTAACCTGCATTGGCTCCCAGTTAGCCTTAGATGTGATTTCAAGATTCTCTTAGTATTATACAAAATCATACATGGACTTGCTCCCTCATATCTTTCAGATCTGATTTCCCCCTATGTCATAGTCCGAAGCCTACGTTCTGAGAGCGCCGGTCTTCTGGTGATCCCAAGAGCAAAGAAGTGTTCTGCTGGTTCGAGAGCGTTCTCCATCCGGGCACCGGTGCTGTGGAATGCTCTTCCCCCTGAGATCGGATCTGCAACCTCAGCGGAAATGTTTCAATCTAAACTTAAAACTCACTTCTACTCCATAGCATATGAATAACCTACTCTTCTCGTCGGCTGAAAAATAGTCTGTGTAATATAGTGTAATAATCTGTGAAGCCCTTTGAGACTCTTTGTTAGGGCTATACAAATAAAAATGACTTGACTTGACTTGACTTCACTCCACTGACACATTTTTCCTTTAAAAAAGTGCATAACACTAAACAAAAATGTCACAAAAACTTAAGACAAACCTCTGTCATGTTGAAGTAGCTTGTAAATTAGGCACAAAGCAAAGTTACACTTACTCAACGTTTCACTTTTAAACAATTGTTGCATAGATAGAATAGAATAGAATCTACCTTTATTGCCATTGTTACAACATGGGATATATTGTGACAACGAAATTGGACGACTCCAGTTCCAAATTTTAGATAAAGGAACAAAGAAGATGTTTTAACTGTATTTGTTGTATAGGCTTTGTTTCCTACGGAGGGGGGGTGCATGAGGGGGTGAGGGACAGACAGAGATGGGCGGATCCAACTAGATGTTTGATCTTACTGTACACACGGTCCAGTGTTTTTTTTCCCTAATTGCTCAGTCCACGTGTTGAATGGATTTGGGAACTAGAGTCCTTAAACATGCCCGATTAAAGTCGCCGGCGACGATGAAAACTCAGTCGGGGTGTGCAAGCTGCTATTTATTGATAGCAGCGGGCAGGAGATTTAGCGCTATGCTAACGTTAGCATCCGGTGGAACGTTAGCATGCGGTGGAACGTAGAGAGCAACCACAATGACCACAGTTAGCTCTCTCGGTAGATAGAAGGGTCTACACGATACTGCTAGATATATGATGATGTACAGTAGTAAAATCAGATCAAACATGAACAGGGTTGGGTTGGGTTACTTTAACTTGATTACTTTCAATTACTTTCGGATTACTCCAATAGCTAATATGCTGATAAAAGACAAAACTAAATATGAATACAATGATGACTCACAACACGTGGTAAGCTTTCTCTCCTGGCTTTGATCTCTTTGATCTCCGGTAAAACTAACATAAAATGCGACAGAAATAAAATGAAAATAAATCCAAACAGCTTGCCAACATCATTTTTGCCCTTCCATGTATTCAGTTTCTCCCCAAACCTGCTCGAAATTTAGTAATTTTATTCATATTTAGTTTCCGTTGTCTTTTATTAGCATACAGTGGAAGCTCGGTTTTCGAACGCCTCACAGTTCGAACAAATCGGAGTCCGACCAAACATTTCGAGAAATTCTTGCTTCGCTGTTCGGTCAAAAAATCGGAGTTCGAACACCAGTAATGCGTGAGGGCGTACGCTAGGGTGGGATGCTGAGCGGCCTACGGGTGTTTTAGCCCCTTATTATGCCTCCCAAGAAAGTCAGTGCAAGCGGCAAAGTTGCTACAGGTGAAAAAAGAAAAGTAGTGCGTACAACTATTGCCTTTAAGAAAGAAATAATAGCCAAATATGAAGGAGGTGTGCAAGCGCTTTCTGCTGACCACCACAAAGGTAAGAAATCCTATTCATAAGATCACGATAACGCGAACGTACGATTAGCCTGGGTTAGCTTTATGTTTACGCTAAACAGTCAAGGTAAACATTCAGGGTGTTGGAACGGATTGAAACAATTTATATTATTTTTAATGGGAAAAATGATTTCGTGATCGAACAAATCGGTTTTCGAACAGGGTTCTGGAACGGATTATGGTCGAGAACCCAGGTTCCACTGTATTTTGTATTGGAGTAATCCAAAAGTAATTGAAAGTAATCCAGTTAAAGTAACCCTACCCAACTCTGAACCTAAATACAAAGGATGCACGTCAACACTTATTTTGAGATGATTGTATTTTTTTGAGGTAAATAAGTTGAATGTATCCATAAAAAATGAAGAATTAAACTTAAAAGGGGCCAGAGTTTACCATTATAAAATTTAAATGGAAACACATACAACTCTATTTCATGATTATAATACTATTATATATCCCTTATAGTATGCTCTGAAACTGAGTGCCCGCTCCAAATGTTACATTGTAGGTCCAACTGACTGTTTTTATTTAGTTGATCTCACTATTATTTTTAAAGTGCAGCATGACCATATAGTTTTCTTTTATACAAATATGGATTTTAAATCCGTTAGAATATAATCGGGTGCAACATTAACTTTCTCTGCAACCTACAGTTGTTTAAAAAAAGGTTGTCTATTTCACTAACAAATGTAAACGGACAGCTTAGTGGTGGAAACAGGCAGAGCCCAGTGATGTACTGAATGTGTACATGATGTCATGTCCTGCACAGTTGTCATGGCGCCCAGCTGGCCCCGCCCCTTGACACCGGCTGAGACGCATTTGACTGATTGCTCTTGGAGTACTTAAGCGCGCTTTTTGGAACTGCCCGCGGCCAGATCATTGTTTAACCCTCGTTGAAGACCTGTTCGTGCCTGTTTGATCTGAGTAACGCCTGGATTGTAATTTTGCCTGCCTTTGAGCCTGCTTTGTTTTGTTTTTGGTCCGTTTGTGTGTTGGACAACTTTTCTTTCCCAATCAAAGTGACAGATCGTCTACGCTAATGCTTTCCGACTTCCTGCTCCCCGGCCCGTTTCGTGACACATGACAGCAGCAAATGCCAGTCGATATAAATTGTGTTTTATAATTAAGGTCAATACGATAAAACAGGTTCAACACACTTGCCTTAAAAGCAGAAACTCACCAAAAGTCACATGTGCGGTGCAACCATAATCCCTTAAACCAGTGTTTTCTCAACCCTTTTTGAAGCAAGGTACCGTATTTTACACTATAAGGCGCACCTAAAAGTCTTAATTTTTTTCAAAAGCTGACCATGCGCCTTATAATACAGTGCGCCTTATATATGGCTCAATATTAAATCGCAAGGTCTCGCAACTTACGCAACAGCCGCCGACTCGATTTTCCCCCGGACGTGGAGTAGTCTGCGGTGTATGCTGGGATTTATATACCGGTGTTTCATTGGCTAACTAATGTGTCAATCATCATTTGAATCAATCGCTATTGGCTAAAGTTATTCGGAGCCTCGGATTGGCTAGAGGGCCAAAACAAACCCTGCAATTGGCCGAAAAAGATGTGTCAATCATCCGTTAAATCGATCGCTATTGGCTGAAGTTATTCGGAGCCTCGGATTGGCTAGAGGGCCAAAACAAACCCTGCAATTGGCCGAAAAAGATGACTGAATAGCAAGCTTGCTAAACAACGCCATAAAGAAACATGTTTCATTAGTCTGTATTTGTAAACATTTTACTCTCCTGGATTTACTACACTCACGGTTGTAAGAAGACCATGATTGCGTATCATTATTGAACGTGAGAACTTAGGTGAGCTATGCGGCTTTCTATTTTGCCGGTATCTTGTTTTAGAACGATCTTGATGTTGCTGTGATGAGTTGAGTGAATTCAACTCAATTCCAAGTGTTTATTGTCATATGCACAGTAAAGTTGCAAGCGAAAAAGAAAATAGAAACTAAGGAATGGTTGGCATTTCTTGAATTCCGAGACTTTAACCTTCCGAATGATATTTGAAACAATGCATTTGAGTGACATCGTACGGACACCGCATCCGCTCGTGTCTACGACACGCATTTGCTTCTTTGCAAGCTTTGGGAATGTTAAGGGGGTAATCAGTTGGACTGAATCATCTGACTGTTTTGTCGACGTTCCCGTTGTAGCGCCTTATAATACGGTGCGCCTTATCTATGGAAGATATAGGACCAAAAACTATTTTTTGGGGGTGCACCCTATAGTGCGGAAAATACGGTAGTAATAAAACGTAAACAAAGAGGAAAATATGCAGCAGAAAGATGTGGTCGGATAAAGATCTCAAAATAATGAAAAAAATAAAACATGAAAATCAGCGAGAATATCCCACCAAATAGAAAGGACATTGTAATGTAAACTCCAACAGGACTAAATCCTACTAAAAATATTGAAAAACTTCAAGAGAACTAAGGCTCTTTTTTTCGATGGCACCACATAGCTTGAGGCAAAAAATATCCATCTTGACTTTGGTTTATAATCTTCCTGAGAGTCTATGCTTTAAAGAGAGCGTTTTTTGGGGGGTATTAAAACATTTTCAGACCAGCCTGGGAAATTGAAATCATTTGCATCTGCAATTGCGAGAAATGACAGATATGACTATTACTCAATATAGAAAAATGCCTGCTGGTACCTGATAAATCCCTTCCAGGGTGCCCACCAGTAGCGTAACGTCCTCCACCACGCCAAGGTCATGTTGAAGTTCCTGGAGCTCTTGATAGAGCCGGGGAGGACCCAGAATGGATTTTCCTAGAAGATTTAAAATGGTCATAAGAGACAGAAGGGAAGAAAAAGCATTTAACTTTCTGAAGTGTGGAGTTTTGTTATCAGTTCAGCTTTTCAACTGACACATTTTCTTGGAGCACTAAGTCATTCATTTACAATTTATCTGAATAGGAGGACACAGAGGAGCACAGGATAACGTCTGTCTCGTTTTAATGAGAAACCAATGTGATGATCGCACTCCAGAATATAATGACTTCTCCTCCAAATATCTATAAATATATCTATAAATATATCTATCTATCTATCTATCTTGATGCAAGTTTGAGTAACAAAGCTTGAGCAAGAAACAGGAATTGTGCCTATGTGAGTACTTGAAACTACAGGAACATATAGTTCAGAGATGTAATATACATATACATGTAAATCCTAACCACCAGGCTGCTAGGTACATGAATGGTTGTCCAGATGCTTAGCATTGGATGCAATGGGGATGAAAGACCACCAAAGATACAGTCTCAACACCACGCTATTTTTTTAGTTACGGTACTACATATATTAAAGAAATGGAAAAAAAAAAACAGAAAGTGATTTTAAAAAAATGAGCATAAAATGTTTCACTTTTTCAACTAAGCACTGTAATGTTTTTTTAATCCATGCAGCCATGCGTTTACTTAAATATTTCAGGACAACCAAATTACTTCCCACAATGCCTTCCTCATTATTTAGCTTAGAATTCAGTGCACTATTTAAAGGCTTTGCGAATGGGTAGTGCAATATTTTACGTCAGTGGTCTCCAACCTTTTCTGTACCACGGACCTGTTAAATGACTGACAATATTCCCGCGGCCCGCCTCGATAATAACGTCAACAACATGACACTGTGAGTAATAATAAAGTGTCGATAAGATAAAACCTAAAGCCTTTTCGTGTCTCTTCTGTAACCCTGTGGTCTAGTGCAGTGGTTAGGGTTAGGGTTAGACCAGAACCCCACCAAAAATAATCCACTTCTCAAATGTAATGCATGAAAGGATTGTGCAGTTTAAACCATAGCTAGTTCAAAATAAAAACAAACAGTAAGAACAGCAAAATCATAAAGACTTTAAGTAATAACATTCCCTTCAATGCTCAGTAAGCTGGATGTTTAATGAAATCCACAACCCTTCACATATCTGCGTTTGGCCACTCCCCGCTGTGATCCGGGTTCAATCCCCATTGTTATGTAAATGTGATCAGTGATATAATCGGACTGATCAAGCAATGCACACATATGGTACTTCTTTATTTTCTGTTCAACCCTTGCTCGCACTGTAGTTTTAATTCCATGCATTTTATAATCCGGTGACATTTATAGCGCAGACATCCCGCTAAGTGCAAAATGTTCGTGCAAAACACTCCACACTATTCCCAATTGTGAAAACTAAAGTTTTTCAATATTGTGCACTTCGATCAAAACAATGACTTGTCAGGTTCAACCCAACACTTGTAACAAAAACCTGCATACAAAAAGACACAGAGAATTGTGTATGGTTTTACTTGCAAGGGAAGTGAACGGTAAACTGCTTCGGTTACAGGGCCTCCAACTCACTCCGAAGCAGTCTTCCCTCTGCTTGCCTTTTATTTAGAAAGGAACGCCCTAGTTACATGGTGGTTTTGACTGCTAAGGGGAAAAGGGTGCGGTTGAAGGTTAGATGTTCCAATTGAAACCAGTTCTTGGACAACTACTTGTTATTTGAAATGTGACTGATTAACTCTCTTCACACTATCTTCAGGAAAGAAACTTGGCCTGCGGTCACATCCGCCATCAATCGAGTCGCTATGTCAAGATTGTAAAAACTGGCGCAAGCCAAGAGGTATCGACAACAGGGTCCGCAGACGGTTTAAGGGTCAGATGCAAATGGCCAACATCGGTTATGGTAGCTGCAAGAAGACAAAGTTCATGCTTGCAACCGGGTTCAAAAAGTTCCCCGTACACAATATTTCAAGCAAACATGTAACACACATAGATTATAGTAAAGTTGAATAACTTATGTACATTATTCCAACATGACTTGACGAAAAAGTTTGAAAAACAAAACAAAAAACAGCTGCGGTATTCACAAACTGCTCAGGGAGAAACAGAAGAGATTTGTTGTGTTGTAGCCATTGTTGGGCAGGTTGCCAATTTTTAAACATTGTAGAAGAGTTTTAAAAGTTTGACTTCTCTTTCTTAATGTGTATCCATGCTTGTGCACACTTGTACATAATAATGGAGCGTAAAAATGAATATAGTTACTCACTACTTCTTCCAAAAAGTAACTGATTTAGTATTTGAGTTACTCTATAATAAAAGTAATTCATTATTATGAAGAGTAATCATTTCCGTTACATGAACAAAAAAAGTTGTTGCAAGGCAAATAATTTGATTTCTTTCTGAGCAGTATTTGATTCAGTTGAATAGAGAAGTACAGACAGGTAGTTGTGTTCTTGCACTATCCAGCAGCAGATTTATCCTACACGTGAAGAGCCACGGATATAATCAGTAAATAATAGGATAAAATGTTAGCTGTCAGCAATCTAAAGTTTAAGAAATTAAATCTAACTCGAATGGTCCGTTGTAGAGCTGGGAATTCCGACTTTTTACAGGGAACCGCCTTTTTTGGCTTGGCTCTTTTGGGTCCCAAATGGCTCTTCAATTTATTTATCTTTTGTTATGAATTATTGAAAATGACTCAAGAAGGGGGTGAATAAAGCTAAATTAATCCTTAAATGTTAACACTGAAAAACACAGAAAACATAAATTAAAATGTTTATGAATTGGCCGGTCCAAATTGTCCCTAGGTGTGAATGAGCGAATCAGTTGTCTGTCCCTGTGTGCCCTGCAATTGGCTGGCAACCAGTTCAGGGTGTCCCCTGCCCACTGCCCGGAGATGGCTGGGATGGGCTCCAGCCCCCCCGCGACCCTAATGAGGATAAGCGGTACGGCTGATGAGATGAGATGAGATAAATCAACAAAGAAAAAGATAAAATACAAAACCATTTTAACCTCAACATATTCAAAGTCAACAGCACAGAATCACAGAAAAAAAATAATTTTAACCAATCACCATAGTAAAATAGTGTTTCGAAGGGGACCGGCTCTGTCACGTAGCGGAGCGGGGAACAGGAAAAAAGGACCCATTCGCGTAGACGTACTCACAATTTTGGGGGGAAGAGGAGGAGGGCCTACAATCGATCCGGGAATCGATGGATTAGAAATCCATTCAAAAGAAAAGAATGTCCAAAAACAAACGGATCAGACCAAAAACAAAACAGGATCAAATACGGGCAGATTCACAGAAGTAGGCATTTAACAGGATTTAACAGAAGTCTCACATAAATCTCACAGAGTTAAACTAGGTTTAACAAGTATAACAAACGCTCCAGCAACGCACCCTTCAAAGGAACGCGTTTAAATACTGTCAAGAAGCGACTCAGCCGGTGCCCATGGGCAGGGCCAACTGGGCGTCGCGGCAACCGCGCCAGGATCCGGCACCACCCGACTGAAACCAGCAGGGCGCCATGGCAACTGCACCAGATATGACAGGCCCTCGATTGGTAGGTAGTTGGCTACCATTTCCAAGAGCTCAAAGAGCTGTTTCGTTCACGAATAACACGAGCCGAGTGGTGCCAAAACTCAGCCCTCATCGCCTTTTCTTTCGGGGCATTAGTAAATACTGTTTTCGTGATGGCTGTCTAACTATATGGTCATCGCTATTTTGAACGCTTACATGATCCGAAAAGATGTGACATAAGCGGAAAACTGCTTCATTTAAAGTAACCCACAGCTTTTGACCGTCAGTAGGGATTACGGCGTTGTAACGGCGGAAAAAGTAGTTAGATTACCCTGTTACTGAAAAAAATAACGCCATTACGTGACAGCATTATTTAGAATGGCCTTATTACCGAAACTGGTTGTAGCTCAGACCTGGGCACTCCGGTCCTGGAGGGCCATACGTCCTGCCAGATTTTGAAGTTTGCTCTTCTTTAACTCAGGTGATACAAATTATAACCTCGTTAGCAAGCTAGCAAGTGCTCGTTAACGATACTGGTGATTGGAATCACCTGTATTGGATCAGAGAAACCTCAAAAATCATGCAGAACATACGGCCCTCCAGGACCGGAGTGCCCAGGTCTGTTGTAGCCGGATCGATATTCATCATGACGGAGTGGCGCTCCAGCCAAGGAGCGGAGAAAGTGTTATTGGCGGCCATGATGGCCTTTGCTCGGCCAAAAAGGAACACAGGTGTCTTATTAGACGCAAAACACGGCATCGATTCGCAGGCGGCGCTTACCATTCGACGTCTCGCTCGCCTACTGCCACCGATCAATGGCGTACCTTCGCCGGCTTCGCGAGCGCCTAATTAAATCTGCAAGGTACATTTGACGGCAGAGGCGCTGTGTCACCGATGCCAGGTAATAAACAAAGAAAAAGATCTGTGCCTGTACACAAGCTTAGCAGTCTCTCTACGGGAATTGTGTTCTATCCCAGGGAATGAGGGCAAGAGGATGTTTGGATGGGCTTGAAATGTTCATTTAAGGATTTCTATTGTAGGCTTTTGCTTTAATGAGATCTCGGACACGGAAAACCCATGATAGGCACAATGGGTGCCAGGAAATCAATAGGTGAGACTAAAACAGGATTGCTGGTCTGGAACAGGTTTTTTTTCTCCTGAATATAGATTTTTTTTAAGGTTCCTTTCTGAAGATTGACATATTTTCTACTCTGCTTATTGAATTTACAGTGGACAGTAGTGCAACAAAGACATGTGGATGTAAGGTTACAGCTCCTTAAACACACGAGTTAATATTAGATGTACTTTGCGAGTGGTGGGACACATATATCTGGGCTTATTGTAATAGTATCTATCTTCGATTCTGGTAGATTTTAATTGCAGTGTTCATTTGAGCTGTGAAAAGTGATGGTCCCGGGGACTCGCATGCTCAAAAATCTATGGGTCCCAACAGAGATCTATTGGTCCCCAAAATTGAGTGTGCTCTGTGCCCTTACAAACTGACGTATTTTCCCTTACAAAATACAAAAAAATATTTATTTTTTTTTTCAAACATGTTTATTTATATAGTTTAACATGTTATATTGTACATGTGTTTCCTGAAATCATATATATTGTTCATGAACATTTTGTTGTGAGACACTGAGTTGCTCGACATGAATGAGGTTTATTATAAAACAAAGTTGAAAAATGAAGTCGTTTGGACGTTCACTGTAGAAGGAAAAAATACATGCAAATAGAATTAGATAGATAGATAGATAGATAGATAGATAGATAGATAGATAGATAGATAGATAGATAGATAGATAGATAGATACTTTATTCATCCCTGTAGAGAAATTCACACTTCCAGCAGTCTACCCCGTTGTTTATTAACAGATTAACATGTGCTTGTAGCGGAGTGGATGACGTCACGCCAGTCCAAAAGTTCGACATCCCTGCGGCAGATGGAAATCTTTTCTTTGTGAAAATCCAGGGATACACCACCTCGTGTTAGCAAGTCCGCCTCCTCTCAGATTCCCCCCAGCTTTCTTGTCTCTGTTTAGCGGCGTTGAAGCCGGATAGCTCCGGGTAGCTCCGGGTGGCTACACGTTAGCGTCCGGAATGCTAAACATGAGCCACGTTTCCGCAAAACACAGCAACTGCGCTCCCTGTGCGCTTCGATGTTTTCCACCAGCACTCGATGATCTTATTTGGTCGTGAGTTCGCATTAACCATGATTACGGATGGTACCGAAGACTTATAACGCCGCTAGCCGCTTCGCTAGCTCCGGCTCTTCTTCCACGACAGGCCCCTTAGTCACGCCGGCACGAGAATTCTTCAGGGCAAGGAGTTGAAATTCCTTGAATACACGCATTTTTGTGCGCTAAAACCCACGTCCCATAGGATAGAAGTAATCCATAGTGTAGTTGTCAAAACGGGAAAAAAAAACACCGAAGATAGGAGCAGACAATAAAACAATAGGGCAGCTGCTGGAAAAGGCAGCCGCTCGTGGCTAATTAAATAGAATAATACATTTTCTAATTCAAATTCTCAACAAACACAAATAAAAGAGCTTTTCAAAGAAAGGTTATAAGTGATTTCAAAGAGAGGAAAAAAAGTCAAAAACTGTAAATACTTCAAAGAAAGGCTTGTTTGTTTGAGCCAGATTTCCACCGCCGTGTGATAATCAAAACGGTAGAACCTTTGACTCAATTTGAGCCGGGAGAATCCTCCCGAGGTGAATGTGCAGAGTTGTAATCCGGCGTAATCCCGAATGTGGGTCTTCACGCTTCCAAATGGCCGCGCGAGGGCCGCCGCCAGCCCAAAGCGCTCGCTCGGCTTTTTGCAAACTAAGTCGCGCAGGTGTGACAGCGTTGGAGTTCTCGGGGTGGATTTTCAGTGTTGGCGAGGAAATAGATGAAGGTAAACCCGTGTCTGATCCGCACCAAAAGCCGGCTGGAGAACATCAGATAGTAAATGAGCTCCAAATAAGTGGCTACAGATGGTGGAGAAGAAGCAGATTTGGGCTATGTTGATTACTTTTTGTTTTTCTTCCCTTTTCCATGTTATCAATCTTAATGTGCAAGCGTTTACCAGTGTTCATTTGAGCTGTGAAAAGTGATGGGTCCCGGGGACCCGCATGCTCAAAAATCTATGGGTCCCAACCAGTGTTCCCTCTAAGCTGCACGCATGCGCAATTGCGCACCGCTCGCAGATTCTCTGCGCACAAGAAAATCGAGCCGGCGCACAAAAATGAGGGCTCAGAATTACTAATTAAGAAGCTACTTAAGTCAAAGCTACAGTGCATGAAGGTCAAAATACACGGGTTCCCCTGACAATGTGTCCTAAATGCGGTATTTTGAAGTCGAGTCAGAGTAGAACGAAGTTGAGTAAAGTTAGTAGAGTTGGTCGAGAACCGGCTTCTTCGGCTCGGCTCACTAAAAGGAATCGGCTCTTTCGGGTCCTAAACGGCTCTTGTTTTTGCTTCTTTCATCCCTACACGACCAAATATTATGTAAAATTATGCACAGAATGACTTAAAGGAAGGGGGGAATAGAACAAAAAAGAAAAAAATACCAAAATGAAAAGCTGAGATAAAAGAAACAAAAGCAAGAGAAAAAAAGAAGGAAAAATTTAGAAAAAAGTCAGAAAAAAGAAAAGAAAGAAATGTAGGAAAAAAAGTAAACAGAGAAAAAAAAGAAAAAAGTAACAGCTCGGAAAAACACAATGAGATTGTTTTTAAAGGATTTTTTTTTTAAAAAGGAGAAAAAAAAACCGGAAAAAAGAAGAAAAAGTTTGTGTCGCATTCAAATAATTTCCAATGATATCAAGTAAATCTTGTGGCCAACATTGTACTTCCACTCAAAAATGTGATTACAGTTACGTATCTTGCAACCGACTATATAAGCCCCCAAAAATGTTAATATTATGCGACAAAATATATCAGGAGATCAAAAGAAATGGATATCTTGTGAAAGAATTGTAAGAACAAACAACGTTTGTAGGCTGTACAAGCTTTGCAATTGTACATTTGTCAATTCATTCAAAAGAGAAAAATCATTTTGCATTGCCGGAAACTCAGCAAAATGTAACGTGATGTCAAGTTTTGGACATGTTTGATCATGAATTATCTTGCCACACTTGGGATTATGGCTGCTCACTGTTGTTTCAAGCGTTGCTCATCAACTTTGCGTGAATGCTCAGACCCGTGGAAAATTACAGGGAACACTGGTCCCAACAGAGATCTATGGGTCCCAAAAATTTAGTGTTATTAAGGTTGAAATTGTAAATCGGTGACAAATATATAATAAAAATCTATATATTCATTCAGTTTTAATCATCAAATTGTTAATTCATTTTCTGCATCAAATTATTGTTGGTAATTCACCGATGAAAGGGATAACCACAAACCTGTCTTTTTTTTCATTTTCTCCTTTTATACTTCCTTTTTTTCTTCACTTCTTTATACAACATCATCATTCGTAATATAATGTATCAAAGCAAGTGAGCCGTTGGAGAGCCGGCTCTCTTGAATGAGTTGAGCCAAAAAAGCCTGTTCTCTGAAAAGAGACTTTTCACTACACAATTCGAGATCGGCGTGCAGACGAAAACTCGAACCGCGAGACCAAAACAACATCTGCCGGATCTGCCTGACGAAAAGTTTGGAGTGCGGTAAATCTGTTAAAAAAAAAAGGAATCGGGTAATAATGACAATTTTGTGGCAAAAAGGTTGCGTCCCGGGGACGCACGTTGATTTGACACTATGCGTCCCCAGCAAAAATGATGCGTTGATAATTGTATACAGCTGATGTGTACATTCAAACTGACTACTTGCCTGTTTGACCCAGTTAGGGGCTCACTGGTTAAATATCTTTTCGGGGTCCCTCAGACCTTCAGTTTTGAATATTACCAACACTTTGTCTTCTCAGGTGTTGTTCCAGGGGCTTTTATGCCCGCTGTCATTAAGCCTCCGCTCAAAGGACCCAACCTTGACCCGGACGCCAATGTAATTATAGACCTGTGACGAACCTACCGTTGCTTTCTAAAGAACTTGAAAGTAAAACGTTTTTGCACTGACTGATTTTATCTCTGAGAATAATCTTTTTGATTTTATGCAGTCAGGATTAATGTCTAATCACTCTGCTGAGTCAGCCCTGGTTAAGGTAGTTAAGTCAAGGGGTGCACAGACCGCAGATTATTGCAAACCACAGACTATTATTACACCATCCCCTGATCTTAAACCTATATGAAGGCTGCAATGGATGTTGCAATAGCAAATAATACACAAGAATCTCCTGGCAATGGAATCATCATTGTTTATCCTGCTGGATCTTAGTAATGCGTTGGGCAAATCGGACTATGTTATCTAACTAGATGAGCTGGAAAAATGGATTGGTTTCTCAGGAACTCTGATAGGACGCAACGTGTTAGATATGGTGATATTACCTGCGAGCCCTTAAGTTTTACCTATGGTCTTTGCAGGGCTCAGTACTTGGTCCCCTTCTTTTCAGCATTTAAATGCTTCCGTTAGGTGATTTTACTTGCAATTATAATATAAATTTCCATTGCCAATCAATCTTCCTTAATAATCACATTATATGATCGCCACACACTGTCAGTGTGCGTCAAAGGGGAGTCCGATTTTGCAGGGAGTCGAATTCAGGCATCTCTCGCAGCTGCTCAGTTTCAATGATCTTCTGCATAGCGTAGAAATCAACACACCATAGCGGACGAAAACATGGAAAGCGAGCTCTGTTGTGAGCAAAGAGCTGGACAGCCTAACAACAGTAGCTGAGAGACGAGCACTGAAAAAGCTGAGGTCAATCATGGACAATCCATCGCATCCACTACACAGCATTATCTCCAGACAGAAGAGCAGTTTCAGCGACAGACTGCTGTCACTGTCTTGTACTACGGACAGACTGAAGAGATCTTTTCTTCCTCATGCCATGAGGCTCTTTAACTCCACCCGGCAGAGTAAAGGCCCACATTAAACCACACCACCTACATTGGATATTACCGAATCTTACTGCAATATGTATTCTGTGAAGCACTATTTAGTTACTCTATATAACACGCTACAGTGGGCATTTGCACGTCACACTGGGTATTTGTATATTGTATTCTTTTGGCTTTATTATTGTACTGTTCTCAGCTCAGGGATGCTGCTGGAAATGTGAATTTCCCAAAGCGGATGAATAAAGTATCTATCTATCTATCTATCTATCTATCAATGGAGGGAAAGTGAGGTTTTTGATTCATCTATATTTGGGAGACAACTCCTTTCTGCCTCCTGTAGCACAATAACTTTCAAATGAGCACTTCATCTAACGGTGCTTTCGGTGAACTCGGATTTAGTTGGAAATGTGAACAATCTCACAAAAACATGGCATTTCACACCAAGTCTTAGGTATTACTCAGCCAAGGCTCAAACTTGTGACCTCCAGTCTTAGGGCAGGCGCCCTATACCACACACAGGATGCACTGCACGATAGCTTGATAATTGGGCTAGACGGGTGCGCAATCTAGGCGGATTGATGACTGCGCTGTGGTCGTGTTTGCGGTCTATCAGAGAGTAAAATGAGCCGGTGGTGAGGCTGTGGCGAGGTACGGGGGTGACTCGCCTCCCCTCGCATCGCTCTTGAAGATAAAGCGGGCCGGCCGGGATTGGCGCGGGAACAAGTGCCCGTCATTGCTATCCCCTCTCGCAAACATCGTCCTCAATCAGAGTGACAAGCAGATCGGAGTCGTCTGCAGCCCTCCGCGGAACACTCCAGGACAGAAACCGATTAGCTCTGCTGAGTCACTCCAAAAGTCAGTCCAAGTGATTAGATTAACTCAGGGCTCCCCAAACTCCAGGACAGACTTCATTTGTGCCAACATATGTAAGGGCACCTCTCAAGCCGTAAATACAGTCATCGCTTCATGAGTTACCTCAACTACTACTCGACTCAAACAATAAATAGAATGCGTCATTTTTTTAAACATGCAAAATGTAAGGAAATAGTACATTTGCATAAAAGTTATAATAAGCAGTATCTGTCAATTATATTCCGAGATAATGCATTTTAAAGACAGCCTGTCTGGTTTTTGTCATACTGAGCTGTGACTTAATCTGAGGAACAACAGAACACTAGCAAGCCAGTCACCATATTGTCTTCACGGTTGATGAATCCGTCCGCCTCATTCATCATGACACGACAAAGGACTGCAATTTGGGTCGTGGCAAAGTTGGCACCAGTCCATTCCTGGTTGTTGTTGGCCCAGTTCCTTTTTGGTCTTTCTGCCCCTGAGGACTGTGGCCAAGAGAATGATCTTGGCCAGTACTGATGGTCCTGTGACGTGGCCATAACGCTGCATTTTTTTGTCTGCTAACAGTTGACAAGTTGACCAATGTGCCCTCTGATGGTGGTGCGCACCGTTTACTTTGTCAAATGGGCTATGTAGCTGATGCCTAGAAGTTTCCTGGAGCATCGCATTTTCATGGCCTGGATTTATTTTCCAGCTTCGCTGTGAAAGTCCATGTCTCACAGGCGTGTAGGTAGATGGAAGTAACCAGGGTCAGCAAGAATCTGATCTTTGATTTCACTGCAACGCTCATGTCTCTCCAGATGGGTTTAGGTCTGGCAAGTGCAGCTGTGGTTTGAGTTACCCAGGCCATGATTTCTGGTTCTGACCCCACATCTGATATTACAGCTTTCAAGATCATTTAAATCTGGTGACTGGTTCAAGCTCTTGGTGGTTGATGTTTGTGGTGATACCTTGGGGGTTATTGGTCATTACTCTTGTTTTTCTATTCCATACTGGTTTGATCCTATTTCCAGATAATTGATAAGGTCTGTGAGTTTTCAGTTTTCTCCTGCCAGTTCAGCCATACCAGAAAAACAGAGGTTAGTGACGTTGTGTCCCCAATGCTGACTGTACCTTATCCCAGGGTTTTGGCCATGATCATCTTCAGGAAGATGTTGAAGAAAGTTGTAGGGAGAATGCAACCTTGTCTCACACTGACTTTGGTTGAAATCCAGGATCTAATGATAGCGTTGATAATTACTGCACTGTTGGGATTGGCATACAGGTGTTCAATGGTCTGAACTATGTTTTGGCCCACGTTGTACTTCCGCATGGTGGCACACAAGAACATATTATTTTATGTGTTAATTGGTCAAAGGAATGACGAGAGTTTTAAGCAAAGCTTTGGTATTTAAGTGGAAATGAATAGGTGGTGTGTCGCAGTTAAATACAGTAATGGTATAAAACAAGGCAGACAGCCAAAAAGTGGCTAACTGGCAAAAAAGGAAAAACACGGAAAGCCGCCAACTGGGGCTAAGCCGGACCTATCAACAAAAAACGGCCACAGCCTTGGCGGAAAAACATAAGGCTGACCGACCAAAAAAGACCATTAGGCCGCCAGGCTAACCGTCAACCAACAATGAAAAATCGCAACAGGGACAAACGCGAACCCGACGGACACAGCAGCTAACCGGCCAAATCACCCACTGTGTGCAGCTAACTGGGGCAAACCGGGACAGATGAACAAAAGGCGGCTGCATCCTTGATCCAAAACACCAGGCCGGACGACCCAAAAGCACGCAGTGTCCAGCCAGGCTAAACAGTAACCAACAACAAAAAGCAGCAACAACGATACATGCGTAGCCAGCTGGGAATAAATCAAGGAAAACGGCAATCCCTGCGCTAACGCCAGGCTAGCCAATTAAAAAACATGCTGGGCAGCCGACGATCGCCAACTGGGAATAAAACAGGAGAGCCCTCAGCAGCCCCAACACGAAAAGGGAGCTAGCCGGATAAAACTATATCGAACACGACACTCGCGGGGAAAAACAAAAAAAAAATCACCTCCAAGCAAAAATGTGGCTGGTATGCATTCACTGTTCACTACAATCTCGGTCTGGGGCGGCAGTGGTTCAGGAGGTAGAGCGCTCGTCTTGGGATCAAGAGATCGCAGTTCGAATCCCGGCTCCTCCGTGTTACATCTCGAAGTGTCCTTGGGTAAGACACTGAACCCCTAATGCCCCCAATAAGCAGGTCGGCGCCTTACATGGCACAATGTAAAGAAATTTGGGAGGTCTTGACTTGAAAAGCGCTATATAAATGCAGATCATTTCATAAATATCATTTCATTCATTCATTTCATTTGGTTGCTTCATGTGACAATTGGATTCTTTATTTTGAAAGTGTGTTGTGCTCCTTCAATGACATCATAGGTCTACAGTGTACTAACCAGATGGCTCAATTTTGAGACCATATTTTTTCTGGATTATTTTGCAACATACGTTGGCCTGGAGATGGATGGGCGCCACCAGGCTGTATTTGACAAAGACACACTACAGGAAAATAGTACCCCTATGACCAGTGTGGTTAAGAGATCCAATTTGCTTAATTACGGGGAGGAATACTACAAATTATTTGTGCCAAATTGTAAAAAGAAAATCTTTTTGGGAATACTTTCAAACATTGATAGTCTTAATGCTTTCTTAAGCCAATGTTGTTGTACAGGCTGCACCATACAGTATGGCTTTCTATTTAGTGGATGGGTGATGGTGGGGTTTCTGGGTTTGCCAGATACCGTCCATCCATCCATTCATCATCTGCACCTCTTATTCTCAGTAGGGTCGCGGGGGGTCTATCTTCGGGCAGTGGGCAGGGAACACCCTGAGCTGGTTGCCAGCCAGTCGCAGGGCACACAGGGACAGACATTCACACCTAGGGACAATTTTGACCGGCCAATTAATCTGACATGCATGTTTTTGGAATGTGGGAGGAAACCGGAGTGCCCGGAGGAAACCCACGCAAGCATGGGGAGAACATGCAAACTCCGCACAGGCAGGGTGGTAGCTGGATTTGAACCCATGACCTTAGAACTGTGCCGCACACGCGCTAACCACCGTGCCGCCGTGCTGCCCCTGCCAGATACCGTCAAAAATATTTTAAAAATGGATTTCCCAAAATAACTGCAATGTAAAGATTGGAAATTAGAAGAATAGGAACCATGTGGCAGACATAGTTGAAATGTGTGAGTCTGGTCTTAAGTTGCGCCTTTTCCGCCTTGTAACTGAAAGGGTTCTATCTGCACTCTTCACTTTTACTTGATTTTAATTCATTGATTTTATGATGCTTTATCTGTGCTTTTAATGCATGTTAAAAACCACATTTTAAATTTTCAATGTCTTTTCTTCTATGTTTTAACTGTAATTGTGTGTTTTTAACCTGTTTCTGCCATTTCTGTAAAGCACTTTGAATTGAAATAAACTTGCCTTGCCTTGCCTTGCCTTATATTCATGAAGGTGCAAAACCCTCGGACATACCAGGATTACTCTGCCAGGGACGCATGTGTTTTCCTATTCACACATGATTGTCAACCCAATTCTGACCATTCACTATTCGCTAAATATGCAGACGACACCACAGTTACTGGCTTTATTTCAAATGGAGACGAAACTGAATACCAAACTTTCCACTTGGTGTCATGAGAGTAATCTGTTATTGAACGTAGGTAAAACTAAGGAGATGATAATATATTTCCGTACTAAGCTTCCCCCGCATGTGCCACTGTCAATTAATGGTAGTGAGGGGGAACTGGTCCATTCATTCAAGTTTCTGGGTACTTACTTGTCAGCTGACCTCACATGGACTGTCAATGCTACTGATATTCTAAAGTCAGCCAGACAAAAGCTCTACTTCCTTCGTCAACTCAAATCATTCGTCAATCCATTCTAGTCAATTTTTCTCGTGCTATCATTGAATCCGTATTAACTAGGTCAATCACAGTTTGGTTTGGTTGCGTCAATCAGAAAGAATTGTCAAAGATGGAATCAGTAGAAAATAATAGGTACTGGCCTCCTGTCCCTGCAAAGTATCTACATCGATCGAACTAGAAAGACACTAAAAATGATAGAGGATCCCAGTCACCCTTCTCGCAGATACTTTGATGACCTGCCGTCAGGTTGCCGTCTTCGCTCCATTGCGAGCAAAACGTTGTCTTAAAGAGTTTTTACCCTTCCGCTATTCGTATGGGAATTGATTTAGGTTATTATGTATAGTATTATTATGCCTACGGCGTTCCTCCGACCTATTCTACTCCCGTCTTGTTATTTACATATTCTTTCTTTTTAAACTATTCTGTATAATTACCCTGTATTATACACTACAATATATGTTTTACTCTATTCTTTTAAATCTATTATTGAGTGTTTGCGTGTCAAATGATTTCTTGTATATATCATGTTTACGGTAAATAAATACAAAATGTGGCAAATGGATCAAATGGAAGGGATGCATTTGCTCTCAGGTTGGGCTCACCTGAGGCTTGCGCGCCACTTTGCCGCCTGCCGACATTCTGCTGGAAGACCGCGTCCTTGCTTTGGGAAGCGTCCTGACCCACCTCCACCACCTGAACATGCTGCAAGGGGGCACTCCACTTCATGGTGTACTTGGGCCCGACCGGTACCAAGCTGCTGATGTCTGGAGAGCCCCTGGTAGGAAGTAACAGTTGCGGATAACTTAAAAAAAGGTAGAACAGTTACGCAACAACCCGTTCAAATGCGTGACTCTCATGTGTTTGACAAATGAGTGCTCAGAAATGTGTCAAATCATAAAAAGGAGTTGTTTAGAAATCGAAAGTTTACACACTCAAAACAGGGAGACGAGTGAAAAATGGATTTTGAACTTGCAAACCTCAGAACCCACGAAGAAGAAGAAGAAGAAGAAGAAGAAGAAGAAGAAAGAGAAGAAGAAGAAAGAGAAGAAGAAGAAAGAGAAGAACGAGTACCCGCTAAATAATACACACTAACCCTTTAACTAAGGGATTGAATCCGGCCTGCGAGACAACACTCGGAGAAGCGCAAGAGATAAACAAGCTGCAGATTGAAATATGTCCACTTGATGTTGCCAAAGCCAGGTGCCTCCAACAAAGACACTGTACTTGTATTTCTTTCTCTCTCTCTGTCTTTTCCACCCCTTTTCTCCCACTCTGTCTCCGTCTCTTTCACTCCCTGTGTCTCTCTTTTTCTCTTCCTTTGTTGCTCTTTGTCTCTTTCTCTCTCTGTGTCTTTTTAACCTCTTTTGCTCTAACTTCCTTTTCACTATTTTATCTTTCTCTCTTCCTACCCTTCGCGCTTTCTTTTCTCTTTTCCCTCCTTCTGTCTTTCTATTTCTCTTTGGATTTCTTTCTTCCTCTCCCTTTCTTTTCCCCCTCACTCACGACTTTTCCCTCCCTCTTTCTCTTATTTCTTGATCTCTCTTTTTCTTTCTCTTTAATCTACTAGTCCGGCCCCCGACAGAATGTTTGTTCTATGGTGTGGCCCCCAAGTTCATCTCATCTCATCTCATCTCATCAGCTGCACCGCTTATCCTCAGTAGGGTCGCGAGGGTGCTGGAGCCCATCCCAGCAATCATCGGGCAGTAGGCAGGGGACACCCTGAACTGGTTGCCAGCCAATCGCGGGGCACACAGGGACAGACAACTCACTCGCTCACTCACACCTAGGGACAATTTGGACGGGCCAATTCACCTGAAATGCATGTTTTTGGAATGTGGGAGGAAACCGGAGTGCCCGGAGGAAACCCACGCAAGCACGGGGAGAACATACAAACTCCGCACAGGAAGTCTGGAGCTGGATTCGAACCCACGCAGGAGGTTCCCAAGACCTTAGAACTGTGCCGCACATGCGCTAACCACTGCACCGCCGTGCTGCCCCCCCCCAAGTTCAAATGAGATGTAAACGGTGGAAAGTCATTTCGTAAGGTGGACTTTTCGAGACAGTGTTTTGTTTTTCTCATTCAAAACAAATTATCCAGCAAAAATAACAAGCAGGGTTCCGCGTTGTATAATTTACACAGCTAGCAACCCGTTGCTAAATTAAATATGGCTGTTTTTTTGTTTTTTTTTGTGAGGAATACGAGGCTCTTTGCACACGTTCCTAACCAGAAGAGGAGGGCATGCTGTGACAAGGAGCTCATTGCCATTTATGTATTCATGCAATCACGCAGACAATCAACATTGCGCCGGGTTTGTGGAGAAACTTAGAGGGCAGGGAAAGTCGACTTGGAGACTTTAGATTGGTAGGAATCGTGGAGCAACAATTACTCTGACGAGAGAACTGGAAGCAGCATTTTTGGGTCTGAAAAAAAATAATACAAATACAAATCTCTCTCTGCTTTACAAGATGAGACTGATCTCGGAATCCTGCAGCTATCGCCAAGCATTCTCAGTCTTCATTTGAGCTGTGAAAAGTGATGGGTCCCGGGGACTCGCGTGCTCAAAAATCTATGGGTCCCCACCAATGTTCCCTGTATTTTTGCAAGGGTCTGAGCATTCACACAAAGCGGGTGAGCAACGCTTGAAACAACATTGAGCAACGGCAATCCCAAGTGTGGCAACTGAATCATTATCAAACATGTCCAAAACTTGACATCACATTAAATTATATTTTGCTGAGTTTCCAGCAATGCAAAATTAATTTTCTCTTTTGAATGAATTGACTCATGTACTGTTGCAAAGCTTGTACGGCCTACATACGTCGTTTGTTCTTACAATTCTTTCACAAGATATCCATTTCTTTTTATTTCCTGGTATCTTTTGTCGCATAATACTCACATTTTTGGGGGCTTATTGAGTCGGTTGTAAGATACAGAACTGTACTTAATCACATTCTAGTGGAAGTACAATTTTGGCAACAAGATTCACTTGATATCATTGGAAATGATTTGAATGCAACACAAACTTTTTCTTATTTTTTCTGTTTTTTTCTACTTTTTTGTTACTTTTTTCTTTTTGTTCTCTATTTACTTTTTTACTACATTTCTTTATTTTCTTTTTTTCTGGCTTTTTTCTAAATTTTTCCTTCTTTTTTTCTCTTCCTTTTTTTTCTGTTTTTCTCAGCTTTTCACTACTTTTTCATTTTGTTCTATTCCCCCCTTCCTTTAAGTCATGTTGTGCATCATTTTACATAATATTTGGTCATGTTGGGATGAAAGAAACAAAAACAACCTGAAGAGCCGTTTAGGACCCGAAAGAGCCGGTTCCTTTTAGTGAGTTGAGCCGAAGAAGCCGGTTCTCTACTAACTTTACTCAACTTCGTTCTACTTCGACTCAACTTCAAAATACCGCATTTAGGACACAACGTCAGGGGAGCCCGTGTACTTTTTACCTTCATGCACTGTAACTTTGACTTAAGTCGCTTCTTAATTAGTAATTTTGAGCCCTCATTTTTGTGAGCTGGCTCGATTTTCTTGTGCGCTGAGAATGTGCGAGCAGTGCGCAATTAAAACACTCGTCATCCGGACGAGCCGGGAACACTGGTGCCAACAGAGATCTATGGGTCCCCAAAATTTAGTCTTATCGAGGTTGAAATCGTAACTCGGCGACAAATATATAATAATGTATATATTCATTCAGTTTTAATCATCAAATTATGAATTCATTTTCTGCATCAAACTATTGTTGGTAATATACCGATTAAAGGGATAACCACAGACCTGTCTTTTTTTCATTTTCTCCTTTTATACTTCCTTTTTTTCTTAACTTCTTTATACAACATCATCATTCGTAATATAATGCATCAAAGCAAGTGAGCCGTTGGAGAGCCGGCTCTCTTGAACGAGTTGAGCCGAAAAAGCCTGTTCTCTAAAAAAAGACGGACTTTTCACCACACAACTCGAGATCGGCGTGCAGACGAAAACTCGAACCGCGAGACCAAAACAACAATGGCGGATCTGCCTGACGAAAAGTTTGGAGTGCGCTAAATCTTTGTTTAAAAAAAATGAAATCGGGTAATAATGACAATTTTGTGTCAAAAAAGTTGCGTCCCGGGGACGCACGTTGATTTGACACTATGCGTCCCCAGCAAAAATAATGCGTCGAGGACGCAGGGACGCGGGCAAACCAGAACACTGCATTTTAGCATTTTGTCTGAAATACTGACAGATCTCCTGCACGCACAGATAGCACTCAAAACCACTCAAGACATCTGCGGTATTTTCAGACCGTCACATTGGAGCTGAAGTGTCAAACATGCCGTGCGTGGGCCGGATTCGGCCCGCGAGACGTCGCTGAAAGCGCAAGAAAAAAACTGGCTGCACTCTTAAATATGTCTTGATGTCGCCAATGCCAGGCCAAACCCATTACAATGACATCACAGCTGGATTTCTCTCTCTTTTTTCTCTCTTTCTTTCTCACCTGTTCTTTGATTTTTTTTCTCTCTTTATCTCTTTTCCTCTTTTGCTCTCTATTTCTCATTATGTCTAGCTTTCTCTCTATCTTTCTTTTTCCTTCTCCTTTTTCTGTCGTCTTAATGCCTTTTTGTTACTTTCTCTCTGTCTATCTCCCTGACTTTTTTCTATAGTGGATAGCGGATTGTGCACGCGTTCTTAAGGATGGGCTGGGCACCCGTATGATGCGGCAGGGGTAAACCAGCGGAAGCTGTCGGGCCCTGCTGTTGAACAAAAGAGTGTGTTGTGTCACCCTGACCCTAGTGACATGGCCGTTATCTGGTGTCCTGTTTTATCTGGAGGGATGAAAGCAAGACCGACTTAGGTGGCGAGGTGCCTAACTTGTTTGGGTGTTGGGGCAATTGGGTTGGCCATGGTCCAAAAATGTTTGTGTGTTTTTTTTTGCATTTTTTCCCCCTTTTATTTTCTTTGTTATTGTATGTGTTTGTCTTGCTGTCGGTCACCCCTCTTGAGGGATATGACCAAGGTAGATAGATTGTTTAGACTTTTTTCTTCTCTTTCTTTCTACCTTTCCTTTCCTTCTATCGTTGTCTCTTTCATCCTCTTTTTATTCTTGTTCTAACTCTCTTTTTCTCTTTCTCTTTCTCTTTCTCTTTTTCTTTATTTTTTCTTTTCTTCTCTCTTTATCCCATTCCTTTCATTCTCCAATCTATTTTTATCTTTCTACCTTTTCTCCTCTTTCCCCCAACTCTCTCTCTTTCTCGTTCTCTCACTGTCTTTCTGTCTAACTCTGTCTCTCTTTCTATTTTCTCTTTTCTACCTTTGTGCCTTCCTATCTTTCTTTCTACCTTAATTCTCCTTTTTTTCTCTTTCTCTCTCTTACTCTCTCTATCTTGTTTCTCTTTCTCTCCCTTTCATTCTCTCTTTCTTTCTTTCCTCTTAAGCGACTAGCCTGGCCCCTGGGTGTTTTTCCAGCATTTGGCCCGGAGTTCAAATAAGTTTGAGACCTCTGCATTACAGCTCTGCGTAGCCTAATTGCCAATTATTACCAATCCCGAGGAATACTTGTCACAATACTAAATACAAGAGCAGCAAAAGGGAGAATTTGATTTCTTCTGGCTCAACTTACTTGACATTGATATTGGCGCAGATCAAGACGTCGTCAAAGAGGAAGACCTTGCGCTCTTTGGACTTGAGGACTTGTCCCCGCTCACCGTACACCGTCTCTATAAGCGTCTCGCACTGGACCAAAGACCCTTGCTCCAGGTTCAGTTGCTGCAAGGAACACGTAGGAAACAGCATTAAACAATCCCAAAACTGTATGTAACATCCTACATGCCCACGTTTCTTGTGTAAATATTGTGTAATTTATAACCTTATTGTCTTTGTTTCTTTATCTGCTTTGTTTTCTTTTATCCTCACTGTTAAATGTGAAACTGGAGTGCCACATCCAATTTTGTTGTCACAAAATGTTCAACCCAATGACAATAAAGGTACCGTAAATGCGCCCACATTTAAACATGTAACACAAACACAAAATTAACCCAAACCCGACTTCAAGTCCCGCGATTGAAACTAAATGTCCTTCAATAAAGTCCACAGTCCAAAAATCACCGCCGGCAAAATGAACGGAAAATGATACCGGTACTTAAGGTTTGATGCAGACCTGCAGAGTCCGGGTCCCGTTGAAAGTAATCCAAAGAAAAAAGTGTATATTTCCAAAGGTAAGGGTGGGAAAAATATATCACATTTACTCACACAACTCCTTTTTCTTCAACCAACTTTTTACCCCCTCTTCTTTCCTTGTCTGTCCCTCACCTTTAGCGGTCCCTACTTAAACTCGGCACCCCGCGTTTGTTCAGAATAAGTGTCTAAAATAAATACAAATTCATGACAAAAATATACAGTTGCTAATACATATTATACATGGGTTACACATATTTACAAAGAAAGACGGTACACCGAGAGAGTTTTCAAAGCTTTAATAATAATAATATAGCTTTGACAGGGCAGTTAATGGTAGCAACACTCGAGCGCCGCTAGCGGCCGTTAGAAAAATGACATCAATTGGCCGCATCACTGAATAAGCCGCAGGGTTGAAAGTTAGGGAAAAAAGTAGCGGCTTATAGTCCGGAATTTACGCTATATTCTATTCTATTCTATTCTAAATATGACACAATTTTGGATGAAAGATGCAAAGGCAAAAATTTGAGGGGTGGATAAGTGAGATAAGTTTCATTGAGTTCCTTAAGGGATTTATGAGATGATTTAGTAAATATGGCACAATGTTTAAGTAAGATGCTAGCAATTTAGTCTTTAAATAGGCCTGTCGCAATAATCGATTAATGAAGTCACCGTTCGGTGAATTAAAAAGACGTGGGAAAATTTGCTGGCCCTGAGAAATTGATGTTGTTTACCCTCTCTGGCGAGTAAACACGTCATATAAGAAATCTCACTCACTGCATTTTCCTTAACACCAGTTTGTGATGCCTGACAAAGAGAGATTGAATGACTCAATATCAATATTGCTCAAAGTAGCGCTACATGCTGGCCATCCTCAAGGAGTGGGGTAATTGGGGGACGATAGAAGGAGAGACTTTTCAGAACTCATACGAGCATCAGCTGAACTGGTGCTGAACTGGTTGCCAGCCAGTTGCAGGGTACATAGAGACGGACAATTCACTCGTTCATTCAGGGACAATTTGGACCAGCCAATTAACCTGACATGCATGTTTTTTTTTGGGAATATAATAATGTATGTAACGGGTGTAATAATAACTTTTGTGTTATTGAAATTCCTGCTGAAATATGTTGTATAGTTTTTGTGTAAGTGTCCTGCAATGATGAGTCCAACAGTGCCACCTGCTGGTATGGGGTAAGGTTTGGTTTGGCTTTAGACTTTGCGACAGGAAGGTGGGGATTTTGGGCAGCCTACAACGAGCTGTCAACGGTAAGACATGATTTATTGGTGCTCCGAAAAAAAGTTAATTTAAAACATTACAACCACAACTGACAAATCTCTCAACATGCACAGTAATGTGATTGATGTTGTCAAGCTGTTTGGATTTATTTTCGGTTTATTCTGTCGCCATTTATGTTAGTTTTGCCGGACGTTGCGTGTTGTGCTAAAATGCTAATTCCCCATATAGTGTTGAAAGCCAGCAGAGAAACTTACCACGTGTTGTGTGGTGACTCATTCATTTGCAGGTTAATGGTACCCGTTCTTTATACTGTAAAAATGTATTGTGACGGTTGATATTCTAATACATATTTTATGTAAACTGAAAAAAAAGCTCTTTGATATGTTTTGGGCAGTCTCACAGCGTGCTGCCAACGAAATGAAATGAAATGAAATGAAATGAAATGAAATGATCTGCATTTATATAGCGCTTTTCAAGTCAATGACTTCCCAAAGCGCTTTACATTGTGCTTCACATTTCCCAATAGCGGCCGTGATCTGTGCAGCCATGTAAGGCGCTAACCTGCTTATTGGGGGTAATTGGGGGTTCAATGTCTTACCCAAGGACACTTCGACATGTAACACGGACAAGCCGGGATTCGAACTGGGATCCCTTAATCCTAAAACGATCGCTCTACCTCCTGAGCTACTGCCGCCCCGAAATCAAAGCCAGCAGAGCAGCTTACCACGTGATGTGTTGTGACTGATTCATTTGCAGCAACTGTAATAAGAACCTCATCATCCAGTCTAGCGTGAATGTGGATCTTTGGTGGGACAGGTACACCGTGGTTACATATATATATATATATATATATATATATATATATATATATATATATATATATATATATATATATATATATAGGCAGCACGGCGGCGCAGTGGTTAGCGCTTGTGCGGCACAGTTCATGTCATGGGAACCTGTCGTGGGTTCAAATCCAACTCTAGACTTCCTGTGCGGAGTTTGTATGTTCTCCCCGTGCTTGCGTGGGTTTCCTCCGGGCACTCCGGTTTCCTCCCACATTCCAAAGACATGCATTTCAGGTGAATTGGCCGGTCCAAATTGTCCCTAGGTGTGAATGAGCGAATGAGTTGTCTGTCCCTGTGTGCCCTGCTATTGGCTGGCAACCAGTTCAGGGTGTCCCCTGCCCACTGCCCGGAGATGGCTGGGATGGGCTCCAGCCCCCCCTGCGACCCTAATTAGGATAAGCGGTACAGCTGATGAGATGAGATATATATATATATATATATATATATATATATATATATATATATGCTTTTTTTAAACTGTAATATTACAGAAATGTATATTTTGAGGCTGTAACTTTACCGATACTGTGATGGAATGCAAACTTTCAATACATTCTTGTAGTCATCCATCCATTATCTGCAGCGCTTATCCTCAGTAGGGTCCCGGGAGTGCTGGTTACCAGCAAGTCACAGGGCACATAGACAAGACAACTCAATTGTTTATTCACACCTAGGGACGATTTGGACTAGCCAATTAACCTGGTACGCATGTGGAAGGAAACTGGAGAGCCACGCAAGCACGGGGAGAACATGCAAACTCTGCACACGAGGGTTGGTAGCTGGATTCGAGCACATGACCTCTGACACTCTCACCACTCATCCGCCATGCCGATCATTCAAGTACCCAACATTTTGTATATAGTTACCACCAACAGTCAAGACGAACATTTCATATATTCAAATACATTCTCTTAATGTTATTTACAACGTCCTAAAGAAAAATAAATGTATTATTATTTATTATTATTATTATTAGGGGGCGGCAGTAGCTCAGGAGGTAGAGCGCTCGTCTTGGGATCAAGGGATCCCAGTTCGAATCCCGGCTCGTTCGTGTTACATGTCGAAGTGTCCTTGGGTAAGACACTGAACCCCTCATACCCCCAAAGAGCAGGTTAGCGCCTTACATGGGAAAATGTGAAGCACACTGTAAAGCGCTTTGGGAAGTCATTGACTTGAAAAGCGCTATAGAAATGCAGATCAGTTCATTTCATTTCATATTACTTTTAACATGCTGTACTTGCATTATTGGATGAAGCAGACCAAAGGATACAAGCGCAGGTAGCTGCTTATTGGATTTGCAACATAAGAAACGTAAGCATTTTTTCTACCTTATTCCACTTCTTTTACGATTGTCTAAATCAATATGTCCGCCAACATTTATGCAGTTAATAGCGATCTCAAGCTGCCCTCTCAGCAGCAAAGAGTACTTTTTCTCAGTACAAGCACAACATAAGTTCGTAAAAAAGGCAAGCTGAGAAGTTATATATCCCAATCGTTTCAAGTTATCCAAACAGGTATAATATATAGGGATATGAGTTTGTATTATTTTCTGTTCACTGGTTCTTTAAAGAAACCAGAAATGATAGAATATAGTTAACATACTTTATAAAGCAAAACAGGTCAGGTAACAGGCAGGTAGAACGGGCAAAGTCAGGTCCGGAAACGGGTCGGTAACAAAGATCAGGCAAGGAAAAGACTCGGACGAGAAGGCTAACTGAGCAGAAGGCAACAGTTCGCAACGATCTGACAGCCACCGAGAGGAAGCCGGGGGTTTAAAAAGAGAGTGTCAACCAATCAGCTGTCCGGGCTGTTGGCACCAAATAAGCCGCCGCAGGTGCGCTCAATTAGCAATCATGACAAAATGGAATACAAATAAAGGCAGGACAGCGGTGCAGTGGTTAGCACTTGTGCAGCACAGTTCTGAGGTCGTGAGATCAAAACCTTCCAGTGTGGAGTTTGCATGTTCTCCCTGTGCTTGCGTGGGTTTCCTCCGGCCATGCTAACATGTTAATTGGTCGGTTCAAATTGTCCCTAGGTGTGATTGAGCGAGTGACTTGTCTGTCCTTGTGCGCCCTGCAACTGGCTGCTGACCAGTTGAGGGTGTCCCCTGCCCACTGCCTGAAGATAGCTGGGATGGGCTCCAGCACCCCCGCAACCCTACTGAGAATAAGCTGTGCAAATAATGGTTGGATGGATGGATGGATGGAATACAAATCATGCATAATGAGCAAATCATTGAGTCTCTAATGATTGCACGCTAAGTGCCAGCGGGAAATAGAAACTAGACATGAAGAAACAAAAAAAGACCGGAAAAAACCGTAAGTGACTCAGTAAACGGAAGCAATGCCAGTCTATGAGGTATTTTGAATATTTTGTCTTTTGGATGGTTTTGATAAATTATCATCCATGAAAAGGACTAGAAAAAAACACTATGGAGCTGAAATTTCACAGCAAATGTTGAAACAGGTCAAGGTTCAAAATGGAACCAAGCTGTCATTTCTAAACCACTGCATTTAAAGATCCACACTTTACCTACACTCAGTGTTCATTTGAGCTGTGAAAAGTGATGGGTCCCGGGGACTCGCATGCTCAAAAATCTATGGGTCCCAACAGAGATCTATGGCTCCCCAAAATTTTGCGTTATCCAGGTTGAAATTGTAAATCGGCGACAAATATATAATACAAATCTATATTTTAATTCAGTTTTAATCATCACAGTTTATTGGTAATACAAAGCAGTTATCACTTCATATTTTTCAGTTTGTAATATTGTACATTATACATAATGCTTGTTTTATAATATCTCTGTTCCTTGAATGTGTAAACTGGAGTGTCATGCCCAATTTCGTTGTCACAATATGTTAACCCATTTTGTAACAATGACAATAAAGGTATATTCAATTTCTATTTCTAATAATATTGCTGGAATATCAATCTATATTTTCATTCAGTTTTAATCATCACAATTTATTGCTAATTCCTTCAGATTTTCCAATTCATATATTCTTCGTGGTTTGCTGTCCCGCCACAATTGTAATGCCTCCTCAAGGTCCAATCCATTATCATCCTCCTCATAGCATCACCAGGAATATAATTGAGTCCATTTTGGCAGAAAAGTCCTTGCTAGGAGTATTCTTTTGTTTGTTTTATTTCGTCAAATCGTTGGCTTCAACACACATGTTTCCCTTGTTAGGGTGCACGTAACTCAAGTGAAATTCTTGAAAAAGTCACAGTTTTTGCTTTGCTTTTTCCTGGTTCAGGCAAGCGTTATTGTTTTAATCTAATCTCCTTTAGATGATATTATGTCCTTGCTTTCCGGATTCCCGTAAAGAGAATTGCTCGTGATGTTTTTTTTTTTTTTGTAGAATATAGCCTGACACATGGTTTGCTATGCACGTGACAAAAATAAAAACCTTGAAAAAGTCACACATGTTTTCCTTGCCTCCGCGATCTTTCAAAGAATTTCTCCGCTGTTTTTTCATCCCGGAATTATTGTCGTTGTTATCACTTTCTGCATTAAGTTTCGACTTATTACTGACACGGAAAAAATTACCAATTTTGAGTTGATTTTCACATAATACTAACTTTTTTCGGAGGCATACTTAGCCTTCACCTTCCCTCGACGACAACCACCACAACAATGACATCATCTCGAAACAACGAGATCTCGTTTGCCGAGATCGGCGTGCGGACGAAAACTCGAACCGCGAAACCAAAACAACAATGGCGGATCTGCCTGACGAAAAGTTTGGAGTGTGGTAAATCTTAGTTTAAAAATAAACGTAATCGGGTAAAAATGACAATTTTGTGGCAAAAAAGTTGCGCCACGTTGACTTGACACTATGCGTCCCCAGCAAAAATGATGCGTCTAGGACGCAGGGACGTGGGCAAATGAGAACACTGCCTACACTTGATGTATAATTACAAAATATGTCAAATTTGAAGGGTTAAAAAAAAAAGACTGATCGATGAAGGCGTTGTGAAAAAGATTTGTGAAAAGGATAAAACTATGTTTTCTCCTGAAGCCCTGACGTAAAGGACAAACATATTGACTGTGTCTCTTGGGTATTCGACCTGAGACTTATGCCTTTTGTGATTTGGTCCCCTCCGATGCCCAAGCGTACGTGTTCATTATTGCCGACAATCATTGCTCATCCATTCTTCAGTAAACCAGCGAACGTTGTCGGCATCATGAAATTGAGCAGGAGCAAAAAGTTGCTGTCTTCTGCCTCAAATCCCGTCTATGCTGCGCAACATATTACAGAATGTGCTCTTTGCAGCCATAATATCAACTTTTTTTTCGAGATTGAACAAGCTGCACTAATTATGTAATATATTTTTGTTTCGCCTATTAAAATGTTTAATATGTTGGCTTGAGGGACGCGAGTGTCATGTCCTGCACGGTTGTCATGGCGCCCAGCTGGCCCCGCCCCTTGACACCGGCTGAGACGCATTGGACTGATTGCTCTTGGAGTACTTAATAGCTTCTTTTTTAGGACTGCCCGTTGCAAGATCATTACTTAACCTTGTTGAAAACCTGTTCATGCCTGTTTGACCTGAGTAATGCCTAGATTGTCCGTTTAGTGACAGCGAGAGCTTGTATTCTCACTGGTGGGTGGGTGGTGGGCTGATCTCTTTACCACTAGGGTTGTAAAGGGGACCATTTCCTGTGGTGTGTCTTGGGCATTTTTTTTACCAGTATTCATTGGAAAACAATATGAATGTTTGTGTCATGTTTATCCTTCTACAGAAACCATAACATTTTCCGTTATCAAGCTTTTTTTTCAAAAGCCGCCAGGGAGCCATATCGCTCCAGAGCTGTTGGTTGCTGAACCCCGCCTCAGAATGCATACAATGTCCTGCTTTCAAGTTAACAATTATTATATGGAATTATTTTTCATATTTTAAATAGAGTAATAATCTCATATAATCTCATTAGCTGCACCGCTTATCCTCAGTAGGGTCGTGGGGGTGCTGGAGCCCATCCCAGCAGGGCACACAGGGACAGACAACTCGCTCGCTCATTCACACCTAGGGGCAATTTGGACCGGCCAATTCACCTGAAATGCATGTCTTAGGATTGTGGGAGGAAACCGGAGTGCCCGGAGGAAACCCACGCAAGCACGGGGAGAACATACAAACTCCGCACAGGAAATTCGGTAGATGGATTTGAACCCACACAGGAGGTTCCCAAGATCATGGGAACCTCCTGCCAGCTGTCATGGGAACCTCCTGCGTGGGTACAAATCCAGCTCCAGACTTCCTGTGCGGAGTTTGTATGTTCTCCCCGTGCTTGAGTGGGTTTCCTTCGGGCACTCGGGTTTCCTCCCACATTCTAAAAACATGCATTTCAGGTGAATTGGCCGGTCCAAATTGTCCCTAGGTGGGAATGAGCGAGTGAGTTGTCTGTCCCCGTGTGGCTGGCAACCAGTTCAGGGTGTCCCCTGCCCACTGCCCGATGATTGCTGGGATGGGCTCCAGCACCCCCGCAACCCTACTGAGGATAAGCGGTGCAGCTAATGAGATGAGATATCCAAAACAATACTTACAATACAGTATTTTCTGCACACAATTATTTTACTGTGTTTCTCCCCGTTCCTATCACAAGGTATCTCATACTGCCCGCGGGAGCTAGTAGCTCATTTAGATATGAATTTTGAGCTTTTCATCATCAAATCTTTCTACATTCTTACTCTCAGGCATTTTGCTCAGGGTCCGGGTCCACAAAGGCACTGATTGCTTGTTAACAGCTTTCTTCCTGTAAGACCACATTTTTAACGTCCTCAAGATCAGGGTAAAATGGGCTTTGCAGCCCATTTAGATTTGGATCGCGTGTTCAGCTGAATGTCTTTGTTAGGTATGCAAAACTCTCTCACAGTTATCTGTTCGATCTGGCAGGCATGGACAGTTTTGAGCCAAGGAATGAATATTTCATGTGACAGTTATAGGGAAAATAGAGGAGGGGACAGTATCCACCTCTTCAGTGAGACTGGAGTATATTGGGTACAATGAATAAAGGAAGATCTTCCTAATCAACACATCGTGGCATGTTTCAGCTGACTGAGAGGAGAAAAGAGTGAAGTTGGTGGTGCTGTGTAAAGGGTTAGGGTCGACGCAGCAACGCCATCGGGGGGGCAAGAATAGACTTTTCTCGGAATTCCAATTAAATGTGTCATTTAGCAGATCGTTATTTTCATACGCTGCAGCGTTGGTTGAGAAGAACAGCTGGAAAAAAGTAAGTCTGGGCACTGATGGAGACTGGCTAGGATAGTGTTAGGCATCATTTTCAGGATTCAGAATAAAAGAACTCCCGAGAGATAATACCGTATTTTCCGCACTATAAGGCGCACCGGGTTATAGGGCGCACCCCGAAAAAATAGTTTTTGGTCCTATATTTTCCATACATAAGGCGCAACGGATTATAAGGCGCTACAATGGGAACGTGGACAAAACAGTCAGATAGTTCAGTCCCAAAGCTTGCAAAGAAGCAAATACGTGTCGTAGACACGTGCGGATGCGGTGTCCGTACGATGTCACTCAAATGCATCGTTCCATCATTTGGAAGGTTCAAGTCTTGGGATTCAAGAAATGCCAACCATTCCTCAATTTCTATTTTCTTTTTCGCTCGCAACTTTACTGTGCACATGACAATAAACACATGGAATTGAGTTGAATTTAAAAATAGACACTCCATTCCATCCATTATCTGCACCGCTTATCACAGAAACATCGAGTTCAGTCTGAAACAAGATACAGGGACAATATAAAACCTGGAGTAGCTCACCGAAGTCGTTGTGTTCATAATAATGTGCAGCCAATGTCCTCTTATATCCGTGAGGGTAGTAAATCCAGGAGAATAAAATATTTACAAATACAGAATAAAAAAAATGCTTTCTCTATGCCGTCAGCCACGTGCTATACGCGTTCATCTTTTTCGGCCAATTGCAGGCTTTGTTTTGCCGTTTAAGCCAATGCCAGCCTGTAAATGATAAAAAGGATCCGCCCCATGACCTCCGAATAACTTTAGCCAATAGTGATCGATTCAAAGGACGATTGACACATTGGTTAGCCAATGAAACGCCGGTAAATAAATCCCAGCATACACCGCGGACTACTTGGCGTTCGGGGGAAAATCGAGTCGGCGGCTGCAAGTTAGTTGGAAAAATAAGGCGCACTGTATTATAAGGCGCATGGTCAGCTTTTGAAAAAAATAAAGGCTTTTAGGTGTGCCTTATAGTGCGGAACATACGGTAATGCTCATTCCTTTGGCAAAAATGATCACTTCACTTTAATGTACCATACCATAGCCATCAATTTGCACATTTTAGTCATTTATTCCTTTTAGTTTAGTATTTTGCATGGTCGTAGTTAAGGACGTTTGTCTGTTTTTGTTGGTCAGGGTTATGTGTCACTTAAATTGGTTGCACACATTTTTTGGTTTCTTTGTATTTTAACATGAAATCAATTTTTATTCTAATCCAGTGTAATCCACGGTTCAGGGGTCTCAGGTTCAAATCCAACTACAGGCCTCCCTGTGTGGAGTTTGCATGTTATCTTACTAGAACGGTTGGAAAAATGGATTGGTCTCTCAGGAACCGTCCTCTCATGGTTCAGATCCTACCTCTCAGATAGGACGCACTGTGTTAAATATGGCAAAATGACATCTGAGCCCTTTAGTGTTACCTTTGGTGTTCCGCAGGGTTCAGTACTTGGCCCCCTTCTTTTCAGCATTTACATGCTTCCATGAGGTGATATTATTCGCAAGTATAATATCAGTTTCCATTGCTACGCAGATGACACTCAACTCTATCTCCCGATGGAGGAATCTGCCACACTAAACGGTGGAAATTTGGAGGCCTGCCTCACTGAGATAAAAGAGTGGATGTCACTGAATTTCCTGCGTCTTAACTCTGAAAAGACTGAAATGTTAGTTATTGGTCCATCTAAGTCCCGTGACTTATTCTCTAAAACCGCTGTGAACATCGACAATCGCCACATCACACAGAGCACACTTAAAAACTTAGGTGTCATATTTGACCCCGATCTATCCTTTCAAACTCATGTGAAGAAAATTACTAGAACCGCTTTCTTCCATCTCCGTAACATTGCTAAAATTCATCCTATGTTGTCTCAGTCAGATGAAGAGATTATAATTCACGCGTTTGTTACCTCCCGTCTCGATGACTGTAATGCACTACTCTCCGGTCTCCCAAAATTCAGAATCAAGAGTCTTCAGCTGGTACAAAATGCCGCAGCGAGGCTTTTAACTAGGACAAGAAAGTCCGATCACATCACGCCGATTTTAGCTAACATACATTGGCTCCCAGTTAGCCTTAGATGTGATTTCAAGGTTCTCTTAGTATTATACAAAATCATACATGGACTTGCTCCCCCATATCTTTCAGATCTGATTTGCCCCTATGTCCCGGTCCGAAGCCTACGATCTGAGACTGCCGGTCTTCTGGTGATCCCGAGAGCAAAGAAGTGTTCTGCCGGTTCGAAAGCATTCTGTATCCGGGCACCGGTGCTGTGGAATGCTCTTCCCCCTGAGATCCGATCTGCAACCTCAGTGGAAATGTTTCAATCTAAGCTTAAAACACAATTCTACTTAATAGCATATGAATAACCTATACTTTTCGTGGACAATATCTCTTTATTATTTGTGATTGCAACATCCTTTGCTGTCTGGTAATCCTGAAAGGGGGATTACCTCAGGTGCAGCCCCTTCTCAAGGTTTCTTCATTTTCCTCATGTTGAGGTTTTTTAGTTTTTCCTTGCCCTCATGTTGGTTCCAGATCAGGGGATGGTGTAATAATAGTCTGTGCAATAACCTGTGCAGCCCTTTGAGACTCTTTGTGATTAAGGGCGTCACAAATAAAAATGACTTGACTTGACTCCCTGTGCCTGTGTGGGTTACTTTTGAGCACCCAGGTTTCCTGGCACATTCCAAAGACACGAGTGGCAGGTCAATTGGCATTTCTAAAATTCCCTAGGACTGAATGAGTGTGAATGTGAATGACTGTATGTCTCCATGTGCCTTGGGACTGGTTGATGACCAGCTCAGGGTTCCACCTGCCTGAAGTTGGTTCAGATGGGTCCCCCACATCCCTACTGATGATAAGGAGCCCAGATAAGGGATGGATGGACAGTAGGGTTGTCATGACATATTCGTCTCATTCCATATTCGTGAATATTTTTCACATTTGCGATCTTTTTCTCTCTCCACCCATCTTCATGACCACCCTTAACTGATATGAATAAACATCAACGTGCAGGGACGCAACACGCGAAAGCAGACATCCTCATGTTAGGCTAGTTTTTAAGTTTAAAACCATCCACCACTTACGATATTTTCAGCACTAAACTATACTGTTACTCTACTGTGAATTAATAAAGTGATGAGGGGGGTGAGGGTCAAACAGAGTTGCTTGATACAACCGGAATGTTTGATGTTTGATCTTATATTACATTACACACAGTCCAGTGTTTATTCCAAATTGCACAGTCCACAATTGAATAGATTTGGGAGTACAGTCCATAAACATGCCCGATTAAAGTCGCCGTCGATGATAAAGCTCCGTTGGGGTGTGCAAGCTGCTGTTTATTGATAGCAGCGGGCAGGAGACTTAGCGCTATGCTAACGTTAGCATCCGGTGAAACGGAAAGCAAGGACAGATGGCCAACAATGCCATGTTTTTTTGTTAAATATCAATTCATTGTCATCATTTAGATCACATGTGTCAAACGCACGGTCCGTAGGCCAAATGTGGCCCGCCAGACTGTTTGATGTGGGCAAAAGAGTGCTTTTACCAAAAACTACTGTACTTTTTCCCACAAGGCCTGTAGACTATAATATCTGCCAAGTTTCAACTCATCGCCATTACCAGTATTTTCAGATCAATGCCAATGAGTTGAATTGAGAAATAAATTATCCTAAAAATGCCCAAGAAGATTTTGTTACACAGTGATCCATCTACATACGAATTTAATTGAGCTCGAATCTAGAATTGCTCGTATCTCGAGCGAATTTTCCGGACACAAAATAACTGAAAACCAATTCATTAGCCTCCCAAAAGTTAACCCTAAATAGTGATAAGCAGGGTTGGGTAGGGTTACTTTAACTGGATTACTTTCAATGACTTTTGGATGACTCCAATAGCAAATATGCTCATAAAAGACAAAAGAAACTAAATAGGAATACAATGACTCAATTTTGTGCAGGCTTGGGGAGTAACGGAACACATGGAACGGCAAAAATGATGTCGGCAAGCTGTTTGGATTTATTTTCATTTTGTTTCTGTCGCATTTGATGTTCGTTTTGCCGGAGATCAAAGAGATCAAAGTCAGGAGAGAAAGCTTACCACTTGTTGTGAGTCATCATTTTATTCCTATTTAGTTTCTTTTGTCTTTTATGAGCATATTTGGTATTGGAGTCATCCAAAAGTCATTGAAAGTAATCCAGTTAAAGTAACCCTACCCAAGCCTGGTGATAAGACATATACTCCTGATTAAAACATGGAAAAATACTAACAAACATAAAAAAACAGTAATAAGATGGCACACGAAACAGTACTGGGCGGTAAAATATTGCTTTCGTTCATTCAGGGAAGACAATGAATTGTCCCATAATGTGAATACCGTAAATTCCGGACTATAGAGCGCACCTGATTATAAGCCGCACCCAACACTTTTTAAGAAGATAACCGCATCTGTACTTACACAAGCCGCACCTGTACATAAGCCGCATGCGCCCACATTGATACATGTAACACAATCACCAAATTAACCCAAACCCGACCCGCGATTGTAACTGAATACAAAGTACACAGTCCAAAAACCGCAGCCGGCAAAATAAACGGAAAATGATACCGGTACTTAAGGTTTGATGCAGACCTGCAGAGTCCGGGTCCCGTTGAAAATAATCCAAGGGAAAAAAATGTATATTTCCAAAGGTAAGGGTGGGAAAAATGTATATCCACTATTGTCCGCTGCGTCCAGAAACACGTCTCACCTTTACTCCACTTCCCACCAGCCCCCGTTTTTGATTCGCCCGTGGAAAACATATCAGATCAAGTCTCTAAAATAAATACATTACAAAAATATGCAGTTGCAAATACCTATTATACATGGTTACACATATCTACAAAGAAAGACGGTACACCGAGAGAGTTTTCAAAGCTTTAATAATAATATTATAACTTTCATCCCAAACTGTGCCTGTGAAGGGTAGCAAAACGCTACTAGCAACACGCTCGCAACAAAGCAAACAGGTCTGTTAAAAAAAATATACGGTACTTGTAGAAATTGAGGTAAACCGTCCTAACTGACGTCATCGAAGTCGTCATCCCAAGTATGGGAAAGAGAGTTTGTCATATAGACGTCACCCCAAGCTCCCTTTTTCAAAAACACGTTAGCAATGCACTCGCAAAGCAAAATTCACGTGCAGTAGCTCTGTCTCCTTCTTTATTGGACTGCTCGATTCCTTTTAGCTTGAAAGCTGCGTCATGTGCCTTTCTTATTGCAATTTACATGGTGAGGATATGTCTGCGCTAATTTATATTGAGCACAAGCTAAGAAGTTGCAGTCTTCCTCGGCGCATATATTCCACCGGTCTAAATCTTACCTTTTGTACTCGAGCCGCATCACTGAATAAGCCGCAGGGTTGAACGTTTGGGAAAAAAGTAGCGGCTTATAGTCCAGAATTTACGGTATTTGCTTTTCTTTTAAGTGACTGCTTCCAAGCTTTTCTCACACAAAGTTGAATAGGCTTCAGGACAGCAGTAAGACGAATGAGGAGTGTTATCGGGAATAAACGCTGCCTCCCTGACTTTTCATCTGCAGGTTTTGAGGACACTCAGAAGTACTCAAGGAGTGGTCACCTTACTGAGCAGACGATCGCTGACACTGCGCGCGAGCTGTTGGGTTTCTGCAACTTGGTCCGCCACCCGCTTCTGCTCATTGAGCTTCTCAGCCAGGGTTTCCAGCTCGGTGAGGGCAAGTTGCAGGGGCAGGCGGTCCACGTGGCCTTTGGGTGTGTTCTTCAGCATGTCCTGAGAAGAGGCAACATTAGAGATTATTTAGATATTCAGACAAAAAGGCAGAACCAATGTTCCCTGTCATTTTCCTTCCGGGTCTGAGCGTTCACACAAAGTCGGTGAGCAACGCTTGAAACAACAGTGAGCAACAGCAATCCCAAGTGTGGCAACTAAGTCATTATCAAACATGTCCAACACTTGACATCACGTTACATTTTGCTGAGTTTCCGGCAATGCAAAATTATTTTTCTCTTTGGAATGAATTGACTCATGTACGATTGCAAAGGTTGTATGGCCTACAAACATCGTTTGTTTTTACAACCATTCTTTCACAAGATTTTTTTTTCCTGGTATCTTTTGTCGCATAATACTAACATTTTGGGGGCTTATTGAGTCGGTTGCACAATACACAACTGTATTTAATCACATTTTTAGTGGAAGTACAATGTTGGCAACAAGATTCACTTGGTATAATTGGAAATTATTTGAATGCAACACAAACTTTTTCTTCTTTTTACTTTTTTTTTCCCTTTTTTTAAAATTCCTTTAAAACAATCTTATTGTGTTAATTTTTTCCTAGCTGTTAAATTTTTCTTTTTGTCCTCTATTTTTTTTCTCTACTTTTTTCATTCGTTTCTTTCTTTTCTTTTTTTCTGGCTTTTTTCAAAAATGTTCTTTCTTTTTTTCTTCCTTTTGATTATTTTTTCTCAGCTTTTCACTCCTTTTTCATTTTGGTATGTTTTTATATTTTGTTCTGTTCCCTCCTTCCTTTAAGTCATTTTGTGCATAATTTTACATAATATTTGGTCATGTTGGGATGAAAGAAGAAAAAACAACCCGAAGAGTCGTTTAGGACCCGAAAGAGCCGGTTTCTTTGAGTGAGCCGAGCCGAAGAAGCCGGTTCTCGAAAAACTACTGACTTGACTCAACTTCGTTCTACTTCGACATTGACTTCAAAATAACGCATTTAGAACACAGCGTGGGAAACCCGTGTATTTTGACCTTCATGCACTGTAACTTTGACTTAAGTCGCTTCTTAATTAGTATAATTTTGAGGCCTCATTTTTGTGCGCTGGCTAGATTTTCTTGTGCGCTGAGAATGTGCGGGCAGTGCGCGATTGCGCACGCGTGGAGCTTAGAGGGAACATTGGGCAGCCCATTGGATTATTTTTAGCTCTGCGAGTGGACACGTCCATTCGAAAGATAATGAGGTTGTGCATAGAGCCTGGACACCAATCTACTGTATTTATGAGGCACAGCGGATTATTAGGTGTGCCCCAAAAAACAGTCGTTCGGCACATATTTTTCATATATATAAGGCACCCTGGACTACAACGCACATGGAAGTAAAACTACAATGAGAGCTACCATGTTTTTTTGTGTAACTGCTGCGCATTCTTATACACTTAGGGTATAAATTAGTGCAATGATTGATGCGTCAACAATGTTGCTGACCTAAATCGCAAAACCTTGTGCGCAATGGGAATCGAACACGGGTCGCAGTGATGACAGGGCCGAAACGTAACTAATATACAACAGATACAGATGAAAAACAAAAAGGCATTATATTCTATTTCATGATACTTGCATTTTTACTCACGGTACCAGAAATGAATGTTGGAGGGAGAGAACACAAGGTCCCTTTTTTTTGGGATAACTAATTTTCCATTATCTAACATTTGTTTTTGGCACTATGAGTATGATTAGTGTGATAATGGGATAAAAATGAATGCTTTTTTTTGTTCCCTAATGGTCTAGTGGTTAAATTTCGGCACTCTCACCGCTGCGACACGGGTTTGATTCCTGTTGCATACAACGTTTTGCGAATGTGGTCAGCGATATTTTTCGACCGATCAAAAAGGTAACGCACACATATAAAAATGCATTACAAATCTTATCAATTGTATTTCACAGTATATAAGGCGCAGCACGGCGGCGCAGTGGTTAGCGCATGTGCGGCACAGTTCTGAGGTCGTGGGAACCTCCTGCGTGGGTTCAAATCCAGCTCCCGGCCTTACTGTGCGGAGTTTGTATGTTCTCCCCGTGTTGCGTGGGTTTCCTCCGGGCACTCCGGTTTCCTCCCACATTCCAAAGACATGCATTTCAGGTGAATTGGCCGGTCCAAATTGTCCCTAGGTGTGAATGAGCGAGCGAGTTGTCTGTCCCCGTGTGCTCTGTGATTGGCTGGCAACCAGTTCAGGGTGTCCCCTGCCCACTGCCCGATTGCTGGGATGGGCTCCAGCACCCCCGCGACCCTACTGAGGATAAGCGGTGCAGCTAATGAGATGAGATGAGTATATAAGGCGCATAATCAAATATCTGGCCAATTTGGGTTTTTTAGGTAAGCCATATAGTCTGTAAAATACGGTAATTCCAATTACTGATCATGTGACATCAAACTGATAATCTCATTTCATCTCATTAGCCGTACCGCTTATCCTCATTAGGGTCGCGGGGGGGGCTGGAGCCCATCCCAGCCATCTCCGGGCAGTGGGCAGGGGACACCCTGAACTGGTTGCCAGCCAATCGTAGGGCACACAGGGACAGACAACTCGCTCGCTCATTCCCACCTAGGGACAATTTGGACCGGCCAATCCACCTAAAATGCATGTCTTTGGAATATGGGAGGAAACCGGAGTACCCGGAGGAAACCCACGCAAGCACGGGGAGAACATACAAACTCCGCACAGTAGCTGGATTTGAACCCACACAGGAGGTTCCCGAGACCTTAGAACTGTGCCGCACAAGCGCTAACCACTGTGCCGCTGTGCTGCCCTGATAATCATCATAAATAAATATTTCCAAACATCAAGCGATTTCAGGAGAAAAAGTGCAAAAAAAATCATAAATCCTTCAATCTTAAGCGTTGTGGCCTGGGGAGCATTGATATTACCTGCAAGAGTAATATAAACTGCGGGAATCGCTGAATAGGCTTCACCATCAGGCCGTACAGAGTGATGCGGTCCAAACTCGATGCCTGCTTCCTCTGCGGGGAGAAATGACAGCGTTGTCACGGACAGAAAATATATGACCTTCTTTCCTCGCTCCTTTCCCTCAAGAGGCTTAAAGGATCACACCTAAAAATCTCTCCAATTTATGATGAAAGAGTCTAGGAGTCATGTAAATTAGCACTAAGACTGGCGGTGCTTGTCACGAAACGGACCGGGAATCAAGAAGTTGGAACTCAATAGCGTAGACCAGTGGTCCCCAAACTACGGCCCCCTGAACAATACCAGAAAGCATTTTGATTTTTTTTTTTCATATATGTGTATTTGTATTTGATAATAAAGTTGGACTTTTGCAATAAAATTGGAACTATTTTCATTATTAACTATTAGTTAGTAACTATTTTATACGGCGCAACAAGGGTTGTTGACTTGTTGAAACGTTATATTTTGGGATTTTGGTGTTGTTTTGTAAAGCAGAAAAAGTGAAGTACCAGTATATCACCACTAGATGACATAGTCTCACAGGTCAGGGAAGGGTCTCACGGGACCTCATGTAATTTAATGAGATTTGTTCAATAAATCACTCTTAATGTCAACAAGAAAATGGTGTCGTGTGAGACTGACATTTACCATCTATTTTGCGGGTGAGATGTTTATACTGGTAACACACTTACTGTGAGGAGGATAATATGTGAAAATATGTTCGTAAAGGTTGTTTGTGATGTCTGAAAAGTTTACAAAAAGTGAAATAGTACGAGTGAGTCGTCCGTTAGCATAAGCAACAGAGTGAGGTATGCTACGTTATGCGGGATTGGGTTAAGAATGTACTGGGATGTTAATATGTATATTTGGTTACCGTATTAACACAAAGAGAGTTGTTTTGGAAGGTTCAGTTATCGTGTTTTTGTTAAATGATTCTTGAAAAATACCAATTGATGGCAATGTAATTTTGTATTATTTGTTAAAGGGGATCTCACGTAATTTAATGAGATTTGTTCAATAAATCACTCTTAATGTCAACAAGTAAATGGTGTCGTGTGAGACTGACATTTACCATCTATTTTGCAGATAAAACAACAAGAACAAAAAAAAACAAAAATATATAAAACAAATGAACCCAGAGAGGGTTATTTGGTTATTCTTTATTTCATAAATAGTGTTATTTATTTCCTGGCTTTTTTCTGTGAAATGGTTCGATGATCTCTGATAAAATGTTTATAGAATTGTTGAAAACTGTTATATGTACACTCGTATACTGTAAATAGTTACGCTATCAACACTTTCGTATAATTACTGAAGCGGTCGCTTGTTTGACGAGTCTATTATATTAAAATAAAGGAAACTGGGGAAAACCTGTTAACCTTTAGGTGCTCCTGGAGACTGTTTAATGATTCTGAGAATGCTGTATTATATTAACAGAAACAGGCTATTGTTGCAGGCTGTTCATTGCAAGTTTTCGCACAAGAAAAAACACAGGACGCTTAGTATCAGGGTTTGTACACCTTTTTCATAGTCAAATTCAAGGAATTTTTGAAAGACTTTTAACCCTTCAATTACAATGGGGGCGCCGTCACCCCCGCTTGACAAGTGTGATTTAAATGACTGCAACTCTTTGACCATTGTGCTAAAAGAGAAAATTCAAGCGCTTCCTGGAAAAATATAACACAGGCTTTGGATAAAACCCTTGTTTTCAATCAAACTATATAAAAGTAGTTCTCCAAAACACCCACAAAGTGGCAGACACTTCCCACGATGGATAATCTCTCGAGCATGTGTAGTGAAGGGTTGGATTAAGGAACGCGTTTGTCTGGAGCAGATCGATCTCAACCAGAGTAAATTACCGTATTTTCTGCACTATAAGGCGCACCGGGTTATAGGGCGCACCCCGAAAAAATAGTTTTTGGTCCTATTTTTGACATACATAAGACGAACCGGATTATAAGGCGCTACAATGGGACCGTCGACAAAACATTTAGATAGTTCAGTCAAACTGATTACCCCCTTAACATTCCCAAAGCTTGCAAAGACGCCAATACGTATCGAGAACACGTGCATATGCGGTGTCCGTACGATGTCACTCAAATGCATCGTTCCATCATTCGGAAGGTTAAAGTCTTGGGATTCAAGAAATACCAACCATTCCTTAGTTTCTATTTTCTTTTTCGCTCGCAACTTTACTGCGCATATGACAATAAACACTTGGAATTGAGTTTAATTTAAAAATAGACACTCCATTCCATCCATTATCTGCACCGCTTATCACAGAAACATCGAGTTCAGTCTGAAACAAGATACAGGGATAATAAATAGCCAGAGTAGCTCACCAAAGTCGTTGTGTTCATAATAATGTGCAGCCAATGTCCTCTTATATCCGTGAGGGTAGTAAATCCAGTAGAATAAACTATTTACAAATACAGAATAGGAAAAAATGCTTTCTCTATGCCGTCAGCCACGTGCTATACACATTCATCTTTTTTGGCCAATTGCAGGCTTTGTTTTGCCGTCTAAGCCAATGCCAGCCTGTAAATGATAAAAAGGATCCGCCCCTTCAAAGTGCCTTGTTTAGGTGTAGCACTTTTTCTCTTGGGCGCCAAAGGACAATACCTTACAAAATAATGCCAGATGCTGTAATACATGAGGAAAGAAGAAAGGCAATGGCAAAGTGAAGCCACCAAAGAACAGCGTCGGCAACATTTTTAGGCAAACTTGTTGAGAAACCTGTCAACAACTTCAAGCATTTTCAAGAATTTCACCCAAATTTAAGCATTTGAAGCACTCATTTGAACCGTGTAGTATCGGAAATAATTATGTGGAAAAAGTGCAAAATTAGAAGATTTAGTTAAGAGTTGCATATGTCTCAAAAAAATAGTCCCCTTGAAATACCGGGGGTGGAAATACCAGTTATTAGTGTCAAAGTAAGACCCCAAACATATTCAGATTGAAATTTGAGACTCACCTGGAGCTGGTTCTCAATACTTCAAAATTATATACCGTAAATTCCGGACTATAAGCCGCTACTTTTTTCCCAAATGTTCAGCCCTGCGGCTTATTCAGTGATGCGGCTTATTTAAGTAATTTTTCTAACGACCACTAGCGGCACTCGAGTACAAAAGGTAAAATTTAGACCCGTGTAATTGTGCGCCGAGGTAAACTGCATCCTCTTGGACTATGATCGAATTGCCCGTATGACAGAGGATAGAGGTTCGTTTCAATTGTGAGGAAGACGCCCTTGAAGACGTCAATAATGAAGAGCAAGACGAGGACGGTTAACCGTGAATTTCATAATTGCGGAACAGCTTTGTTTAACAGCTACGCTTCGAGCCCAGCGAGCGTGTTAGGAGTAGCGTGGTGGTACCTTTCACAGGCACGGTTTGGGATGAAAGTTATATTATTATTATTATTAAAGCTTTGGAAACTCTCTCGGTGTACCGTCTTTCTTTGTGAATATGTGTAACCATGTATAATATGTATTTGCAACTGTATATTTTTGTCATGTATTTATTTGTATTTATTTTGGACACTCTTTCTGATAAGTCTTGCACTGACCAATTAAAAAGAAGGGGCGTAAAAGACGCGGGGGATTCTGGGAAGTAGGGACCAGTAAAGGTGAGTGTTTGTGTACACGGCAGACAAAGGTGGATATATATTTTTCCCACCCTTATCTTTGGAAATATACACTTTTTTTTCCTTGGATTACTTTCAACGGGTACCCGGACTTTGCAGGTCTGCATTAAATGATAACCACCGGTATCATTTTCGTTCGACACGCCGACTGCGAGATTCAGACTGCGTCGGCGTTTGTTGGATGCTCTGTCCACTCCATGCATTGACCCGGTATTGCAGTACCTCCGGGAACGGTGCATTCGCAATGATCGCAGCAAGGCTTTAGGGCTAGGACCTTAGCTTGGCCTTTTGGCTGAGAGTAAGTGTCCCGGCTCCTGGGCTTTGTAGCGTATTAAGAACTGACCGATAATGGATAATGGATAATGATTTATGAACAAGCTAAATAACCCTTAAAACCCCTTAACCCCCCGTCAGGGCCTTGTCTCAGACTCTTTGCTGAAAACAGGTGTCTCAGCCTGGTGGCTTATAGGTTGTAACATGGTATGACTAATAATGAGTAAGTGACAGAGAAACAATAAATCTATACACGTTCTCCCCAATTAAATTGATCAATTAAAAATGACTTTTGTTCTTAATGTGGGTGCATGCGGATAATATACCGGTGCGGCTTGTGTATGTAATAAATCGGTTTTCCTCCCGAAATGTGGGGGGTGCGGCTTATAATCAGGTGCGCCTTATAGTCCGGAATTTACGGTAAATAATGTCAAAAATATAAGCGTCACTGATTGAGGACATTGAGGCCATTTCCTAATCAGGCTCAAACTCAGCGGCTTAACAGAGATGGCAGATAAAACCCGACACTGCTGGGGAGAATAACATACTTTACCTGGCTGAACACTGAGGACAGGACCCGAATTTCTTTGCTGATACAAAAAGCTGCGCCTGCTGTAATCCTGCCACTAGTAATCATTTATGGGAAGCTTCAAGCAGAGTCTGTCTCCAGCCGGCAAATGGGAGTCCAGACACCCGGCGGGGTTCATTTATGATTTGTTATTCGTGGCATAGTCACTTCCAGGCGCCCGGGCAATAAGACTTAAGCGGCGGATGCAGGAGCATGATGCGATTTGATGCCATGGAAATTACAAGGTGCTAATGTTCCTCCATCACCATTAGCTTGAGTGCGTATTTCCTCGGGGGATCAGTAATAGTCAAGGATTTGGAAAAGAGAATGGGGGGCCAAAATGACTACAGTATAACACACTCAGTTGCTGTTCACTACTCCTGAATACATTTCTTTTGTATTTTGAACTGTTTTTGCCAAAGAATTGAGGCATACCGGCAAAATAAAACACAAAAAAACCTACACATGACGATGGAAGTACAAAAATAAAATTGTCAGGCCACATAGTTTTAGGTCGGGGTCAGAAACCTATTGCTCTTTAGCACTGCCCTAGCGGAAACCTCAATTGTTTCTGAATTTGGTTCTCAGAGGAAAACGTTTGGATTCTTAGATGTGATCATGATCATGGTTGGGTAGGGTTACTTGAACTGGATTACTTTCAATGACTTTTGGATGACTCCAATACCAAATATGCTAATAAAAGACAAAAGAAACTCAATATCAATAAAATGACTAAATTTTGTGCAGGCTTGGAGAGTAACGGAATACACGGAACAGCAAAAATAATGTTGGCAAGCTGATTATTTGATTGATTATTGCTCCAGCGAAGGTCGGGGGGGCCCGTCCCTGTGCGTTGAGCCGACCAGATGAACCAGGTTTTTCCAATGCTGGCGGTCTTGTGCCAGCTGTTCTGCATCCTCTACAGCAACTCCGTATTGTTGGAGGTCGCCCGCAACGACGTCGAGCCATCGAGTGCGGGGTTTCCCTCGTGGTCGTCTCCAGCCTGCGGCCTTTGGGTCAAACTGGAGAATGGCTCGTGTCGGATGGTCTGGCGGTAGACGAAGGACATGGCCAAACCAGCGGGTGCGGCGTTGTGCGACCAAAGAAGATGCTCGGGGCTGGCACGTGCGGGCTCTGAGCTCTTCATTGGAGACTCGCTGGGGCCACCTGATGTTCTCGATGGATCTGAGAGCCCTGCTATCAAAACCGTCGATTCTTGTGGCCAGGGTGTCGTTCAGGGGCCATGTTTCTGAGCCATAAAGCAGGATAGAGAGTACGGCGAGGTTGTAAATGTTGAGCTTCGTTTTGCGTGCGATGGTCTGGTGCCGCCAGAGTGGTTTCCAGAGAGACTCCAGAGCAGAAGCTGCCAGGGCTCTACTGCGGAGAGTCTCTGGTTTTAGGTCCCCATTGTCTGTCACCATGGACCCCAGATACACAAAGCTCTTGACAGGCTCTACGATGTCGCTACCAATTTGGATGGGAGGTGGATCTGGTCCATCACCGACATACATGAACTTGGTTTTCGTCCAACTCACTTGGAGGCTAAGCCGCGCAGTCTTTTCGCTGTAAATGCCCAGAGCGTCTCTCAGCTGGCTGTAGGAAGTGCTGAGCATGATGGTGTCGTCAGCATACTCCAGGTCAGTCAGGTGGTAGTTGCCGAAAGACACTCCGGGGATGCGCTCACTAACCCTGAACATCAAACTGACGGCAAGCTGTTTGGATTTCTTTTCATTTTGTTTCTGTCGCATGTTATGTTCATTTTGCCGGAGATCAAAGAGATCAAAGCCAGGAGAGAAAGCTTACCACGTGTTGTGAGTCATCATTTTATTCATATTGAGTTTCTTTTGTCTTTTATTAGCATATTTGGTATTGGAGTCATCCAAAAGTTATTGAAAGTAACCAAGTTAAAGTAACCCGACCCAACCCTGATCATGATAAAACAAAAACAACAACTAGGGTTGCAAAACTTTATTGTGTTAGCTATGACCTCAACCTAAGTACTTTTAATGGCAATATTTCATAATAACGGCTTCCAAAAAGGGAATTGTGAAGCAGTCACACGTTTTCCGCTGTAACACAGAAATAACTATTCTCTGTTGACCTGTGTCAAATAAACACCCGTCACTGCAGTCTCGTAAACAGTCTGCCCCTGGCCACTACTTGAACAAAAAATGAGTTTGGGTTCTCAAACTGTTAAATGTGCCTACATTTAATAGGGCTTATTTTCACAAAGTAATATATTTATAAAACACATAAAAAAGGAAATGGTGGGAAGTATTAGTTTGTCTCCTTGGAAGCCAAGACGTTTACATTATTAAACAGCCATCCGCCCTGGAGTCACAATCAGCTCGAAATGCTACAGAGGTAAACACTTCTTATTTGAGAAAATAATGAACTTATAAAACAGAAACTCACCTTTAAGAATTCCAGAAAGGCCGGTTTCGACAGGCAGGCTTTTTTAATGAGTGCCATGGCGTTGGTGAAGTTGTTCACGTAGTCGCTGTACACGTCCAGCACCATGGATTTGGAGAACTGGGGACACACCGAGGAATAAATATTATTAGTGTTTAGAAGCAACACTGTGGGATATAAGTTAAAATTGAAATGTTTGCACATTAAACATGAAAAACAGTGTTGGTTCAAGGTCCAGTTTATTGTTGAAACAAAAAAAAAAGTAAAAGCACCCAAAGAGACTGTTAAAAATCCCAGTCTCATATTTAACTACAATCTGTTGTTTTAGTTACATGTGAAAAATATTACTAGAAGAGTTTGTCTCCATTTTTGCAATATTGCAAAAATTCCGTGCGATGCTCTCAATCTCAGTGTTCTGGTTTGCCCGCGTCCCTGCGTCCCAGACGCGTTATTTTTGCTGGGGACGCATAGTGTCAAATCAAGGTGCGTCCCCGGGACGCAACTTTTTTGACACGAAATTGTCATTATCATTTTTTAACAAAGATTTACCGCACTCCAAACTTTTCGTGAGGCAGATCCGCCATTATTGTCTTAGTCTCGCGGTTCGAGTTTTCGTCTGCACGTAGATCTCCAGTTCGAGTTGTGTAGTGAAAGTCCGTTTCTTTTTAGAGATCCGGCTTTTTCGGCTCAACTCATTAAAGAGAGGCGGCTCTCAAACGGCTCACTTGCTTTGATGCATTATATTACGAATGATGATGTTGTATAAAGAAGTGAAGAAAAAAAGGAAGTATAAAAGGAGAAACTGAAAAAAGACAGGTTTGTGGTGATCCCTTTTAATCGGTATATTACCAACAGTAATTTAATGCAGAAAATGAATTAATAATTGGAATAAGAAAATGTATTATTCTACTTGATTCTATTTGCATGTATTTTTTCCTTCTAAAGTGAACGTCCAAGCGACTTCATTTTTAAACCTTTTTTTATAATAAACCTCATTCATGTCGAGCAAATCAGGATCTCACAACAAAATGTTCATTAACAATATATATGATATAACGAAACACATTTACAATATAACATGTTAAACTACATAAATAAACATGTTTGGAAAAAAAAGATTTTTTTGTATTTTGTAAGGGAAAATACGACAGTTTGTAAGGGCATGGAGCACACTCAATTTTGGGGAGCCCTAGATCTCTGTTGGGACCCCATAGATTTTTGAGCATGCGAGTCCCTGGGGACTTTTCACAGGTCAAATGAACACTGCAATCTGATGCTAAGATTATATTTTTTGTGTCTCTTCTTGATCAAAGTAATGCTCTTTGGTCTCCCGATGTCTAGCATCAAAATTTTGCACCTAGTGCTTTTGATCATATTAGCAAAACTTGATCCAACGTGTGCCGCCTTCCTGTCTGCTTTTCCTGTCTCTTTAGTGCAACATTAATTTTTTGTTACCAACATACAAAATTGTGTATAGTCTTGCTCCCTCTTATCTTTCTGATTAAGTTGTGCTGTATGTTCTTGCTCAATCCTTTGCTCGGAAAATGCTGGACTTATTGTGGTCCGAAGAGCCGCACACTCGAGAACAATCTCTTTTCGGGCCCGCTGGAATGCTTTCCCTTCAGAAATAGGTTTAAATCCAGACTTAAAACACACTTATTTTCTGTATCTTTTGACTGATGTTGACCTTATACCATTGTTTTCTTGTCTTTTCCTGCTACGTCACTGTTTGCTGAACCAGGAAGAAGGCCGAGCATGGATGTTGTATAGTGCATGCATTCTGAGTCAGCGGACCAGCACCTAGATGCTATCATCTGGAGCCTATGTAGGGAAAAATGCAGGTTCGATAGTCTTTTAAGTCTTCTCTTACGTGATTTAATCAAGTACACAAAGGCTTGCCATGAGGGGGAGCTCTTTATTTCGTCATCCCAAAGAACTCAGAGAACTCCAGACATAACAATGCTTTTATAGCTTCAATTTGAGTACAACCCAAGAGGCGGCGGAGATCTGACGTCTCAACAAGGAAGATGTTGTCGTACCCTTATTAGGACATGTTGTTCGCCTCAGTTTGCTCAGAGGGACCTTGCAGATCTCATGCCCTTTTAGGGAAACTCAACTGTCTTGCCAAGGACCTTCTCGAAATGATGTCAACATTCCCTCACAACTGTAAGCAAGTCTTTCTACATTTCTAAATGTATGCCAATCTATTCTACAAATGCAAGTCTATTTTCCACAACACCTACTGCATCAACCAGCTTATTGAGATTGAGAGCTTTATCGTTGCTGTCTTGGATATTTTGCAAAAATTCCAACCACTACTTTGTTTATTGTTAAAATGTCAAGGTGGCCGTTTTGGATGTAAATCTCTCAGAATTCTGTCTAATGAAAATAACTTGTTTTTATATTCCTAAATACAAAAACAATCTTTCTCACACACACATAAAACAACGTCTCAATAATCAGTCTAATTATATCTCTTGTACGTTTATCAATCTTATATTCTTTTATTGTGAAGTCGTGCTCATGTGTGTACTGTTTTCACTGACGTATAATAAACCACGCCCGCCCTTTGGGCTCTCTCTCTTTCCTTTTTTCAACCGACATGGAAGCCTCGTGAGTACTTTTGCGGCTGCTATCACGATGTAGTTTTTAACAATATATGTACCGTATTTCCCGCACTATAAGGCGCACCTTTTTCAAAAGCTGACCATGCGCCTTATAATACAGTGCGTCTTATTTATGGATCAACATTAAATCACAAGGTCTCGCAACTTACGCAACAGCCGCCGACTCGATTTTCCCCCGAACGTGGAGTAGTCCGCGGTGTATGCTGGGATTTATATACTGGCGTTTCATTGGCTAACCAATGTGTCAATCATCATTTGAATCGATCACTATTGGCTGAAGTTATTCGGAGGCTCGGATTGGCTAGAGCGCCAAAAAAAACCCTGCAATTGGCTGAAAAAGATGTATCAATCATCCGTTGAATCGATCGCTATTGGCTGAAGTTATTCAGAGCCTCGGATTGGCTAGAGGGCCAAAACAAACCCTGCAATTGGCCGAAAAAGATGTGTCAATCATCCATTTAATCGATCGCTATTGGCTGAAGTTATTCGGAGCCTTGGATTGGCTAGATGGCCAAAACAAACCCTGCAATTGGCCGAGTTTAGCAATGGCGTAGCAAGCTTAGCAAGCTTGCTAAAGTACACCATAAAGAAACATGTTTTATTAGTCTGTATTTAAAAATAATCTACTCTCCTGGATTTACTTCACTCACAGTTGTAAGAAGACCATGATCGCGTATCATTAATGAACGTGAGAACTTAGGTGAGCTATGCGACTTTATATTTTCCCAGTATCTTGTTTTAGAACGATCTTGATGTTGCTGTGATGAGTTGAGTGAATTCAACTCAATTCCAAGTGTTTATTGTCATATGCACAGTAAAGTTGCGAGCGAAAAAGAAAATAGAAACTAAGGAATGGTTGGCATTTCTTGAATCCCAAGACTTTAACCTTCCGAATGATATTTGAAACGATGCATTTGAGTGACATCGTACGGACACCGCATCCGCACGTGTCTACGACACGTATTTGCTTCTTTGCAAGCTTTGGGAATGTTAAGGGGGTAATCAGTTGGACTGAATCATCTGACTGTTTTGTCGACGTTCCCGTTGTAGCGCCTTATAATCCGGTGCGCCTTATCTATGGAAGATATAGGACCAAAAACTATTTTTTGGGGGTGCGCCCTATAACCCGGTGCGCCCTATAGTGCGGAAAATACGGTATTTTATCTGTGTAAATACAGCCACCAAAGAGTCTTAATAATGACTATCTTTGACATAATTACATTTTGCATATAGGTGCCCACACAATATCCATTGCAGCTTGGTCATCCAAAATGGGGGATAGCCTCATGTGTGACCCCTACTTGAGGTTTCTAAATTTTCCTCAAACTGAGTTTTTCCTTTACCTCAACTAAGTTTGACTTTGGGGGATGTTGTATCTACCGTAATTGTAGGCCTTTGCTGCCCTTTGTGACTCTGTGTGATTTAGGGCTGTACAAATGTGACCTGGAATGATTTTTGGCCAAGAGTTCACTGTGGGGTCTTGTAGAAAGATACGACCCTTTCCTGGTGGTAAAGGTACTCACAGTACAATAGCCACACTCATACTACTGAGGGCAGATACTGCACTGTGGTGGCTTGATTTATGACTTTAATTAGCCCTGTGCAAGTACTGAGAAGAAAAAAATATGAGAGCAAAATTCAAGTTGTATTTTATTATTTAGGAGGCAGTTATTGTAGATATACATTTGGAATATGGTTGAAAAAGGAAGAAAAAGCAACTTTAATTAATAGTTAAATATCATTTTGAATGCTAGATGACCTTGCATTAGTGTAAACACATGAAATATATTCCTCTCAGCCAAGAACAATATTTTCAACTATGTAATTTCTCCTTCTCTTGCTGACATTACACACAGATCAAGTCGTCATTGTTAAAGTGTGATTAGAGTGATGAGTTTATTTTGACAACGTAAGAGATAAAACTAAATTTGACTAGGAATAAATATAAATTTACCTGAAACAGTACCTATGTCCTTTTTTGTACCTCATTACCAGGGTTGGGTAGGGTTACTTTACCTGGATTACTTTCAATTACTTTTGGATGACTCCAATACCAAATATGCTAATAAAGACAAAAGAAACTAAATATGAATCAAATGATGACCCACAACACGTGGTAAGCTTTCTCTCCTGGCTTTGATCTCTTTGATCTCCGGCAAAACGAACATCAAATGCGACAGAAACAAAATGAAAATAAATCCAAACAGCTTGCCAACATCATTTTTGCCGTTCCATGTATTCCGTTACTCCCCGAGCCTGCACAAAATGGAGTCATTTTATTCCTATTTAGTTTCTTTTGTCTTTTATTAGCATATTTGGTATTGGAGTCATCCAAAAGTCATTGAAAGTAATCCAGTTAAAGTAACCCTACCCAACCCTGCTCATTACATATCATGAAAGCCTTTTTTGCACTTTCATCCTGAATGAAAAGGTCGATTCCAACTTGCACCTTTGCACATTTTTCTTTTCCACTGAGGCCTCATTTGGCGCTCGGTCTGAGCAGCGCCGCATGATGCCCAGCAGAGAATTAGAAGGGAGAACCCTTGGCACTGATGGACAACTGCTTAACAGTTGTGGTCCATACAATAAAAAGTCCCCTCCAGTATTCATTTTTAGGGGACAGAATACACTCTATCAATTCACCCCTGCCAATATTATCAAATGCATGCATTTGAACTGTGAGATGGTCAAAAGTACGTCTGAAAAAGAGTGCAAGTGTGAACAAATACAAAGCTTCTCAGTGTAAGATATGCCAAATTTTGAAATGTCCCCACCCATGTTATTTGAATTACAGTAAATTCCGGACTACAGAGCGCACCTGATTATAGGCCGCACCCACCACTTTCTGAGTGATTTGACACTTTTGTACTCACACAAGCCGCACCCATGTATAAGCCGCGGGCGCCCGCAGTGAAGCTTGCGACACAGTCACAAGTTTAACCCAGGCCGGGCTGCAAGTTCCACAATTGTGGGGTTTTGGGGTTTTTAGGGGTTATTGTTCTATCTTCGTTATTCATTATCCGTTATCGGTCAGTTCATAATACGCTACAAAGCCTAGGAGCCGGGACACTTACTCTCGGCCAAAAGGCCAAGCTAAGGTCCTAGCCCTAAAGCCTTGCTGCGATCATTGCGAATGCACCGTTCCCGGAGGTACTGCAATACCGGGCCGATGCGTGGAGTGGACAGAGCAAGCTCTTATTCCATCTCTGGATTGCAAAAATCAAAGATCATGGCAAGAGGTAATGTATACTCAGTTTCATGAGCAAAAACCTCATAGGCTTGGATGAATGTATTAATACAAACGCCCTTGAAGGCCAAGCTAAGGACCTAGCGGGGTTTGGGGTTTTTAAGGGTTATTGATCTATCTTCGTTATTCATTATTCATTATCCGTTATCGGTCAGTTCATAATACGCTACAAAGCCTAGGAGCCGGGACACTTACTCTCAGCCAAAAGGCCAAGCTAAGGTCCTAGCCCTAAAGCCTTGCTGCGATCATTGCGAATGCACCGTTCCCGGAGGTACTGCAATACCGGGCCGATGCGTGGAGTGGACAGAGCAAGCTCTTATTCCATCTCTGGATTGCAAAAATCAAAGATCATGGCAAGAGGTAATGTATACTCAGTTTCCTGAGCAAAAACCTCATAGGCTTGGATGAATGTATTAATACAAACGCCCTTGAAGGCCAAGCTAAGGACCTAGCGGGGTTTGGGGTTTTTAAGGGTTATTGATCTATCTTCGTTATTCATTATCCATTATCCGTTATCGTTCAGTTCATAATACGCTACAAAGCCTAGGAGCCGGGACACTTACTCTCAGCCAAAAGGCCAAGCTAAGGTCCTAGCCCTAAAGCCTTGCTGCGATCATTGCATCATAGATAGTACACAAATCCAAAACCACAGTTGACATCACAAATAGAAAAGGATACCCGTAATTAAGGTATGATAAAGACTTGTAAAGTCAGGGTCCCGTTGAAAGTAATCCAAGGAAACAAAATGTATATTTCCAAAGTTAAGGGTGGGAAAAATATATATCCACTATTGTCCGTTGCGACAACAGACAGATCTACCGGTAACTCAGCTTTACCACATTTCCCATCAGCCCGCGTTTGCCCCGCCCCTTATTTTTGATTCGTCCGTAGAACACATAACAGAATAAATCTCTAAAATAAATACATTACAAAAATATACAGTTGCAAATACATATTATACATGGTTACACATATTTACGAAGAAAGACGGTACACCGAGAGAGTTTTCAAAGCTTTAATAATAATAATAATAATATAACTTTCATCCCAAACCGTGCCTTTGAAAGGTACCAACACGCTAGTAGGATCACGCTCGCAATGTATCAAACATACCAGTGAAGAAAAAGCATCCCGTAAATGTGAAATTAACGGTAGATCGTCTTCAACTTCTTCTCATAACTATCGCCATCGAGGGCATCTTCCTCAGTATCGGAACGTATCTTAACCTTACAGAAAATATATGCTAAACCTTAGAGATTGCAGTCTTTCTTGGTGCATATATTCTACCGGTCTTAATCTCACCTTTTAAACTCCTGCGCCTCTGGTGGCCGTTAGAAAAATTCCATAAATTAGCCGCCTCACTGAATAAGCCGCAGGGCTGAACGTTTGGGAAAAAAGTAGCGGCTTATAGTCCGGAATTTACGGTAATACAGGTCAATGTAATCAAACATGGAGCGCAAAACAACAAATACAAAGCAAAGATTCCATCTGATGTCTATTTGGTTAGCAATTAAAGTGTTATCTCACAACTGGATTAAAAAATAGCTCCAAGTGAATCCATCTATACCAGTGTTTCCCAAATAATCTTGCGAGATCCAGTTGGGCCCCTGGGGCAGGCTCCCTCGGAAGAGAAATTGTGTAAATTTTGAATTCAAACCAGCTCGGTGGCCTTGGGGGTAGGGCCCCCGCTCCGAGACTGAGAGGTTGCTGGTTCAAGCCTCGGCCGAGTCATACCTAAGACTTACCACGTTGGTACTCATTGCTTCCCTGCATGGCGCTCGGCATTAGGGGTTGGAATTGGGGGGTTTGCTCACCTAATGACTCCCAACACATAAGTTGGGTTGAGCGAGGGGGCTGGGAATCCCCTCCTTTGTATCAATCTCCCAGAAAGAGTCAGGAATGTGTTCTTGACTCTAGCCACCTGTCACTAGGGGGATAAGGCTCCGGTATACAGTGGAACCTCGGTTTTCGAACGCCTCTCAGTTCGAACAAATCTGTTGTCGACCAAAAATTTTGAGAAATTCTTGCTTCGCTTTTCGTTCAAAACATCGGAGTTCGAACGCCGGTACGCTAGGGGCGACGCTGAGCGGCATACGAGTGTGGATTGCCCCCACCCCTCGTGAAGAACTGTTGTCACGGCAACGCACACTCCTTTTCTGTTTTCGTTTTTCAAAAGCGGTGAAGGGAGTGTTTTAACCCCTAATGATGCCTCGGAAGAAGGTTGGTGCAAGCAGCAAAGTTGCTACAGGTGAAAAAAGAAGAGTAGTGCGTACAACTATTGCATTTAAGAAAGAAATAATAGCAAAATATGAAGAAGATGTGCGAGTTTCCCTTCTTTCGAGGGAATAGAGCATGACTTCTGCAGACCACCACAAAGGTAAGAAATCCTATTCATGAATCTTTTCTTTATCCTTTAACCGCTCACCACTTGTTGTGGAGACGCTGGTGCTAAATGACGTGTAAACGACCTGATTATTTTATTTTTACACGTTGATGTTAGCGTCATCTTTCGTACGGAAGATGACGCTAACGCGAACGTACGATGAGCCTGGGTTAGCTTCATGTTTATGTTCATGGTAAGCCTTCAAGGATTTGGAACGGATTCAAATGATTTTACATTACTTTTAATGGCAAAAACGATTTTCGGTGATCGACCAAATCGGTTTTCGAACAGGGTTCTGGAACGGATTATGGTCGAGAACCGAGGTTCCACTGTATATATATATATATATATATATATATATATATATATATATATATATATATATATATATATATATATATAATATAATGAATTCAAACACATGGATCTGGTGCATGTCCAGTGCAATCAGTAGCAGCAGCGAACCATTTAACAGTGCTACATAGCTCGAAATGTGTAAATCGTATTCAAGCAAAATGCAAAAGAAAATTAGTTTTTGCCACTGACCGAGGCGACAAACAAGTCTCCAATGGTCTCACAGGTGTCCCATTCTGCAACACGTGACGCCAGCGCAATCTGGAACATGGAATGGCAGTGCGTGATCTCCCGTACGCGGTAGAATATGGGCCGGATCTTGCGAGGACTCAGGATGCGTGGCTCAGCCTCCAGTAAAGGTTTGTGATATTCCTAAACAGAGAAAGAATCAAACTATTTTAATCCTTAACATTAGATAAAACCATCTTGTAGTGTTCACTAAAACCTCAAAAAAAAAAAAAAAAAACATGTCCCCAGTACAGAATAATGTGAAAAGTGAACAGCTTGATACAAATTGCTGAAATAGATTTGTTCAAATGACTGTATTTTATGTTATCATCAGCAATATTCAAGTTGCATGTGAAAAGAATAACCCTGTTTCAAGGTTCTAATACTATCAAAGACCAGTGTTCCCTCTAAGCTGCGCAATTGCACACTGCTCGCGCATTCTCAGCGCACAAGAAAATCTAGCCAGCGCACAAAAATCAGGGCTCAAAATTACTAATTAAGAAGCGACTTAAGTCAAAGTTACAGAGCATGAAGGTAAAAATACACGGGTTCCCCTGACGTTGTGTCTTAAATGCGGTATTTTGAAGTCGAGTCGAAGTCGAACGAAGTTGAGTAAAGTTAGTAGAGAACCGGGTTCTTCGGCTCGGCTCACTAAAAGGAACCGGCTCTTTCGGGTCCTAAACGGCTCTTCATTTTGCTTCTTTAATCCAAACATGAACAAATATTATGTAAAATTATGCACAACGTGACTTAAAGGAAGGGGGGAATAGAACAAAAAAGAAAAAAATACCAAAATGAAAAAGTAGTGAAAAGCTGAGAAAAAAAGAAACAAAAGGAAGAGAAAAAAGGAAAAATTTAGAAAAAAATCCAGAAAAAAAGAAAAGAAAGAAATATAGGAAAAAAAGTAAATAGAGAACAAAAAGAAAAAGGAACAAAAATAGAACAAAACACAGAAAGAAGAAGAAAAAGTTTGTGTTGCATTCAAATAATTTCCAATGATATCAAGTGAATCTTGTTGCCAACATTGTACTTCCACTAAAAAACGTGATTAAGTACAGTTCTGCATCTTACAACCGACTCAATAAGCCCCCAAAACTGTTAATATTCTACGACAAAATATATCAGGAGATAAAAAGAAATGGATATCTTGTGAAAGAATTGTAAGAACAAACAACGTTTATAGGCCGTAACAACCTTTGCAATAGTACATGAGTCAATTCATTCAAAAGAGAAAAATAATTTTGTATTGCCGGAAACTCAGCAAAATGTAACGTGATGTCAAGTTTTGGACATGTTTGATCATGAATTATCTTGCCACACTTGGGATTGCCGTTGCTCACTGTTGTTTCAAGCGTTGCTCACCAACTTTGTGTGAACGCTCGGACCCGGAAGGAAAATGACAGGGAACATTGTTCATGACTGATTCACCAAGATAAATATAAATATGCAGCCATATAAATGAAGCTCAAATAATAGAAATCAATTAGAAAATACATAACCAAATTCACAGTGATGCTCCCATACACTGTATTTGAAAGTAAACACTTAGTAAAAGTAAAAACCGCCAATGAACTCCCACTGATGCTTTTGATGTGTGTCTGGATAATCCTTGACCTACTGTAAGAACGTGATTTATTTTCAGCATTTTTAAGGCACGCAAAGGTTGCAGGGAAACCTGACAGGACAAACAAAACAGAACCTGAAAACCGAGATGCATGTGTGTATTTTTTTCAAAGGTTCATACTGGATGAGTTTTTTGTTGCTGTCGTAAAAATGTACGCTTTTGATGGAGTAATTATGGCACGGATGAAATCGATGTCAATTTTGAGGGAAAAAAAATCAAAATTATTAAAGGTCTGATGGTGCCCACATGCCACCCTAAAGTAATGGCAGAAATTAAACAAATTACTATGTATACCTTTCATACAGATAGACCAATTAGAGCCTTATTTTTTTTCTGAAAACAAGAATGTAGGAGGAAGCTGGCCTTCTCGAGAAAAAATAAATAAAAGTATGAATGTGTAATGTGTAAAGAGTAGAGTTGTGTATTCTCTTATCGGGTGGTTCTGACTTGAGCGGTGTATGCAAGACTTTAAGACAAATTTGAAAGAAAAAATACCTAGTGAGGAACCTACTGAGGATAAGCGGTGCAGATAATGAATGAAAGAAAAAATATTCTGTAACTTTAAGCCCTTTTAAAGTAAACTTTTGGTTTTAACACGATTAGATCATCAGATTCAGATTCCGATATACTTTATTGTCATTCTTGTACACGTGTATACAGAAGGAAATGTCGATACATCTGACCCGCACAGTTTCCTTGAATGTACAGATATAAATAAAATGTTGTATTGAGTTGGAGTATTGGGTACTAATAATATACTAAATAATTTTAGCTATGTAACAGTAGTGCAAAGAGTGCAAGAGGAGCAGCTAATCAGATGTGCAAAATGGGCAGTCAGGTAAACAAGTCACTATACAATAACAATAACACTGGAGTACGGTAGTGCAGAGGAGAACAGATGTGCAAAGGAGTGGCTAGGTATAAGAGAACTGCCAGTAGTGCAAAAAACAAACAAACAGATATGCAGGCTCTTTTGTGTGACACAGGCGCAATGACGTTTTTATAAAAGTATTTTGGACAGAGAGTATTTTCACCAATAAATAGGAAGCCCTATTCATGAAAGTCACGTGTCTGGACTCAAGGTGCATTCGAAAACTAGACACATCGTCGGACACTTGAAATATTCAAAAAAGATCAAGCGCGAGAATATCTGGTTTGAGGTTTGATGTCTACATTTTGTTTTTTTAATTAAGTTTCTCAAATGTGCTCCGCTTGGTAAACATTATTGTAACACTATAAAGGGATAATGGCTGAGAAAACTAAAACAACCCACAGTAAAAGATCCTTACCGTTGTATGTACAAAAGTATGCGCTCAGGGATTTTCACAGGATGGTTTTCAACGTAAGGTTGTGGGTAAAATTTCACAAATCACAGAATTGGGCAAAGCGCATCAGTGACAGTTTTCAGTGAAGCATTAGCATTTTAAAATGGACAAAGGCTACTAAAAAAAACTAAGCGTCCATATTTAAAACATTTAAAAGTAATTACTCAAAACCTAAAATAATTATTTCGGGAAAATTCTACCAAAAACGCTGCTTATTCACGTCATCTGTCTTTAAAGTCTTGTACAGTATTATATTTTTATCCTTGAGTGTCACGTCTAATTTACATTTGAAATCAATGACGGTAAAGACAATCCTATTCCTATTATTATGTCTCAAGAAAAAACACCATCAGGAGTGGACCTGATAAATTAACTCAATATGCAGTAGCTCAGGAGGTAGAGCGCTCGTCTTGGGATCAAGAGATCCCAGTTCGAATCCCGGCTCCTCCGTGTTACATGTCGAAGTGTCCTTGGGTAAGACACTGAACCCCTAATGCCCCCAATAAGCAGGTTAGCGCCTTACATGGCTACAAGGCCGCTATTGCGAAATGTGGAGCACATTGTAGAGCGCTTTGGGAAGTCATTGACTTGAAAAGCGCTATATAAAATGCAGATCATTTCATTTCATTAGCTCAGGTGGTAGAGCGTTTGTCTTGGGATCTATAGATCGCAGGTCCGATTCCCGGCTCCTCCGTGTTGCATGTCGAAGTGTCCTTGGGTAAGACACTGAACCCCTAATGCCCCCAATAAGTAGGTTGGCGCCTTGCATGGCTGACTCCCTATCGGTGTGTGAGTGTGTGTGTGAATGGGTAAGTTTGAGGCACATTATAAAGCGCTTTGGGAAGTCTTCATTCACTTGAAAAACGCTATATAAATGCAGATGATTTCATTTCATATGTTAATTATCCCCAAAAATAAAAATGGGGTCTTTTTAAACAAAACAAGTTGAAGACTAATAATATGAGTAATTAAGTTTAAAACCAAATGCACTACGTTTGTATAATGTTCTATTGTACACCCCAGTGTCTCTTTATAGTGGTTGCATTATTTATCTACTCACACATTTCTATTTGTGCCATTGAGATACATAGAGTACGAAGAAACAGCTGCCCTGGGGCAGACTGACACTAGCATGGCTGCCAGTTCGTTTTTTGCTATTTTTGTGCAGTTAATGATTTGAAAAAAAAAAAAAAAAACCCTCTTTGAATCCATAAAAGTATTACTGCTGGTTCGGGGTTCTGGCTGAATACCATTTTTACAGAGACACGTAATTAAAAACAAACTACTACAATTATCCCTTGCTGTATCACGGTTTACTTTTCACAGTTTCGATACTTTTTTACTTTTCGGACACCAAATGCAACTCAAAGTGCTGTACAAAAACAATGTACGATAAAATAAGACTAATAGATACATTACCCCCTCCTCAGCAAAAATGACATACCGGTACATAGTTTTAATACTACTTGGATAACAATACTACAAGTTTGAGGTAAGATCGGGCCTAAAAAATTCAGCCTGACCCGATCCGAGTCGCAGGTATATAAACCCGAACCCGCCCAAACCTTACAGATCAACATGAATTTATAAACGAGCCCGAAATAAACCTAAAGCTTTAATTCATTACCAAAGTAAACAAAAAGCTTTACTTCGGCTGTGCATACTTCAGCGCCGAACTGTGCGTTTCGGCTGAAATACGCAGCTTGGGGTTTACTTGGGGCCGAGTCCCTTAAATCAAGTGTGTACTGCAAGTGAAGCGCCAAAATTAACAATTTGAAGCATAAGTGCACATTTCAACGACGTGCAGGGAGGAAAATTCCGGAGATAAATGTTCAGGAGAATAAGCACTATGTAGTCACATAGTAATTATTTTTCCGCAGTGAGAATCGATAAGGAATCAGAATCGTTAAACCCTTATCAATACAAAGCCTTAGTCATACATAGTATGTGTTACTAATAATATCTATCTATCTACCCTGGTCATACCCCTCGAGAGGGTTGACTGACAGCAAGACAAACACATACAAAAACAATAAAAATAAAAAAGTTAAAAGGGAGCAAAAAACACACACAAAATTTGGGATCATGGCCAACCCAAATGCCCAAACACCCAAACAAGTTAAGCACCTCGGCACCTAAGTCGGTCATGCTTTCGTTCTTCCAGATGAAACGGGACGCGAGAAAGCGGCCATGTCACTCGGGTCAGGGTGACACAATACACTTTTTTGTTCAACAGCAGGGCCCGACAGCATTTGCTGGTTTACCCCTGCCGCATCATACAGGTGACCTGTCCATTCCATAGAACGCGCCCAAACATCCCACTATCCTTTTATAACACCTTCCACTCCTTCCTATCACCAACAAGCGCTCTAATTTCCACTAGATTTAGACCTATTTCCTGAAGTGCACTCATAACACCATCCATCCACGTCAATGGCGGCCTTCCTCTTGGTCTCCTTCCATTGACTTCTGCTCTGTAGATCCTCTTCAACATTCGCTTCTCATCCATCCTTTCCATGTCAAGTCAAGTCAAGTCAAGTCATTTATTTTTGTATAGCCCTAAATCACGAAGAGTCTCAAAGGGCTTCACAGAAGGAGGCGATCAAACTCCTAACTAAGCACAGACTCAAAGATGCCTGTTACATCTCTGAAATATCAAACATTGTTCCTGTAGTTGTAAGTGCTCACATAGGCACAATTCTTGTTTCTTACTCAAGCTTTGTTACTCAAACTGAAAGTGCATCTCTACTGAACTTAAACTAGGAACTTGCAGATATTGCGGACAGATGATTGTCACCTACCACATGGTCATTCATCTGACAAATAAGACGACTAGGAGGCCTGATGGACTGGCGGACCCTAAGACCATAACGGTTAGGTTGAGCACAAATAACCTGAGCTTGAAGGTCTGGGGCAGTCAAGTCTAAACAGTCAGTATCAGGGGAGTCTGCGTCCAGATGGTCAGTGTTCAATGGGGTCTCGTCTGGGAGACCCATACCCAAAGGGATCATGTTTTCAGAGCACTGTGATGGGCTTTCCGTATTGTCACTTGAAGTATGGTCAACATCTTGTTCGGGGATGTGCTGACTTCCTCGGCTGGATGTATCAACACTGCGAGAGTCGGACTGGGCATCAGATCTGCTGTCTAGTGAGTTATCCTCTACCTCTGGATGAACTTGCTCTTCACCTGCCTGTATCACCCAGTTTACTGTATGGACATCACTGTCTTCAACCGCGTCAGGTAAATCAGGGCATACATCACTTCCATGCATAGCAGCGTCAGACTCTGAGTGTTCAGATTCGCTGGCCAGATCATCCTCACAGGGCAAGAAGCTAACAGAGAGCAGCAAATTCCTGTGAACTACCTTCTCTTTGCCCGTCAGACAATCCTTGACTCTGTAGACATTGAGATCAGGCTTGACTGATATGACTTCATACGGGGTTGACTCCCACTTGTCTGCAACTTTGCGTTTCCCCGGGACACCTCTGTTGGCGATCAACACCCGGTCTCCCACGACGAGAGGTGATCCTTTGGCCCTACGGTTGTACAGCTTGGCATGACGAGTCTGTTCTCTGAGAGTATTCCTCTGTACAATCTGAGCAGCTTCATGTAGATCTTTCTTCAGATGGCGTACAAAGTCAGAGTAGCTGACAACAGCATCATTGGTATTAGCATGTTGAAACATGACATCGACAGGGAGACGAGGGATCCTACCAAACACTAGGTAAAACGGTGCAAACCCTGTTGTCTCATGCTCTGTGCAGTTGTCCAAACCAACCCAGTACTCTCTTATCCACACGCTTGATCAGTTCCACTACTACTCCAGTTCTGTCTCTCACAATTTCATTTCTCAATCTATCCAATCTTGTCATTCCTAACATACTCCTCAAAACTTCATCTCAAAAACATTTAATTTCCTTCTCAAATCTGCATTCAGGGTCTAATCTCTGCATCATACAACACAGTCGGCACAATCACGCTCTCATACAGTCCTTTCTTAACATCCATACTCATACTCTTGTTGCTCCTCAGAGCACCCAAAACCTTGCTTTCTTGATTCACTGTGTGCAATACCTCACACTCCATTCCACCAACTGCAGCCACAGCATAACCCAAGTACCTAAAGCTTTCGACTTCTTCCAGCATCTGTCCATGCAACCTTATTTCCAACGCCATGCCCATTCCATCCCGTGAACACTTCATCACCCTACTCTTTCCAACATTCACACATAACTTACACCTGTCACACACTCTTCCAAACTCCATGACCAACCTTCTCAATGTTTCCTCAGAATCAGCCACAAGCTCTGTGTCATCTGCAAACAACTGACTTACCTGCCACACCGTTCACTGTTATCCATCATCTCTGCATCTCAGCCAAATACTCTTGGATTCACCTCTCTAACCACACCATCCATGTACACATTAAACAGCCATGGTGACATCACACACCCCTGTCTCACACCAGTCAACACAGGTAACCACTCACTTGTCTCACTCCCTGCTCTTACACATACTAATATCTAATAAATAAATAATTGTTTCAACTTCCCAGGTTTTGACTATTGCAGCCTTTTTTGGAAGGCAACCCCTGCAAAAAAATTAGGGATTACTGTATTCATATCCATAAACTGAGAGGAAACAATTGATTTCAACTTGTTGCAGAGTAAGGTGTAAAAGATAAATAACCCCTGTAGAATTATTGAGCTGTTGCGAAGCCTCCCAGACAGAACCTGGCCGACGTCTTCAAGCAGATATAACGTGTATCGGGTTCCTTCGGGCAAACGCGGTCCTTTTGTTTTCTTTTGCTATTTTCTCTCCCCCACTCCTCCCCAAAAATCCATCCAGCAGTAAAGAACGTCGCAACCTTCAGTGTCTAATTGGGCCTGTGGACACGCCGCCTTTTACCACTCGACTGGACGCTGTGACAAGAAAGACATTTTTCCACTGAGCTGCACATCGCAAAATGTCCCATCTGGCAGTCTTGTTTGTTTGGAGCGCGCAAACAATCACTCATAAAGCTGTCGCGGGATTGTCTTCTGTTTGATTTCTATTGTGCAAGGTGTTGGTTATCATGAATAACTGTCAAGAGGAGCGATCGCATTAGTTGGAGGACACAAGCACACATGCCTGTGGGTGATCGATTGTGCCAAACATTTCTTTTATTTTGCTCCCTTTCATGTTTTTTGTTGTTCTGTTGATTTATATCGTTATAATTAATACATTTAAACCAGTTGTCAGCCACCGGGCAGCGGGCCAGTACGTGACCTTGACCTTGTCTTGGTTGATACATATATACATTGTCATGTCCTGCACGGTTGTCATGGCGCCCAGCTGGCCCCACCCCTTGACACCGGCTGAGACCCATTGAACTGATTGCTTGTGGAGTACTTAAACGCTCCTTTTGGGACTGCCCGTTGCCAGACCATTGCTTTACCTTGTTGAAGACCTGTTCATGCCTAGTTTGTAATTTCGATTGCCTTTGAATCTGTTTTGTTTTGTTTTTGCTCCGTTTGTGTGTCGGACAACTTTTATTTCTCAATTAAAGTGACAGATCGACTACGCAATTGAGTTCAGACTTCCTGCTTCCTGGTCTGTTTCGTGACATATATATATACATATACATAGTTGTTTTTTAGTGGATTTACACTTTTTTTAACGCAAAAAATAAGACTTATACAGGAGGCAATACGGTTATATATTTCAGTATATATCGTTGAACACATTTGCTCAGCAATGGATAAATGGGGTATGAGACTTAGAACACTGGGTGATATCGTGAATTCTGGACCAATAAGCCACTAGGAATGTAGATGACATAGTAAAATGCATTAGATTTTATCTCACCATCACACTATTTTTACTCATGGTGAACGTTTTAACAGAACTCTCCTCAACATGTTCGGCATATTAGAAAATAACAAAGACACTGGCATGAGCACGTTCATCTATAAGAACAAGTCTATAATTGCGCTGAGCATGAAGTAACAGGCTTTGCCCCTTACGCGCCCATGTTTTGTATACTGCCCATATTACCCGTGGACAACGTTCCCTGTAATTTTCCAGGGGTCTGAGCGTTCACACAAAGTTGGTGAGCAACGCTTGAAACAACAGTGAGCGACAGCAATCCCAAGTGTGGTAAGATAAAAAAATTATCAAACATGTCCAAAACTTGACATCACGTTACATTTTGCTGCGTTTCCAACAATGCAAAAAAAATTTCACTTTTGAATGAATTGACTCATGTACTATTGCAAAGGTTGTACAGCCTACAAACGTCATTTGTTTTCACAACAATTCTTTCACAAGATTTTTTTTTTTTAATTTCATGGTATCTTTTGTCGCATAATACTAACATTTTTGGGAGCTTATTGAGTCGGTTGCACAATACACAACTGTATTTAATTACATTTTTTAGAGGAAGTACAATGTTGGCAAGAAGATTGACTTGGTATAATTGAAAATTATTTGAATGCAACACAGACTTGTTCTTCTTTTTCCCTGTTTTTTCTATTTTTTTAATTATACAAATAAAAATGTCATTGTGTTTATTATTTCCAAGCTGTTACTTTTTTCTTTTTGTTCTATATTTCCTTTTTTTCCTGTTTCTTTTTTTTCTTGCTTTTTTCTGAAATTGTCCTTCTTTTTTGCTCAGCTTTTCACTATTTTTTCATTTTGGTATTTTTTTCTTTTTTGTTCTATTCCCCCTTCCTTTAAATCATTTTGCTCATAATTTTACATAATATTTTGTCATATAGGGATGAAAGAAGCAAAAACAACCTGAAGAGCCGTTTAGGACCCAAAAGAGCCGGTTCTTTTTAGTGAGCCTAGCCAAAGAAGCCGGTTCTTGAAAAACTGACTTTACTTGTTCTACTTCAACCTTGACATCAAAATACTGCATTTAGAACACAACGTCAGGGAAACCCGTGTATTTTTACCTTCATGCACTGTAACTTTGACTTAACTTCTTAACTAGCAATTTCGAGTCCTGAATTTTGTGAGCTGGCTAGATTTTCTTGTGTGCGAAATAGCTCTGGGTAGTGCGCAATTGCGCAAACACGCAGCTGAGGGAACATTGCCCGTGGACTTAGCTTTTGGTTTACAAGTTGATAATCATCAGGTTCAGACTCTCAGTATGTTAGTGATCTTAAATGAAACCTCGAGTCAAGCTGAAATAAGCCACAGCTATGGCAAGAAAGTCTGTTGAGCAGATTTGACACTATGTCTGTGGCATGCAGCGGAAGACAGTCCCCACATACCTGCAGGATCCTCCGTAGGGACTCGAGGTAGCTGCGCTCGCTCTGGATGATGGAGCCGAGGATGTGGCGCCTGACAACCTGCAAAGGTAGCGGGGCCCGGTGAAGAGGCTGCCAAGGCACCGCGGCGCAGGGCTGCCCGCGTCTCACGGATGCTACCATATATCAACGAGTCGTGGGAAGAAAGGAAAGAAATCTCAACCTGATGGTTGGTCAGGCCCTCCGGCATAGCACTAAGTTGCAGGGGCGGATGGCTCATGTCTGATATTGCAACGTCCAGGTAGCCGGCATCATCCTCCACCTCTGTTCCCATAAGGGCAAAAGATAAACAACAGACAATACATAACAAAATAAGGATTCAGTTGCATGTTTTTTATTGACATTTTTGTTCTTTCAAACGGTGGTGTTTGTCTTGTCAATTTTCTTTCTCTAAATGTTGTTGTGCATTTGACATGGAACAAATGGAACAAAAATAAATTGAATTGTATAAAACAGATAACCACGGGAGATTACTTTCATTTTGTTCAATACATAATAGAGTAGAGTAGAGTAGAATGGAATAGAATAGAATAGTATATAATAATAGTCTTCAGCACGGCGGCACAGTGGTTAGCGCTTGTGCGGCACAGTTCATGTCATGGGAACCTCCTGCGTGGGTTCAAATCCAGCTCCAGACTTCCTGTGCGGAGTTTGTATGTTCTCCCCGTGCTTGCGTGGGTTTCCTCCGGGCACTCCGGTTTCCTCCCACGTTCCAAAAACATGCATTTCAGGTGAATTGGCCGGTCTAAATTGTCCCTAGGTGTGAATGAGCGAGCGAGTTGTCTGTCCCTGTGTGCCCTGCGATCGGCTGGCTACCAGTTGAGGGTGTCCCCTGCCCACTGCCCGAAGATGGCTGGGATGGGCTCCAGACCCCCGCGACCCTAATGAGGATAAGCGGTACGGCTAATAAGATGAGATGAGAAAAGTCTTCATTTTTTTGAAATTGAGTATCACTTTTTAATGACCCATTACTTATTATTTTAAAGTGTGGTATTTTATCTTGTAAAATGTATTGTACCATCAGGATAGAATTTTTAAATGGTCTTGTGCAAATTACATTGACAATAAATTCTATTAAAAGGATTACCACCTGATATAACTTGCAATACATAATATAAAAAAAGAATTCTGTAGTTTTTTCTTTTAATTTAAAATCACTTTTTAATTTCTCCATCATTTATTATGTTAAACTGTGGTGTTGTATCTTTTAGTACAACTTCTTGCACCATCAGGATGGCACTTTTTCATTTTGTTAATAAATTAAGGTACAAAAGATAATAATCAGACATAACGTTCATTTAGAAAGTAATAGAATAGAATAGAACAAAAAAAATAGAATAGAATAGAATAAAATAGAATAGAGTAAGAGAGATAAAACAGGATAGAATAGAATAGAATAGAACAATTCAGTTCTTTATTTTTTTAATTTATCATCACTGATTTGAAATGACCCTGGCAGTTAAGGGATGTGTGAACTGTAAAGCTTACAACAAAGTAAGAAAAGTGGATGAGTCTTCAAAGAGTAGGTGGCCAACTACAATGTTTTTAGATCAAAGTCACTAAAAAGTAGGCAGCTTACCACAATGTTTAACTTTTTAAACTTGTATGATAAAAATAACATTTGAGCAAGATTTCTCCAATACTGTAAATTATAATATCTCTAAGAAAGAAAAGTGGTATCTGATCACCAGGGTTGGGTAAGGTTAGTTTAACTGGATTACTTTCAATGACTTTTGGATGACTCCAATACCAAATATGCTAATAAAAGACAAAAGAAACTAAATAGGAATAAAATGATGACTCTCAACACATGGTAAGCTTTCTCTCCTGGCTTTGATCTCTTTGATCTCCGGCTAAACGAACATCAAATGCGACAGAAACCAAATGAAAAAAAATCCAAACAGCTTGCGGACATCATTTTTGCCCTTCCATGTGTTCCGTCTGTAAGGTATATTACATCTAGTTATTTGTAATTTTCTCAGTTACTCACGTTACAAATGGCACTGATGGAATATACTTGCTTTCATACTATTTTTTATTCTCTGTTCTCTATTTTTCTACTTTTTTATATGATTCTGTTTAAAAACACGCATACTTTCAGTCTTTATTTTGAAAGGTACAGGAAACTCATCATGGTATGTTTTTAAAACTGCTTGACTTCTTCTAATAAAAAGAATCGCGTCACAGGGCCACGGTGAGAAAGAGGAGTCATTCAGAGGAGTGGGTCCGTTTTTATCCCCGCGGTAACTGGAGGCCTCCTGGAAATATCAAATCTGCATCTTCCTTGACTCTCATATCAGCCAGAGATTAATATCCCAAATTAATCTGACACCGTCCCAAGACTGCAAAAAATGTATTCATTTTATTCCTATTTCGTTTCTTTTGTATTTTATTAGCATATTTGGTATTGGAGTAATCCAAAAGTAATTGAAAGTAATCAAGTTAAAGTAACCCTACCCAACCCTGCTGATCACTAAAGTGAGTGAAACCAAGGGTCACCCAAACACTTAAGGTTCCCAAAGAGCTAAAAGCTAAGTTTTGTTAAACCATCAATTAATGACAATTCCAGTTAATTACCGACAGTGTCTTTACGATGGAGGAAGGAGACTTTGCGCATGACGGCCATTCTGGTCTTTTCAAGTCCATCCTTGGTGTTGCTTCTGGCTGCCTTCATAAGCTGCTGCACCTATTTGAGAAAGCAAAGGGAAGGGTAAAGTCAGAGCTCCGTCATCGGCTCCAGCGACTTTCTGCAGGATGCGAGATCACGATGGGAATCTTGCCATCTGCGGCTCCCTGGTGAGTCCTAATCAGACGGTAGAAGGATACGATGGTGGCGAGGGGAGAAATGTCTTTGTGTCTGAGTGCGTACTCAAAGTCCACCCCTGAGCTCGGCATCCAGACACCGCAAGGGGCCGGGAATACACCGGCACGTCACATCATTGTCATATTTTTAGAGGATGTGCCGGTAAAAGTAGGTCATTTATTAAAGGAATATTAACTGTTACAGAATGACATGCAACAAAAAGCATTTGGGTGGGCCACTCCTCCTAAAAAGTACAAATGTAACTTGTTTCAATTGTATGCTCCGTTTATTTTATCTTTTTTTTGGAGGGGCATGTAGAGGAACGGCAGTTTAAAGGAGCTTGCAAATGTAAAGATTGTTACTCTCTGCTACCATCTCCTGTTATCATTGCAGCCTCAGTTGGCTCATTCATGATGTAGGGTGCATTTATTTGACACACTGGAATAAACTCTTGGGGTTCAACATATCACTAACCTAGAAGCAGACCTTTTTTACTTTCAAAATGTTAACGCTATACAGTGTTCATTTAACCTGTGAAAAGTGATGGGTCCCGGGGACTCGCATGCTCAAAAACCTATGGGTCCCAACAGAGATCTATGGCTCCCCAAAATTTTGTGTTATTGAGGTTGAAATTGTAAATCGTGAAAAATATATAATAAAAATCTATATATTCATTCAGTTTTAATCATCACACTTAATTGGTAATACAAATCAGTTATCACTTTAGATTGTTCAGTTCACAAAAATATTGTACATTGTACAAAATAATATTGCTGAAATATTAGTCTATATATTCATGCCGTTTTAATCACTTCAGATTTTTCAGTTCATATATTCTTCGTGGTTTGCTGTCCCGCCACAGTTGTAATGCCTTCTCAAGGTCCAATTGCAGCAACGGAATTTCCATAGCTAATTTGTGGTTCATTGTCGTTGTGCCGATCCAATGTGCTTTTCTGAAAGTTCGTATTGCGAAATGATTCATGCAATGCAGATTTTTTTGTCACGCTGGGTGCACGCATCACAGAACATGTAGCCTCCATTGTCATCCTCCTCATAGCGGAACCAGGAATATAATTGAGTCCATTTTGGCAGAAAAGTCCTTTTCTTGCTAGGAGTATTCTTTTGTTTATCTTTCGTCACACCGTTCGCTTCAAAACACGTGTTTTCCTTGCCTTCGCGGTCTTCTGAAGAATTTCTCCGCCTTTTTTTCGTGCCGGAATTATTGCCGTTGTTACCACTTTCTGTATTATGTTTCGACTTATTACCGACACTGAAGAAATGACCAATTTTTTGTTGATTTGCACCTAATACCAACTGTTTTTACAGAGGCATACTTCTCCTTCACTCGACAACCACCACGACAATGACGTCATCTCGAAGCAACGATATCTCGTTTGCCGAGAACGGCGCGAGACCAAAACAACAATGCCTGACTAAAAGTTTGGAGTGCGGTAAATCTTTGTCAATAAAAAAAAAAGTAATCGGGTAATAATGACAATTTGGTGTAAAAAAAGTTGCGTCCCAGGAACGCAACTTTTGACTTGACACTATGCGTCCCTAGCAAAAATGATGCATCTAGGATGCAGGGATACGGGCAAACGAGAACACTGGCTATACTAAAAAAAATGTTTTATAAGAAACCTGCGGAAACAACCATGACGCCGCTCTCCAGCGCCCCCAGCCCCTATCCCTCGAACTTATGTGTTTCGCGCTGAACAGCTCTGTAAAAGTAAGATAAAAGCAGACATGTGCAATGGAAAATAAAGCATAAGGACTCTTTGAATTCAGTTGGGCATTGTTAACTGAACTGACATCAAGTTGAATGAGAGCCATCACGGACGGCAGACGCACCATAGCGGATTTGAGTTGAAACAAATATCAATAACTACGACAGAAGACTATAACCACCATTTTTTACCATAGTGATTTATTGCTCTGCGGTGGGCAAGGTTCTAAGCCTGATTTGGAATGATGTTTTGCAGATCAAATGAAGGGACTCGTGTTGCAATTTACACCTCAACGACACACCCCGCTCTTAAAGAGAAATGCTCAGAGTTGGTTGCTTGTGAATAGCTATTCAATTTATAAAGGAATGGTATTACAAAATAAAGAGGTAAGTCATGATAACAACACTTGTAATACTAGCCACGCTCCCAAAATCATGCTCTGGTACAAAATCAGTTGCTTATTATACTGAAACTCAAAATCTAACTCGTTTGATGGGGACTCTTAAACGTGAAACGTCTGTCTTCTTTATTGATCAAAGCTCAGCATGTGCCACAAATTTGAAAAGAGAGAGCTTGCCTTTTTTCAAAGTACAGTGGAACCTCGCTAGTTCGCGGTTCCACTTTTGCAGGTTCAGAGCTTCGCAAGTCTAAAAAATATACCTTAGCTTCTCAATAAGAGCATTTATTGACTTGAACAAGCGCGAGTTTATGTCAACTGAGGACACGGTGTGGACACTCTTATTGTGAAGGGGAGGAGGAGGCCCTGACACAATGCTTAGTCATGGTGAGTTACCACTTCGCTCACCACCCTTCCTTTAACTCCTCCCACCTCACCCCCTTCTTCTGTGGCGCTGTTTATCATGGGGGAACTCGGCGACGCGACGTAAGTATATTCTCTTCTGTCACATTTCATCTCAAGTTTGACTTTATTATACTAAAAGCGAGCGGTTGTTTGTACTACCTAAACACGGCTAATTGTGTGTGGTTTCGTGTATTTGTCGTAAAAGCCGTTCGATGCCGCTAGCTAAAGTATCAAATATCAAATTTTCACTGTTTTTATTTTCATTATGTAACCGGTAGTGTTAACAAGCGAAAAAAACTGCGATGGCTGAATGTGGTTGAGAGCGGTTAATACAATCATACTGAATGGTTCGTAGTGGTTTCGCCGTAGTCCTATTCCGTGTAAATTGATGATGTAAGACATGGCTACACTTGTGGGTCATGTTTTGGTACATACAGTTCCAGTGTGAAGAGTTCTGGATGAGTCACCCAATAACTCCTTGCCATCATGCCAGCGATCACTTCGGTTTAATGGCTGGGGGGTATACTGTATACCTGTATACGTTTTTTCCAAGCATTTTTGAAGGGGCGCCGCTACTTCGCGGATTTTCAGTTTTCGCGGGTGGTCTCGGTCCCCATTAACCGCCATAACCGAGGGTTTACTGTATTCTGCCTCAATACAGACGCTGGTGAGAAATTCCCTACTACAGTTCAGAGTAAAAATGACAAATAACATTACTCATGCTAATAACTTTCCAAAATGAAAGAGGCTTTAGAATAAATAGCTGTTTGAATTCAAGAATATGCTTCAAATTCACACTGTATCACTCAGAACAATCTTTCAAATCTGCTGTTTGGTTATCCGGAGTGCGTTTTAAAGTGCCCTTTAAAGTCGACATGGTGGGCGCAGTGTGTCAAATACAAAACAGTTCAAGCATGCAGCTGCTCGAGTTGCTTTTAAACGTGGGCTATGTTTGCAAATGAATGGTGAGAGAGCATTCTCTCCATATACGTCTCCAAAAATCTCAGAGTAGTGTTCCGGCAAAGTGAATCTCCCGACGAGTTCCAGTTACGTTTCTCTTTCTTCAATTCAACTCTCAGGTAATAAGTCTCCTCTCGAGGTATGTAGAAAGACAGTGCTAGGATGTCATTAGCACATGTGAAGGGCCACACTAACAATGGTAGACTTTTTGGTATCAAAGAAGTATCACTTGAATCGGTAGTTGAAGCAACTCTTCATTTTATCATATTGCAAGTTTATGTTAACCATCGGTCACATACGCACGCTAATTTGAATAACTGACAAATACAACTACAACACCTAAAATGTAGCCATCGTTTGTAAGATTCAAAGCGGTCACGTCTTTGATTACCGTAAATTCCGGATTATAAGCCGCTACTTTTTTCCCAAACGTTCAACCCTGCGGCTTATTCAGTGATGCGGCCAATTTACGTCATTTTTCTAACAGCCGCCAGTGGCGCTCGAGTACAAAAGGTAAGATTTAGACCGGTAGAATATATGCGCCGAGGAAGACTGTAACTTCTTAGCTTCAGCACGAATTAAATTAGCGTAGACATATCCTCAACATGCAAATTCCAAAAAGAAAGGCACATGACGCAGCTTACAAGCTAAACGCAATCGAGCAATCCGATAAAGAAGGATACAGAGTTACTGCATGCAAACTTTACCTTGCGAGCGTGTTGCTAGCGTGTTTTTTGAATAAGGGAGCGTGGGACGACGTCTATATGGCAAAGTCTCTTTCTCATACTGAAGGAAGACGACTTTGATGACGTCAGTTATAGGGAGGAAGATGAGAACGGTTTACCGTGATTTCTACATGCACGGTATGTTTTTTTAAACAGACCCGTTAACGGTCTTGCGAGCGTGTTGTTAGTAGTGTTTTGCTACCCTTCACAGGCACGGTTTGGGATGAAAGTTATAATATTATTATTAAAGCTTTGAAAACTCTCTTTGTGTGTCTTCCTTTGTAAATATGTGTAACCATGTATAATATGTATTTGCAACCGTATATTTTTGTAATGTATTTGTATTTATTTTGGACACTTATTCTGATAAGTCTTGCACTGACCAATTAAAAAGAAGGGGCGTAACAGATGCGGGGATGACGGGAAGTGGGGACCAGTAAAGGTGAGTGTTTGTGGACACGGCAGACAAAGGTGGATATATTTTTCCCACCCTTACCTTTGGAAATATACACTTTTTTTTCCTTGGATTACTTTTAACGGGACCCGGACTCTGCAGGTCTGCATCAAATCTTAACTACCGGTATCATTTTCCGTTCATTTTGCCGGCTGAGGTTTTTAAACTGTGTACTTTATGTTCAGTTAAAATCGCGGGACTCAAAGTAGGGTTTGGGTTAATTTTATGATTGTCTTATATGTTTTAAAATGTACCAAAAAAAAGTTGGAACGTAATGAAATATGTTTTTGCTCCACTGGTAGATAATTGTGCTCATTTTTTAATTTCATTTTTTTTCAAAAATGTTTAATAATGGAATTGTATTTGGTTTTCTGTAGGACAAACATGACATAAACATTGTGAATGTTTTCCAAACGAATATAGATTTATACACTCTCTCTCTCTCTCTCTCTCTCTCTCTCTCTCTCTCTCTCTCTCTCTCTCTCTCTCTCTCTCTCTCTCTCTCTCTCTCTCTCTCTCTCTCTCTCTCTCTCTCTCTCTCTCTCTCTCTCTCTCTCTCTCTCTCTCTCTCTCTCTCTATATATATATATATAAAGGGTTGGGTAGGGTTACTTTAACTGGATTACTTTCAATGACTTTTGGATTACTCCAATACCAAATATGCTAATAAAAGACAAAAGAAACTAAATGGGAATAAAATGACGACATTTTGTGCAGGCTTGGGGAGTAACGGAACACATGGAACGGCAAAAATGATGTTGGCAAGCTGTTTGGATTGATTTTCATTTTGTTTCTGTCGCATTTTATGTTCGTTTTGCCGGGGATCAAAGCCAGGAGAGAAAGCTTACCACGTGTTGTGAGTTATCATTTTATATATATATATATACATACAGATGTGGCTCCGCTGATCGACTTTTCGGCTCACTGTTGTTTGCGGTTAAAGACTAGGCTATGATTTAAGCTAGGAACTTCCTTGGGCGTTTTAGCAAGCTAATTGATGACATGTGGTTACTTCGGCCAAAACAAACAGGCCACATCGTGAAGTTTGAAAGCTCTCTACTGAGTCAGAAGTTATTCAGGTTAATAAACAAATACTGCACGTCTTCAATTGCATACGATACAAAGTGATGTCGTGTTTTGAACAAAAGTGTGAATTTAAGCTTCCTGTTTCTTTAGTTAAGCCTGTTAAGTGTTTAAAAACTAAAACTGTTGTTGTGTTTTTCTTACAACTGCATGTTTTGTGTTAAGTATTTCTCAGACTAAAACTAACTACTATCCACACTAAAACTATTATAATTGTCTCCTCTAATGTAAACTATGTGTTTATGTTTTGCGTCAAAAATCAGCTATATATGTTCAAATATTTATAAGTACTTTACCATAAACTGCAAAAAATGCAACTTAAACACCAATGTGACTTTCTCTGCGCAAGTATATTCTATTCGCAAGTATAAAATCAGTTCCCATTGCTGCTCAGATGACACTCAACTCTATCTTCCGATGGAGGAATCTGCCCCACTGAACTGTGGAAATTTGGAAGTCTGCCTCACTGAGATAAAAATATGGATGTCACTCAACTTCTTGCGCCTCAACTTTGAAAAGACCGAAATGTTGATTATTGGTCCACCAAAATGTTCTCAAAAATGGCTCTGACCATTGACAAATGTAATATCACCCAGAGTGACTCATTCAAAAATGTAGCTGTCACCTGACTTGTTTACCTGACTGCCCATTTTGCACATCTGGTTAGCTGCTCCTCTTGCACTCTTTGCACTACTGTAAAATACTATACATAGCCATAATTATTTAGTATATTATTAGTACTCAATACTCCAACTCAATACAACATTTTATTTATATCTGTACATTCAAGGAAACTGTGCGGGTCAGATGTATCGACATTTCGTTCTGTATACACGTGTACTAGAATGACAATAAAGTAGATCTGAATCTGAATATTTAACCCCAATCAGTCCTTCCAAACACAGATACGTCAAGCCCTGTGAATCTCCGTTTTTGCCTGTGTTTTTGCTCTCGTTTTGTTCTCGCCATGATCTGTTTGATTTCGTCCACTTCCTCGTTCCGATTAATCTCCTTCCGCGACCAACGATCCCCGGATCCAGTGGACGCTCATTCCTCTTCTCCCCAATAAACTGTAACGTTGTCCTCCCTGTTTCCTATCCTGGTTCGTGACATCAATAAGAATTTTATTAACCCTATTTTGATGTTTCTAAATATAGGTTTCGGTTGTAATGAATGTGCATAATAAAATGGTGACAAATAATAACAATAACAGCGTTCAACAATAACATTAAGAATGGTCATATACTGTACTGAGGTTGATAAAGATAATAATAATAATATTAAAAATAATAACAACAACAAAAATAATAGTCATGATGATGATGCTAATAATAATTATAACAAGCTTAATTATTAGCCTGACCCGTCTATTGACCGTACAAGGCTACTGCTCATTAAAATGATTTGGATATCAATAATACTGTTAATAACAATAACAATAATAGTCAGTATTAATCATCATCATCATCATAATAGTTGTAATAATAACAGAGTAACTATTAGTTTTACCCATCTATTAACTCTATATTTCAAACTTTGAAACTTTATTTTGAACATGAGAAAAAAATAAAGTTAAACAACACATTTCAAAATAATTGTAAAGCATTTATGAACCATGCCATTCATTGAAGCCCATCCCAGCCATCTCCGAGCAGTGGGCAGGGGACACCCTGAGCTGGTTGTCAGCCAGTTTCAGGGCACACAGGGACAGACTACTCATTTGCTCATTCACACCTAGGGACAATTTTACCATTTAACTTGTTCCATTTCTTTAATTTGCATATTGCAGCAGTTTATTTAAATCCCACCAGAGCAAATATTTGTGTCGTCAGAAAACAATACTAATTTAAATATCCTTGATATAAGTGAATAAATGTTGAAAATTTGCATTGTGCACTCTGATAGCATAGTCTCTCCACTTATTCACCAATGAATAAGCCTTAATGCCTTTTAGTCTGTCCTCTGTACTAATGGTCAGTGTTCTGGTTTGCCCGCGTCCCTGTGTCCTAGACACATCATTTTTGCTGGGGACGCATCGTCTCAAATCAACGTGCGTCCCCGGGACGCAACTTTTTTGACACAAAATTGTCATTATTACCCGATTACTTTTTTTTTTTTAAACAAAGATTTACCGCACTCCAAACTTTTCGGCAGGCAGATCCGCCATTGTTGTTTTGGTCTCGCGGTTCGAGTTTTCGTCTGCACGCCGATCTCGGCCAACGAGATCTCGTTGCTTCGAGATGACGTCATTGTTGTGGTGCTTGTCATCGAGGGAAGGTGAAAATCAACACAAAATTGGTAATTTCTTCAGTCTCTGTCATAAGCCGAAAGTGATAACAACGGCAATAATTCTGGCGCGAAAAAACGGCAGAGAAATTCTTCAGAAGATCGCGAAGGCAAGGAAAACACGTGTGTTGAAGCGAACGACTCGACGAAAGAAAATAAACAAAAGAATACTCCTAGCAAGAAAAGGACTTTTCTGCCAAAATGGACTAAATTATATTCCTGGTGACGCAATGAGGAGGATGATAATGGATTGGACCTTCAGAAAGCATTACAACTGTGGCGGGACAGCAAACCACGAAGAATATATGAACTGAAAATCTGAAGTGATAACTTGCTTTGTATTACCAATTAAATGTGATGATTAAAACGACATGAATATATAGACCAATATTTTCAGCAATATTGTTATTCACTGAAAAATCTTGAAGTGATAACTGATTTGTATTACCAATAAACTGTGATGATTAAAACTGAATGAATATATAGATTTATATTACATATTTTTTGCCGATTTACAATTTCAACCTCGATAAGACAAAATTTTGAGGAGGCATAGGTCTCTGTTGGGACCCATAGATTTTTGAGCATGCAAGTCCCCCCGACCCATCACTTTTTACTGGTCAAGTAAACACTGATAGTCCGGAATATGCGGTCATTTGAGGAGCCACCAGGAAAGACTAGGACAAGTTTACCAAAGCATCCAGGGAGAAGGTTGTGAGTTAAGCGAGCTTGTCAGACTTTGGAGATACCTTGACGTCATAGTTGTGCCTGGCAGAAAGCTTCATAGCAAGCTCATGCTTTGTCTTGGCGCAGCGTTCTCTCAGTCTTCGCACTTCAGGGGACAGCTAAAGGTGACGGGGACGGGGACGGGGAGTCAGCATTAAGAAAAGGAAAACCAACAAGGAAAGCGGCAGGAAAAATAGAGTGAGGCAGAGCAATGGCAAAAATAGTCTAATCATCTAAGCTTGACCAAACAGGATTCAGAACAATCAAGTCAGCGTAGAGCAGGGGTCGGGAACCTATGGCTCGCGAGCCATATATGGCTCTTTCTAGGAATACCTGTGGCTCAGAGACAAATTTGATTGCATGCAAATGATCTCCATCCCCTTCAAAACTCGAGCTATTAATCCTGTTCAGATACACGCAAAGCCAGCCCAAAGCTGAATTACAATTTGCAGTACTTCGCAGACTATATAGGGCGTGTTTTTCACTACAATTTACAGTCAAGGTGTCACACCCCGAAAAAAATACTCGTTTTGGCTGTACAACGCTAAAGAATCCTGTATATAGAATCTCACTATATAATCTGTGTTCAGTGTTCATATACCTTATGATGAAACCCACAGAACAAAATGTAAATACGCCAAAACACCGGAAGAGAATTTAAAGTTATCTGATAGGGTGAGTGGGAGGGATGGGTGGAGCTATGCAAAAAGTGCAAGCACTCCCTCCCATCTCTCGCCCTACGCTGTCTGCGCCAAGGGTTAGCATATCAGGCTCCCTGTTTGCAGAATGTTGTGACATTTTTACAAAATAACTGCTTGCATCTGATTTTGAAACCAATATGTATGAAAAAAGGGTCAAAATGAGTTGAACCGATCTTGAGTCATTGCAAGAAAGAGACAAGTTTAAAGTGGTATGTTTGTTGATTTTGGGTCACGAGCTCTGGTATTATTCTCTTTTCATCATTTTGATCAAATCATCAAAAATAAATGTGCTGAAGACTAAGCAATTTAGTAAACTTGTCTCATAATATTTGGTGTGGCTCTTTCCCAAAATAAAATGAATATATTTTGCCTTTATGGCTCTTTGAGTCAAAAAGGTTCCCGACCCCTGGCGTAGAGCATAAGGCAGTTATAGTGCACCACCGAGTTTGATTTATGAGAGCTGCAAGTACTTAAAAAAAAAAGGTCAAGTGCGAACATTAAAAAAAGAAAATGAGAAAGGAAAAAAGTTATTCAGGTGAAACTAATTAAAAGCAATGTGTTTTGCCAATAGTTAATGTTTCCTCTGTAATGACTCCAGCATTTCCTATTTTGGTCCCCTACTTCTTGCTCAGCACACTGAAAAGTGCAAAGTTCTCCCAAAGGCTTCCACACTTTAATTACCTGAGCAAGTCATTCTTCACCGACATACATCATGCTTTTGTTTCCCCCTTTTTTTATTTTCTGCCATTGATTGAACTTCCCTTCAATAACAAAAACACGCACTTGAATGGGTAAAAAACAAAAACCGCAACAATTAGGCTCTGAATAACCTTGCTCATATTTGTATTGATTACAAAGAGCAGGGGCCCAATTCTGGAGCGTGTCAACAGTGCCATCTAGTGGATCAAAGTGGTAGTGATTAGGTTAAGTTAAACAGGTGACGGGATTTTATTTATTGGGGTACAGAAATCAAAACCGGTCAACAGACTTTTTGGGGGGCGGAAGGATATGGAAGAAAATGAAAATATATATTTTTTAAAAACAGGACATGCAATAAAAGTCATGGAAACCTGGCAATAAATTGGGTGAAAGTTGTCCCTTTTGTTTTAAGCAGCCACTTTGGACTGAATTCCAGGGTTTGACAAAGTGACAGTGTGTTTATTTTGTGCCTCCCTTTTTTTTCTAAAAAAAACCTCCTTCATTCATTAAAATAACTGTATTGATTTGAATATATACGAACTGTCATGTAAACATGCATGTTTTTAAATACTCGTAGGCAAAACGTTGAATTTGTGTTGTGCATAACCTGAGGCTCACCTACAAGGAGCTGACATGATTCTCCACCATTTTACTGCTAGGGGTACCCCAAAAAACCAATAACATTGTGAATGTCTATGCAAAAAAATTGAGAAGAAAAATGGTGTGGTGCGGCCACTATTGGTCTCTTTGTATTCTTCCTTGTGCTTTCTAGCACTTGTTTTTCGTTGCACTGCACAATACAGCGGCATTTACTGGTCAAGTATTACACAGTGTCCCTTTAAGTATGAATGTTGTTCTTTAGCAGGTTCATTTTGAAGAAAACACCTAAAATAAGCCACACTTTCTGCCAATGGGCTAAGATTGACTTATATAGTACATTGTATTTACAGCAAAATCAAATTTGATGACATCTCCTGTCGAAATTATACAGTGCAGACTGAAATATTGGTCAAATAATATACACTAGGTTTAAGAAATTATATAATGTTGAAATTTATAAATATTTCTTAAAATTGTTAATTTGTTGAAGAGGGGAAGGAATTGTATGTTTTAAGAGTAACATTATTGATTATACATCAGTCCAGAAATGTCCCTGACCGAAATTGCAAAACGTTAAACCTGAAAGATAAGAATAAGCGCAAAAAAACCCGACGGGGGAAAAAACTTGTATATGATGATGATGATTCTGACTTAACGTTTATTTATATTTTTCAGGGCGGCTTTCTGTATTCTCCATTCTGTAACTGTAAAATAGTGTCACAGCAAATCGAATGCCTTTTCAGATGTATTTTGTATCACTGGTGGTCTAGTGGTGAGAATTTGACCCCGGGTTCGACTCCCTTTGCATAAAATGTTTAGCGATTTTGGTCAACAATGTTTATCGATTGATCATTTATTTCACAAATACACAGGGTTGGGTAGGGTTACTTTAACTGGATTAATTTCAATTACTTTTGGATGACTCCAATACCAAATATGCTAATAAAAGACAAAAGAAACTAAATAGGAATAAAATGATGACTCACAACACGTGGTAAGCTTTCTCTCCTGGCTTTGATCTCTTTGATCTCCGGCAAAACGAACATAAAATGCGACAGAAACAAAATGAAAATCAATCCAAACAGCTTGCCAACATCATTTTTGCCGTTCCGTGTATTCCGTTACTCCCCAAGCCTGCACAAAATTGAGTCATTTTATTCATATTTAGTTTATTTTGTCTTTTATTAGCATATTTGGTATTGGAGTCATCCAAAAGTAATTGAAAGTAATCCAGTTAAAGTAACCCTACCCAACCCTGCTACTGTACAGTGGGACCTCGCTACTCCGCGGTTCCACGTTCGCGGGTTCAGAGCTTCGCGGGTCTAAAAAATAATAATAATAAAATAAAATAATTGTTTTAAGCATTTTTGAAGGGGTGTCGCTACTTCGCGGATTTTCTCTTTTCGCGGGTGGTTTAGGTCCCCATTAACCGCGATAACCGAGGGATTACTTACCGTAGAACCTTGTGCAGTAACACACAAATAAATACTGTATGCCTTTCCAATCTTATCCACCAGTATTTGCATTGTATAAGGTGTCATTTCAAATTTCTGGCCAATCTTGGGTTTTTAGGTGCAGCCTATCATCCAGAAAATACAATCAATCGGTTATCAGCCATGGCAACAGCAGACAATTGGGGGCGGCAGTAGCCCAGGAGGTAGAGCGCTCGTCTTGGGATCAAGGGGTCCCAGTTCGAATCCCGGCTCGTCCGTGTTACATGTCGAAGTGTCCTGGGGTAAGACACTGAACCCCTAATACCCCCAATAAGCAGGTTAGCGCCTTACATGGCTGCAAGGCCGCTATTGGGAAATGTGGAGCACATTGTAAAGCGCTTTGGGAAGTCATTGACTTGAAAAGCGCTATATATAAAATGCAGATCACAATCAAGGATATTCGATACCTTGCTCCGGGTGGGCATTTTGCTCTCGCCGTCCGACTGCTCGTCATAGCTCTCGAACTCGCTGGAGCTCCACCCGTTGCCTGCAATGGATGGACCGCTCGAGTCCCGCTGAACATCCTCGTAAAGCGTATCTTCGGAATAAACATAAACGTACACACAGATTCTAGGACTGAACATATCAAAAGTGCAAGGTGGGTTTGACTCATCTTTCACACCTTCATTTGGTGAGAGGGGCTCCTCACATGGAACGTCGTCGTAGATTACCTCCGGGTCAACTTCTGTTAAGAATCAAGAATAGAAATAGCAAAAATGTAGCAACAAGAAAGCTACAGAATAACTTCAATACATTGGTCCCAACTACAGTGGAACCTCGGTTTTCGACCATAATCCGTTCCAGAACCCTGTTCGAAAACCGATTTGTTCAATCACCGAAATCGTTTTTCCCATTAAAAGTAATGTAAATCATTTTTAATCCGTTCCAACACCCTGAATGTTTACCATGAACGTAAACATGAAGCTAACCCAGGCTAATCGTACGTTCGCGTTAGCGTAATCTTCCGTACGAAAGATTACACTAACATGAACGTGGAAAAATAAAAAAATCTGGTCGTTTACACTCATTTAGCACCCGGGTCTCCACAACAAGTGGCTAGCGCTTTGTTGGAAATGGGGCTCCGTTCCAACACCCTGAATGTTTTACGTAAACAAACCTAACCCAGGCTAATCGTACGTTTGCGTTATCGTAATCTTCCGTACGAAATATTACGCTAACATGAACGTGTAAAAATAAACAAAGGGTAAAGAAAAGAATTATGAATAGCAAGATCGGAAACTCGCACACCTTCTTCATATTTTGCTATTATTTCTTTCTTAAATGCAATAGTCGTACACACTATTTGACTACTGCAATGCTCTCCTCTTCGGCCTTCCTCAAAAGTCCCTCCATAAAATTCAGCTGGTTCAAAACGCCTCTGCTCGCATCATCACAAAAACATCTTCCCAGCAGCACATCACCCCCGTTCTCCAACAGCTACACTGGCTTCCTGTTCAACATCGCATCAGCTACAAACTGATCCTATATGCATATATGGCCATTCACAACCTGGCCCCTCCTTACCTGTCCGACCTTCTCCAGGTGCACGTCCCCACTCGCTCCCTCAGATCCTCGTCCTCCCTCCGACTGTCAGTGCCCCCTGCCCATCTGAGCACCACGGGAGCCAGAGCCTTCAGTCGCGCTGCTCCAAAGCTTTGGAACAATCTACCTCCGGACCTCCAAAACTGCACACCTCTCTCCACTTTTAAGTCCCGTCTAAAAACACACCTGTTCAGGACTGCCTACAACACATAGCTTCTCCATTTCCTATGTTTTTATGATTTTATGTCTTGTTTTTATTTAATATGTCGCTTACAATTTTTTTACATTGTATTTTTTTTCATTGTCTGTGCAGTGTCCTTGGGTGGCCTGAAAGGCGCTTTTAAAAAAAATGCATTATTATTATTATTACTACTCTTCTTTTTTCACCTGTAGCAACTTTGCTGCTTGCATAATTAGGGGCTAAAACACTTGGTGCACCTATATTAAAAGCGAAAGCAAAACGAAACACGTCCGCACCCGATAACAGTTCTTTACGAGGGGTGGGGGCAATCTACACGATCTACACCCGTACGCCGCTCAGCATCGCACCCTAGCGTACCGCCGTTCGAACTCCGATTATTTGACCCAACAGCGAAGCAAGAATTTCTCGAAATTTTTGGTCGAGAACCGATTCGTTCGAAAACCGAGGTTCCACTGTATTTGATCAAGCATTCGTAGAACTCTAAAAGATAAGAAAAAACACCCAAAAAAATGTTACTAAGATAATCTATTCAGCATCCGAAACGGGTCACTGGTAATACCGTGATCAGAAAATTAAGTATCTTTTATTCCTACAAAAACAAACAGACTCAGAGACAGTTTCTTCCCCAGAACCATTACCACCCTAAACAGACATTGCACAAAAAACTGAAAAACTTGCAAAAACACTACCTCATACGAACGTAAAATGGTACTCATGTCTATGTTTCTTGCACATGTTGACTGCACTATGTTTACTGCTCACCTTGCACAATGTTTGACTATTTTTTTGCACTATGATGACTATTTTTTGCACCAAATGCATATATTGACTATTTTTTTGCACTATGATGACTATTTTTGCACCAAATGTATAATTGCACAAACCCTTACGATGCCAAACTGTATGTAACATCCTACATGCCGACATTTCTTGTGTAAATATTGTGTCAATTATAACTATAACCTTATCCTCCTTGTTTTATAACCTTATCTTCTCGGTTCCTTATCTTTTTGGTTTCTTTACCTCACTGTGAATGTGTGACACTGGAGTGTCATGCCCAATTTCGTTGTCACAATATGTTAACCCATTTTCTAACAATGACAATAAAGGTATCTCATCTCATCTCATCAGCTGTACCGCTTAGCCTCAGTAGGGTCGCGGGGATGCTGGAGCCCATCCCAGCAATCATCGGGCAGTGGGCAGGGGACACCCTGAACTGGTTGCCACCCTGAACTGGTTGCCAGCCAATCGCAGGGCACACGAAGACAGACAACTCGCTCACTCAGTCGCACCTAGGGACAATTTGGACCGGCCAATTCACCTGAAATGCATGTCTTTGGAATGTGGGAGGAAACCGGAGTGCCCGGAGGAAACCCACGCAAGCACGGGGAGAACATACAAACTCCGCACAGGAAGTCTGGAGCTGGATTTGAACCCACGCAGGAGGTTCCCATGACTTGAACTGTGCCGCACATGCGCTAACCACTGCGCCGTCGTTATAGTTTATTCTATTATATTCTATTCTATTCTATTTATGATGATATGGGACACAGGCAAGACATTATTATTATTTTATGGATTCGATCAAATTATCCAATGTCATACAGGGAAATAAAACGTGCTGCAGAATTAGATTTTGTCATAGGAGGGGGTTTGGCAATTTTGTTGAATTTTGTTTTAAAAATGATGTGTTGGCTATCTCCCTCCCCCCAAAACAATAAAAGTGTTGTGTTTTACTTTTATGGCTCTTTTGGTTAAAAAGTTTCACGAACCCCCCTAGAGTTGGTGAATAGTCGACTGTAACTAAACTGTAACTGTAACTATAACCTTATCCTCCTTGTTTTATAACCGTATCTTCTCTGTTCCTTTATCTTCTTGTTTTTTTTACCTCACTGTGAATGTGTGGGACTGGAGTGTCATGCCCAATTTCGTTGTCACAATATGTTAACCCGTTTTGTAACAATGACAATAAAGGTATATTCTATTCTATTCATTTTAATTTTGTTATATTTCTGGCTAGTCAAGGTCATTTGATTTGTGAATAATATCTCAGGAGTTCTATAAAGACAATTTGTTGAAGGAGTTGAACGCAATTCTCCTGGCTCATAAAATCATTGCAGCTTTATGATGTGTGTGCAAGTACGTGTATTTCTTAGACGCACTCAAATAAATTCTTGCTTTTTCATCTGTCTTGTGGTTTGGGCTAGCGGTTGGACAGTGGTTGAAGAAGGCCTCTTTTTACTTTCACCATTCTCATGCTTTTCTAACAAATAGAACCAAAAAAAAATACTGTGGGGATGAGCATAACGTAACTTTCCAAGACAATGCAGCACAAAATGTTTACCGTAAATTCCGGACCATAAGCCGCTACTTTTTGACCTAACTTTCAACCCTGCGGCTTATTCAGTGATGCGGCCAATTTATGTCATTTTTCTAACGGCCGCTAGCGGCGCTCGAGTGTTGCTACCATTAACTGCCCTGTCAAAGCTATATTATTGTTATTAAAGCTTTGAAAACTCTCTTGGTGTACCATCTTTCTTTGTAAATATGTGTAACCCATGTATAATATGTATTTGCAACTGTATATTTTTGTAATGTATTTATTTGTATTTATTTTAGACACTTATTCTGATATGTTTTGCACGGGTGAACGAAAAAGGAGGGGCGGAACAAACGCGGGGTGCCGAGTTTAAGTGGGGACCGCTAAAGGTGAGGGACAGACAAGGAATGAAGAGGGGGGTAAAAGGTTGGTTAAAGAAAAAGGAGTTGCGTGAGTAAATGTGTTCATCTGATATATTTTTCCCACCCTTACCTTTGGAAATATACACTTTTTTCCTTGGATTACTTTCAACGGGACCCGGACTCTGCAGGTCTGCATCAAACCTTAAGCACCGGTATCATTTTCCGTTTATTTTGCCGGCTGTGATTTTTGGACTGTGGACTTTAATGAAGGGGGGGGGGGGTTTAAGGGTTATTGTTCTATCTTCGTTATTCATTATCCATTATCCGTTATCGGTCAGTTCACAATACGCTACAAAGCCTAGGAGCCGGGACACTTACTCTCAGCCAAAAGGCCAAGCTAAGGTCGTAGCCCTAAAGCCTTGCTGCGATCATTGCGAATGCACCGTTCCCGGAGGTAATGCAATACCGGGCCGATGCATGGAGTGGACAGAGACATTTAGTTTCAATCGCGGGACTTGAAGTCGGGTTTGGGTTAATTTTGTGTTTGCGTTACATGTTTAAATGTGGGCGCATGCGGCTTATATACAGGTGCGGCTTGTGTATGTACAAAATCGGTTTTCCTCTTGTAATGTGGTGGGTGCGGCTTATAATCAGGTGCGCTCCATAGTCCGGAATTTACGGTACTTTTATTTATTTTTCAAATCATGTTTTAATAAGGTCAACAGAATGAAACTCGACCAACATTACTTATATGTATTATGTCTGTGCTACCACACTTAATGAATCGCACCTAAGGAGGAAATAAAACAAAGCAAAACAGTCCAATTGATTTGGTATCTATCTTGTCTCACGTTGCATGACCTAATTTCGCTTGCTAAGCTTTAATCAATGTGCCTCTAAACAAGCGTTTGTCCCCATCTCGTCCGGCTAAGCAACCATAGACACGTGCTTACTCTTTTGAAAGAGTACATTCAGTCAATTCCTATACTGATTGCTGTGCACCGTTTCAAGACGGTCCTTAAAAAACACACTGCTTATGTTTTCCCTTTACCAAAAAAAGCAACATCAATAAATGTTTGGGGTTGTCTGACAAAGCATTTAATCAGAAAAAGGATTTCACTTACTCGAATAACAATAATTGCAATGAGATAATAAGTAATAATAGAAATAGTAAGCCATGTTCTACTATGGTTCCAATAATGAAATAGTATTACCGTAAATTCCGGACTATAGAGCGCACCTGTATAAGCCGCACCCACCACATTTCGGGAGGAAAACCGATTTTGTACATACACAAGCCGCACCTGTATATTAGCCGCATGCGCCCACATTGCAAAATGCATCACAAACACAAAATTGGGGTTTTGGGGTTTTTAAGGGTTATTGATCTATCTTCGTTATTCATTATCCATTATCCGTTATCGGTCAGTTCATAATACGCTACAAAGCCTAAATTAACCCATAACCGACACAGTCCAAAGATCACAGCCGGCAAAATGAACGGAAAATGATACCGGTACTTAAAATTTGATGCAGACCTGCAGAGTCTGGGTGCCCGTTGAAAGTAATCCAAGGAAAAAAGTGCATATTTCCAAAGGTAAGGGTGGGAAAAATATGTATCCACTATTGTCTGCCGTGTCCACAAACACGTCTCACCTTTACTCCACTTCCCGTCAGCCCGCGTTTGCCCCGCCCCTTCTTTCTCATTTGCTCGATGAAAAACACATCAGAATAAGTTTCTAAAATAAATACATTACAAAAATATACAGTTGCAAATACATATTATACATGGGTTACACAAATTTACAAAGAAAGACGGTACACCGAGAGAGTCTGAGCACTTATCAATCCTTGTAAACACAGCAATGAAATTCAGGAATCTTTAAGCATTTCAAGCAGCCGTAGGGAAACCCTGTCAATGGAGAAAATATGAAACTTCAACTTTTTTACGGCACCTCAAACAAAGCAGCCCACCTGTAATCATTTCAGCTCTAGGGAACAGTGTTCAATTCAAATATTGGACGTCTCCTCGCATCATTCGTTTTCCTATTCCCATTGTGTATCGTCACCAGGGTTGGGTAGGGTTACTTTAACTGGATTACTTTCAATGACTTTCGGACGACTCCAATACCAAATATGCTAACAAAAGACAAAATAAACTAAATATGAATCAAATGACTCAATTTTGTGCAGGCTTGTGGAGTAACAGAACACATGGAAGGGCAAAAATGTTTTTTTTCATTTTGTTCCTGTCACATTTGATGTTCGTTTTGCCGGAGATCAAAGAGATCAAAGCCAGGAGAGAAAGCTTACCACGTCTTGTGAGTCATCATTTTATTCCTATTGAGTTTCTTTTGTCTTTTATGAGCATATTTGGTACCGGAGTCATCCAAAAGTCATTGAAAGTAATCCGGTTAAAGTAACCCTACCCAACCCTGATCGTCAGATAGTGCTCCTGGCTTGCTTTATAAACCGTTCTGCTCCAAAATCCATAAAGTGTAAGATGGACCCAAGGTGCTTCTGCCACTTTGACTCAAGCTCACCCACTGCCCGTGTCATCGCGCCCGCAGTCTCGCCAAACGCCGGTTTAACAATCCAATCCAAATGTCGGAATGAGCTCGGGCGTAATCTACAGCGGCTTTCTTTTCCTGTTGTCAATGTGATTCGGTTGCGTACCTTCGGGGACGTCCCCTGAGCTTTCCTCGGCTGTTTCCGCATCACCGCCTCTTGAATCGCCTTCTGTCATTATTAGCCGGCTTGCTGCTGCGGGGACCCTGCCAGGCGGAGGAAAATCGACACGGTGAGGTGAACAATGAGGGCCGGCTACCTTTACTAAAAAATATACAGCCGGTGGCGTTCACCTTGGTCATATCCCTCAAGAGGGGTGACCGACAGCAAGAAAAACACATACAATAACAAAGAAAATAAAAGGGAAAAAAAAATGGCAAAAAACACACACAAAAACTTTTTGGACCATGGCCAACCCACTTGCCCAAACAAGTTAGGCACCTCGGCACCTAAGTTGGTCATGCTTTCGTCCCTCCAGATGAAACGGGACACCAGAAAGCGGCCGTGTCGCTCGGGTCAGGGTGACACAACACACTCTTCTGTCCGACAACTTTCACTGGTTTACCCCTGCCGTATCATAGAACGCGTCCAAACATCCCACTATCCCTTTACAACACCTCTCCACTCAAAAAGGAAAAGGAATAAAATAGCAAAAAAACACACACAAAAATGTTGGCACCATGGCCAACCCAATTGCCCAAACACCCAAACAAGTTAGGCACCTCTGCACCTAAGTTGGTCATGCTTTCGTCCCTCCAGATGAAATGGGACACCAGAAAGCAGCCATGTCACTTGGTTTGGACACATGGAGAGGATGGATGAGGAGCGAATGTTGAAGAGGATCTACAGAGCAGAAGTCAATGGAAGGAGACCGAGAGGAAGGCCGCCATTGACGTGGATGGATGGTGTTATGCACTGCAGGAAAGAGGTCGAAATATAATGGAAGCTAGAGCTCTTGTTGGTGATAGGAAGGAGTGGAGAGGTGTTGTGAAAGGATAGTGGGATGTTTGGGCGCGTTCTGAGGGATGGGCTGGGCACCCGTATGATGCGGCAGGGGTAAACCAGTGAAAGCTGTCGGGCCCTGCTGTTGAACAAAAGAGTGTGTTGTGAAGCTAATTGCAAAGGGCAAAAAAATGTTTGCTGGGGATATTGGATTTTTTTTGGGGGGGTACATTGAATGTTTGTATACAGGAGTTTGTAATTGCATTATTTTCCCAAAATGGCGCATACAAATAAATGTGATCGTGATTTTTTTATTTCACTAAGTGCATTTCTTTTGAAAAAAAGTGGATTTGATGAATAATTAAATGTGTTCTGTGGCCGCGATTACTGACCTTTGTAAACTATTGATTTACTGTACTAATAAAGGCAGAAGCTTGAGCACCACCCAATGTCTAAGCGTGCATACAGTTGTAACCTGGTGATAGTTAAATGTTGCTCGTTTGATAGTATTAAAGCAGGGGTGTCAAACTCATTTGAACTCAGGGGCCGCACGATAGAACAAATATTCTGTCGGGGGCCGGACTAGTAGATTAAAGAGAAAGAAAAAGAGAGATAAAGAAATAAGAGAAAGAGGGAGGGAAAAGGAGAAAGAGGGCGAAAAAAGAAAGAGAGAGAGGGAGAGAGCATGAGAAACAAAAGAGATAAAAAGTCACGAGAGAAGGGCAAAAGAAAGGGAGAGGAAGATAGAAATCCAAAGAGAAATACAAAGACAGAAGGAGAGAAAAGAGAAAAGAAAGCGCAAAGGGTAGGAAGAAAGAGAAAAGAGAGAAAAGGAAAAAGGGAAGTTAGAGCAAATGAAGTTAAAAAGACACAGAGAGACAAAGAGACAAAGAGCAACAAAGGAAGAAAAAATAGTAACACAGAGAGTAAAAGAGAGAGGGACAGAGAGTGGGAGGAAAGGGGTGGAAGAGAGAGAGAGAGAGAGAGAGAGAGAGAGAGAGAGAGAGAGAGAGAGAGAGAGAGAGAGAGAGAGAGAGAGAGAGAGAGAGAGAGAGAGAGAGAGAGAGAGAGAGAGAGAGAGAGAGAGAGAGAGAGAGAGAGAGAGAGAGAGAGAGAGAGAGAGAGAGAGAGAGAGAGAGAGAGAGAGAGAGAGAGAGAGAGAGAGAGAGAGAGAGAGAGAGAGAGAGAGAAAGAGAGAGTATGCTAAACTAACAAATAGAAACACAACCAAAAACACATCCATCTCCACCACTCCCTACACGAACTCCATTCCTGCTACATAATGTGTTCCACCCTGGACAGCTTTGCTTAAAGTAAGATAAAATCAGATAAGCAAGGCGGGGAAAAAAGCAAAAGGGCTCTCTGAACTCAGTTGGGTATTGCACACGTATACAAAATGAAGAAAATATTCTTTATTTAATATATTTTCAAACGATGCAACACACTAAGTTAATTCCAGGGGTGTTGGTTTTTTTTTCACACAGGAGCACATGGCAACAAAATTGATAATGACACTCAAACATACTACCTAAAATGCTTTGGGATGTATCATTGTTTTTGAAAAAGGAAACTCGTGTTTAGACCATAGCTTGACTTTCTGGAAGAATTATATTTTTCCAGATAATAAATTAAACAGACCTAGGATGAATAAACCATACATAAAACCCCAGATCATTTTATTTTATTCATCTATTCAATCTCGAACACTGAGTGTCTGCAGAAGGGCGAGCTCAAAAATGTGTCGTGGGAATAATTCATTCTATGCAGATATCAGCAGCACAGCGGCGCGGTGGTTAGCGCGTGGGCGGCACAGTTCTGAGGTCGTGGGTTCAAATCCAGCTACCGACCTTCCTGTGTGGAGTTTGCATGTTCTCCCCGTGCTTGCGTGGGTTTCCTCCGGGCACTCCGGTTTCCTCCCACATTACAAAACCGTGCATGTCAGGTGGATTGGCCGGTCCAAATTGTCCCTAGGTGGGAATGAGCGAGCGAATTGTCTGGCTGGCACCCGGTTCAGGGTGTCCCCTGCCCACTGCCCAAAGATGTCTGGGATGGGCAGTGGGCTACTGAGGATAAGCGGTACAGATGGATGGATGCAAATATCAGCGAGTGGGGTGACAGCAGAGGGCCAAAGTGGAAGCGAAATCTAACAGACTTCCATCCGCTGTCACGAAGCCTACCACCCTTCCTCCTGAGCCGCCGCCCTGGCCTCCAGCAGGTAGAGCCGTGCTCCTTTTGGGCCCCTTATTGACTGATGTTTCCTCTTTTTAACCACTCAAAGTATCAGCACCTCACATCAAGGGGAAGTTTCTAATGTTTTAGATTTCCTTTTGTCGCGTTAGTTAAAACTGCCTTTATATGGAGTAGATATACCGCCATTTGTAAAATGAAATACCTAAAAATCTATGCCTGTATAAATATATGGACGCACATATAAACAGGGTTGGGTAGGTTACTTTAAGCTGATTACTTTCATTTATTTTGGATTACTCCAATACCAAATATGCTAATAAAAGACAAAAGAAACTAAATATGAATCAAATGATGACTCGCAACACGTGGTAAGCTTTCTCTCCTGGCTTTGATCTCTTTAATCTCAGGCAAAACTAACATAAAATGTGACAGAAACAAAATGAAAATAAATCCAAACAGCTTGCCAGCATCATTTTTACCGTTCCATGTATTCCGTTACTCCCCGAGCCTGCACAAATTCCTATTGAGTTTCTTTTGTCTTTTATGAGCATATTTGGTATTGGAGTAATCCAAAAGTAATTGAAAGTAATCCAGTTAAAAGTAACCCTACCCAACCCTGCATATAAACAATGTAATATGTAAATATAGGGCATAAACAATGTTCCCTGTAATTTTCCAGGGGTCTGAGCGTTCACACAAAGTCGGTGAGCAACGCATGAAACAACAGTGAGCAACAGCAATCCCAAGCGTGGCAACTAAGTCATTATCAAACATGTCCAAAACTTGACATCACGTTGCATTTTGCTAAGTTTCTGGCAATGCAAAATTATTTTTCACTTTTGAATGAATTGACTCATGCAGGGCCTACAAACGTCATTTGTTTTTACAACAATTCTTTCACAAGATTTCTTTTATTCCTGGTATCTTTTGTCGCATAATACTAACATTTTGGGGGGCTTATTGAGTCGGTTGCAAGATACAGAAATGTACTTAATCACAATGGGTAAGTGTGAAGCACATTGTAAAGCGCATTGGGAGGTCTTCATTGACTTGAAAAGCGCTATAGAAATGCAGCATGCTTTTACCATTTAACGTTCAATTTATTTTCCTTTTTTTATCAGTGCTACTTTACTTACCACATATTTAACCAGCTCAGTAGCCTAGATGGTAAGGCGCCCGGTTTGAGACTGGGAGGTCGCTGGTTCGCGCCTCGGCCGAGTCATACCTAAGACTTATAACATTGGTAAAAATGGCGGCGCCCTCTGTTGGCTGCGGCTGCATCGGCTCGCTACAACGGGTCAGGTGTATCGACATTTCGTTCTGTGTACATTGTTACAAAGAATGACAATACAAAGGAAATTATTATTATTATTATTATTAATGTTCATTGTTTTAGGGTGGTGTGCTGGATTAATATGCCTTAGAGCCACATGCAGCCCGCGGGCCCTAGTTTGCACATGACTGCCCTAAACACTTTCTATAGCTTACAAGTAGGGTGTGGATTCTAGTCGAAGGCATTTTTGACCTTCTTTACATCCAATGAACGTAACAGGAGGACACAATACGATACATAAAACGGGCTCGCAAGAGAGTCGTGGAGGAGTTAGTGTTGAAAAGTAAAGTTGCACTCCGCATTCGCACTCCGTTGGCATGGTTGCCTTTTTGTGTGCTTAATGAAGGCGATCGCTCATCGAGTAAAAGGGGGATATAAAAAAAAAGCAAATATTGATTTTAAGGAAAGGTAAATTGGCTGCCTTATGGCTGCTATAAAAAATAAATAAAAGGCATCCCCGCACTATAGTGTATTTGCAAAATGTGCTGACATTCTTGACACCTTGATGGTGGAAGTTGCTATTGATAGCTCGCCAGAAATACTGAGTGAGGTAAGGTGGAAATTGTAAACTCAGCAGAACTTATTCCTGCAAGAAAAAAAAGACAGGACCTTTGTGTGATTTCACATGCATACACACACACGCACAAAGGAAAACAAAGCCTATGCAATCGAGGACAGTACAAACATCTTCTTTGTTTCCTTATCTCTTTTCTTTATCCTCACTGTAAAATGTGGACCAGGAGTGCCACGTCCATTTTCGTTGTCACAATATATTCAACCCATGTTGTAACAATGACAATAAAGGTATATTCTATTCTATTCTATTCTATGAGAGTGCCGCTTGCCAAAAGGGATCTTCTGCAAGGCATTTTTTAATTCAAATAATAAAAACTATTATTTATATATTTACTATTGGTTATCTTAGTGATTTGACCTGGAGTACCGGGGGTTCGGGAGGTGTTAACTAAATTTCTTAGGTGGGTGAGACCAGTAAACAGTGGACAACAACAACAAAAAAGCTATACAGATCAACACCTTTGACTAGTCAAACGAATATTGGCAGCTTTCGGATTAGCTGGCTCACCTTGCCGGAAACCACAAAAAGGGCTATTTAGAGGAAGCGAGGATAGCATTAAAACACATTTAAATCAGATAATACCTAAAGATATTGACACAAATGTAATGTATTCATTTATCTATGCCTTTCTGCATTTATTGTGGCATGGTTTATTTCTGTTTTAATTTTGTCAAGTATTTTGTCATTTTTTTTTGTCATTTATTTTGTCATCTACATCGTTGTTGATTTTGTCACAACCAAATATTATGCAAATGAGGGAGTGTGTATTGCTTGTTATTATAAAATCCGTTGCAGCCTGGTCACCCTGGAAAGGGGATTACCTCATGTGTGGGATTGTGGACTCATTTTCCTCATGTTGAGGTTTTTGAGTTTTCCCTTGCCCTCATGTAGGTTTTGGATCAGGGGATGGTGTCATAATTGTCTGAAATAATAGTCCGTGCAATAACCTGTGCAGCCCTTTGAGACTCCTTGTGATTAAGGGCATCACTAATAAACATAACTTGACTTGGGTCAAACTGGTTGAGCTCTTCATACTGTATATTGGTTGATCGGTATACTAGCCTATTTTTTCACCAATGATCAACCAAAAGGTGAAATGCTCAGGCAACTAGGCTACAATCTCATTTAAATAACATTATGTTCTGAGAAAATAGACAACCAAACGCAAGTCAAACCACATGACTAAATACATGACAAAATATATGACAAAATACACTTGTAAATACTAGAAATAATAAGCTCAGTAGCTGGGTAGGCCACTACATTATTTGTTTTTATTTGTTATTTGTGTGTGGATACGTAATGTTCGCCTCTGTTTGCTTGCTGATATTAGCGTTTGCTTGTGAGCTGATTAATGACATCAATGATACTTTTTATTTCAGTTAAATCATCTAAAGCAGTGTTTAATGGCGCCCCATTAAAAAGAAAACCTTGACTTTCACGCAATGGTGGTAAGATTGAGCATCGAGTTTTAATTTCCTGGCAAAGTCCGAGTGGTTAAATGAGGAAACCTTGTTGTCGTTGTTTAAATGCTAGCGCGTGCCTGTCAGGTCATTAATGACTATGTGTGTGTGAGCGAGATACTTTTTATTCCAGCAAAATGAATGAATGAAGTTTATTTGGGCACAGCACAAAAAAACAGTCTCAACCACTAATTTGGGGCGGCAGTGGCTCAGGAGGTAGAGCGCTCGTTTTGGGATCAAGTCATCGCAGTTCGAATCCCGGCTTGTTACATGTCGAAGTGTCCTTGGGTAAGACACTGAACCCCTAATGCCCCAAAAAGCAAGTTAGTGCCTTACATGGCTGCACGGCCGCTATTGGGAAATGTGAAGCACACGGTAAAGCGCTTTGGGAAGTCGATGACTTGAAAAGCGCTATAGAAATGCAGATCATTTCATTTCATTAACTGCAAAGGGACAAAAAATCATTTGCACCAAACACACATGTATAACGATTTGTACACATTTTAACTTTCTGCACTCAAATGGTAGTGATCAACCATGCTGTGACTGCAACTTACCCATTGGCTGAATCTGCAGCTGGAACATCTGTCAAAAGATCAAAAGAGAGATGATATTATTATCATTCTTGTGTTAGATGGCAAAAATAATTTAGGGTTGTGGACTTTTTTTGGTTTAAACGCAGAGCCAGTTCCTAATCAATAGTCATCCGTGTATAGCTTTCATAAGGAAGGCTTATTTAACAAGATAGATTCTAAAATAGGGCAGCACGGTGGGGCAGTGGTTAGCGCGTGTACGGCACAGTTCTGAGGTCGTGAGATCAAACCCCCTGTGCGGAGTTTGCATGTTCTCCCTGTGCTTGCGTGGGTTTCCTCCGGGCACTCCAGTTTCCTCCCACATTCCAAAAACTTGCATGTCAGGTTGGCCGGTCCAAATTGTCCCTAGGTGTGAATGAGCGAGTGACTTGTCTGACCCTGTGTGTCTTGCGACTGGCTGGCAACCAGTTCAGGGTGTCCTCTGCCCACTGCCCGGAGATAGCAGGAATGGGCTCCAGCACCCCCCGCGACCCTACTGAGGATAAGCGGTGCAGATAATGGATGGCTGGATGGATTCTAAAGTTTTTTTGCTTGAGAGTTCTGACACAGCAAAGAGTGTGGATGGTTTATTTTTCCTATTAGCAACAACAAATCAGACGAGCTGGCTCAAGTCCGCACATTTGAGAATATGGACGAAACTGATCCACACATTTAAAATACAGGATCTTGTGGACTTGCAGTACAATAACTTAATAAAGCACCGTCACGGGGCTGCTGTAGTAGTGGCACGAAATTCAATTCTAACCAGGGGCTTTTACGAGTGTAATGTTAGGTTTGTATTCAGGGTCTCTGCACATTCAAGCTTTGACATTCGTCTTTAAGCCAAAACCACGTTGATTAGTAATTATGGATGTCACAAGTTCAGTGGGCAGTAGAGTGGACAATATCTCTGTATTATTTGTAATTGCAACATCCTTTGCTGTCTGGTCATCCTGAAAGGGGGATATCACATGTGCAGTCCCTTCTCAAGTTTTCTTTATTTTCCTCATGTTGAGGTTTTTGAGTTTTTCCTTGCCCTCATGTTGGTTCCAGGTCAGGTGTAATAATGGTCTGAAATAATAGTCTGTGCAATAACCTGAGCAGTGGCTCAGGAGGTAGAGAGCTTGTCTTGGGATCAAGAGATCGCAGGTTTGATTCCCGGCTCCCCCTGTGTTACATGTCGAAGTGTCCTTGGGTAAGACACTGAACCCCTATTGCCCCTAATAAGCAGGTTAGCGCCTTACATGGCTGCACGGCCGCTATTGGGAAATGTGAAGCACACTGTAAAGCGCTTTGGAAAGTCTTGACTTGAGAACCGCTATATAAATGTAGATCATTTTATTTTATTAAGGGCTATACAAATAAAAATGAATTGACTTGACTAGTGGTTGTCTGTTCTATTTTAATTGTGGCGTTTCAAATGTATGTTATATGGCCCTTACCCCTTACCCCTACTCTGGATAAAAGCCTCCTAAAACAACTTTTTTATTTCTTTACCCAGGGTCTCCTGATTATAATGATTGCTTTTGCAACAGTCATGTCTAACAGGAGCAGGCTAATTTGTGGTTCAAAATTAGTTTAATATAGGTGTAAAGCATTGTAGCTAGTGGTGAGAGCACTGATCTGATAAACATGGTGTTACCAAGTACAAATGATATCTAAACTTTTGCTGTAGGTTATTATTTGGGTTTTTGATTTTTAAAAAAGGCATATTTTTTTGCAGTCAAACTCAAATTACAAATAAAAGTCAAATTTGCACTATCACAAGGTTTCCTCAGTCGTAACAATGAGTGGAATTCCTTGATCGAGTGTATTGATAATGCTGATATTGTGTGTTTGCTTTTGCCAAGTTGTTGGGACTGTATTTGGGGTCTCGACAAGTCAAATTCTCATTGGGACCGTTCATATTATTTTTACAGGTTTGCTAAAGCTTTTGTGTTTGTATTTATGATTTAAGCAAGTTAATGCTCACTAATGTGGTAGTAAGTGTCATAAAACCGTTCATCCATCCATTTATTTGTATCCGCTTTCCCGGAATGAGGTCACGGGGACATCAGCCTTAGCAGGGAAGCTGAGACCTCCCAGTTCCCAGCCACTTCAGCGAGGTCATTCAACATAACACAAGCAATTCAAGCTAAAACCACACTCCTGGAACAATTTTGACTCCTGTAAAAAGGTACCACTGAGTTTTTTTTTTCTTCTAAATATATGAGGCACGGGTGGATACCAAATAATAGGTACCGGTTAGGTCTCAAGAAGCAGGCTGTTTTTGGTTATTATTACAAATAGGAAAAACTGTTATTGGACAACTGTCATATGAAGGGATGTTTAGTATTCTGCTATAATATACCGTATTTTCCGCACTATAGGGCGCACCGGGTTATAGGGCGCACCCCCAAAAAATAGTTTTTGGTCCTATATCTTCCATAGATAAGGCGCACCGGATTATAAGGCGCTACAATGGGAACGTGGACAAAACAGTCAGATGATTCAGTCCAACTGATTACCCCCTTAACATTCCCAAAGCTTGCAAAGAAGCAAATACCTGTCGTAGACACGTGCGGATGCAGTGTCCGTACGATGTCACTTAAATGCGTCATTTTAAATATCATTCGGAAGGTTAAAGTCTTGGAATTCAATAAATGGGAACCATTCCTTAGTTTCTATTTTCTTTTTCGCTCGCAACTTTACTGTGCATATGACAATAAACACTTGGAATTGAGTTGAATTCACTCAACTCATCACAGCAACATCAAGATCGTTCTAAAACAAGATACCGGGAAAATATAAAGCCGCATAGCTCACCTAAGTTCTCACGTTCAATAATGATACGCAATCATGGTCTTCTTACAACCGTGAGTGAAGTAAATCCAGGAGAGTAAATTATTTGCAAATACAGACTAATAAAACATGTTTCTTTATGGTGTACTTTAGCAAGCTTGCTAAGCTTGCTACGCCATTGCTAAACTCGGCCAATTGCAGGGTTTGTTTTGGCCATCTAGCCAATCCGAGGCTCCGAATAACTTCAGCCAATAGCGATCGATTTAACGGATGATTGACACATCTTTTTCGGCCAATTGCAGGGTTTGTTTTGGCGCTCTAGCCAATCCGAGGCTCCGAATAACTTCAGCCAATAGTGATCGATTCAACGGATGATTGACACATCTTTTTTGGCCAATTGCAGGGTTTGTTTCGGCCCTCTAGCCTATCCGAGGCTCCGAATAACTTTAGCCAATAGCGATCGATTCAAATGATGATTGACACATTGGTTAGCCAATGAAACGCCGGTATATAAATCCCAGCATACACCGCGGACTACTCCACGTTCGGGGGAAAATCGAGTCGGCGGCTGTTGTGTAAGTTGCGAGACCTTGTGATTTAATATTGAGCCATATATAAGGCGCACTGTATTATAAGGCGCATGGTCAGCTTTTGAAAAAAATTAAGACTTTTAGGTGCGCCTTATAGTGCGGAAAATACGGTAGATATCACTTCTTCCCATGTGTGTAATGTTTCAAATTATTCCATAGAAAAACATGCAATATGGTGACAATCAGTCATGTTTTGGAAAAAGTAAAAGACAAAAAATGTTGTGTTCCTACATATTGCAACAAAAAAAGCTAATGCTAAGATGTTGAATCTGTATTGAAGGTCTCAGGGAGTTAATACTCACCTCTTCAATATGTATGGTCATTAAAATGGAATGATCATACTTTAAGGTAATTGATAGCAATTTATAAAAGATAATCATGTTAATTGCCGTTTTCCATAGTCAGCGATAACATTACTCGGGCTCATTGCTCAGTGGTTAGAGCTAATAAAGCAGAGCTTGTGATTTCAATTCTCACTTGGGCCTTTTGAAAGTATGTTTACTATTCTGATTATGTGCAGACATCACTTAAGAAGTAAATGTTAATTCCAAACCTGGGATATTACTGAATTAGATGGATGCAAATATACAATTCCTTATTGGTCAGTGGGAAAAGCATTGGTCTATTAAACCAAAGACTCTAAACTCAATATTTTTGGGCCTTTTAAAAGTATGTTTTCTATGCCAATATTGTGTAGATACTGTTTATCTACACAATACTGAAATATTAACTAAAGTAGAATGCACATTTAATCTTGAAGTTACCAAAATCAAAAGGCTTGATTGGTTTGCTTGATAAAACCCGGGTCAAGAGTCTCACCGGGCCGACCAAAAATGCCGGATTTTTATTAAATCTGTATTTCTCAAACTGTAACACTTTCTCATAGGGTTATTGTCCCTGATAGATACTTGTGAGTAACTTAAATATAAAAAAAATGTTGGTTTATTTCACAACCACAGCATCTGTTGCGGAGCGGTAGACGCTTGAAGTCATTCAAGGGTTCTAAAAGGTTTACTAACAGTTTTTACCCGAGTGCTGTCCGAATTTTTAATAATTGTAAATTGTAATTTCTGTTTTTCGTTTTATATTCGGAATGTTGAATGTTGTTAAATTTTTAAATTCTCACTGAGCCGAGACAACGAGACAATTTCCGATTTTTATGTGAAGATTATTGGTTGAATAAACTAACTATAACTATAAGGGATCCCTAGTATTCCATGAATTCCAAGTATGAGAGCCAATTGACTGCATGCACACCTGGTTTCTGCATCTAACACTGGTAAGGGTGCTTATTCCGCCATTTGAAAGTATTGTGATTTCATCCAAACCTTTAAAATGTAATAGCAATAAACCCCAAATTGCTCAAAGTGGTAGGGCAGCACCTCACAGAACTGTGGAAAACACTGCCACCTCCAGGATAGTCTAACTCTAACAGGAAGTGTTTTTCCATGAGCTCCCAGTCTGAGACATCATTGAGTTGATATGAGAAAAAACAATTGAGTTGAACTGAGATGATACTATATCAGTGCACAGCAGCAAAATATTTTAATTCAATTTAGTGCTGCCGTAAAATCTACATACACTCTATGTAATGCTATATAATGGAAATATATTCTTTATTTTTACTTTACAGGAGGCTAAGTTCTCACTGACTCCATCAGAACACGTTGTAAAATTTGATAAAATGTAGCTCGATCCACATCCGACTTTAGCAAAATGAGTCTATGGCAGCTGTATTTGGGCAGGACAAACCCTTAGGTAGTTTATTAAGGCTCTGGATGTTGTGGGCGAGTCATGGTTGACATGCCTCTGCAACACCGCGTGGACATCGGGGACAGTGCCTCTGGACTGGCAGACTGGGGTGGTGGTTCCCCTCTTTAAGAAGGGGGACCAGAGAGTGTGTTCCAACTACAGGGGAATCACACTTCTCAGCCTCCCTGGTAAGGTCTATTCAGGGGTACTGGAGAGGAGGGTCCACCAGGAGGTCGAATCTCGGATTCAGGAAGATCAGTGTGGTTTTCGTCCTGGCCGTGGAACACTGGACCAGCTCTACGCACTCTGCAGGGTCTTTGAGCGTGCATGGGCACACTAAAGGAGCCAAACATTCACACTAACAATTATAACTAAGGACATTTTGGAAATTCAATCAAACTACCAAGCTTGTTTTTGGTTACAAACCAAAGTACCTAATAAAAATCCAGTGTGGCCCCGGAAGATAATGCAACAAAGCTTCTTGTTGGAGTTACCGTATTTTCCGCACTATAGGGCGCACCCCAAAAAAATAGTTTTTGGTCCTATATTTACCATACATAAGGAGCACCGGATTATAAGGCGCTACAATGGGAATGTCGACAAAACAGTCAGATAGTTTAGTCCAACTTATTACCCCTTAACATTCAGAAAGCTTGCAAAGAAGCAAATATGTGTCGAGAACACGTGCGGATGCGGTGTCCGTACGATGTCACTCAAATGCATCGTTCCATCATTCGGAAGGTTAAAGTCTTGGGATTTAAGAAATGCCAACCATTCCTTAGTTTCTATTTTCTTTTTCGCTCGCAACTTTACTGTGCATATGACAATAAACACTTGGAATTGAGTTTAATTTAAAAATAGACACTCCATTCCATCCATTATCTGCACCGCTTATCACCGAAACATCAAGTTCAGTCTGAAACAAGATACAGGGAAAATATATAGCCGGAGTAGCTCACCGAAGTCGTTGTGTTCAATAATAATGTGCAACCATGGTCCTCTTATATCCGTGGGTGTAGTAAATCCAGGAGAATAAAATATTTACAAATGCAGAATAGTAAAAAATGCTTTCTATATGCCGTCAACCCAACTTGTGATTCACATTCATCTTTTTCGGCCAATTGCAGGCTTTGTTTTGCCGCTTTAGCCTATGCCAGCCTGTAAATGATAAAAAAAGATCCGCCCCTTTACCTCCGAATAACTTTAGCCAATAGTGATTGATTCAAATGATGATTGACACATTGGTTAGCCAATGAAACGCCGGTAAATAAATCCCAGCATACACCGCGGACAACTTGGTGTTCGGGGGAAAATCGAGTCGGCGGCTGCTGCATTAGTTGCAAGACTTTGTGAATTAATATTGATCCATATATAAGGCGGACTGTATTATAAGGCGCATGGTCAGCTTTTGAAAAAAATAAAGGCTTTTAGGTGCGCCTTATAGTGCGGAAAATACGGTAAATCAGTGACTTTAAAATTGTGATGAGGGTGTTGTAAACAGTAATCTTCAGTGGTTACTTTACATAAGGGGTCTGGAACGTGCGGTTACTGGGGCCAATGAAGCCCCCCCCCGCTCTTAATATGTATTTTTAATAACAGAGTTTGAAATAAATCATCCTCTGGGGATGAAACAGTTAAAGTTTTTTACTGAAGCTTAAAGGACAGTGGATTAACCTTGCAGGTAACTTTCTGCCATTAAGATAAGTGTGTTAAATATGCTTTGTCTGCTTGAACATGGTTAGAAAACAGAACTTGCTTGTATTTGCTTCTAATGTGTCATCATACGTTACAAATTATTTTGAAAGAATCCATGTTCAGAACAGTTTGTGGTCGGAAAATTAAAGGTTAATGACTATCAATACACACAATGAAATATGATCTATAATAATTACAATTTTCCATTCACATATGTAGTTTAAGCACTTATTTGTTTTCTTAATAATGTATTGTTTTTTTTTTGTTTTAAAATGGTTAATTATAATTTATAATTAGATTATCTTTATTTGAATTGAATTTGAGACCCATGATCAAGATTTTATGACAATCCTTCATGTAGATTAGAGCTAAGATCTTGGGCCCGGGCCAAAACCCGACCTCCAATGTTAAGTCAGGCAAAGTCAGAGAAATACTAAGACGTTGTCATGTCCTGCACGGTTGTCATGGCGCCAAGCTGGCCCCGCCCCTTGACACCGGCTGAGACGCATTGGACTGATTGCTGGTGGAGTACCTAAACGCTCCTTTTGGGACTGCCCGTTGCCAGACCATTGCTTTACATTGTTGAAGACCAGTTCATGCCAGTTTGATCAGCGTAGTGCCTAGTTTGTAATTTTGTTTGCCTTTGAACCTGTTTTGTTTTATTTTTGGTCCGTTTGTGTGTTGGACAACTTTTCTTTCCTAAATTAAAGTGACAGATCGTCTACGCATATGAGTTCCGACTTCCTGCTTCCCGGTCCGTTTCCTGACAGACGTCTAACGAACAATTTGACAAATGAATCAACCCAAAGCCCACTCAGAAACATCTGGATATATTTATATTTATTTGTGGGTTTTTTTAATGTATTTTTTTTTCAACATTTTTACTTTTGTGTTCTGTTTTTTGCACTTTTTGAACTTCTATTGCATATCCCTGTTTTGGCTCGGTGGTTAACAAGATGGTCAAAAAATCTGAGGGCCTTTTTCATTTGACAGTTAATGAGCAGTTTCATTTACTATTATACCATCATCAACTTTCGGAGGCACGTGTTTCACTCGTCAACTAAAGTAGAAGCAATTGCAGATCCCGGCATCTTTAATCCAGTATTGTTGTTTTAATAGGTTGTCAAAGACTGTTTTGGGGGTCTAGGTAATAATATCTTGGAGCTCAGTGGTTGTTGTGATGTTCTTGTGATCCTGTGTGTTCAATTCTCAAGAATCCCTTGGTTTCCTTAGTCAACAGACAGGTATTACCCTCTGTTATGATGTCATCCATCTGGTTTTCTTCAGTCTCTTGTTTCAAATGCAACACTGATGGCGCAATAACGCTCCATGCAAGGAAGGCCACACGTCCCTGAGTGGTGTTTGGTTTTACTGACCGCAGAAAACCGACAGGCTTATTAAGAGCAGGGTAATAAAGCAAGACCATCTGTCTGCTCGTTTCAATGACTTGTTAGTAACCTGAGGTTAAACTAGTGTCAAGAGCCCCATAGTTAACACATTTCAAGGGGGACGCGGTGTGTGTACTCATTCTTATATAATTCTCCCCCTGCTACACCTCTTCAGAATTCCCCTCTTGATGTCACCCAAGCCTGACCTCAAGGATTACAACATGAAACCACAAAATTAAAAACATAAGCGTTTGAAAGGAATAGTGTTATTTTTTTGTCAATAGCGGCAATTTCTCAATAGTGACTAGCATTATGAACAGTTTGGTAATTGTGACTTTTTTAACTCATTCGATGTCCAACGTGTCTATCAAATGGGAAGAGCCTGTGTTAGGCATGTTTTGGCATTTTGATTTATTTTTGAAGGCTTACAGAAAATTAAATTCTGTAGCTAAATAGTCATAGGACATCAAATTAAAGCTTGAACCCTCATATTTCATTTGAAAAGAGTATGTATCTAGAGATTGTTTAAAAAAAACAGATGAACATTGATAAGTTTCTTAAAAATACTTGTTTCCAAGAAGACTTCTGCGAATAACGTTTTTTTCTCTGTGAAAGGGTGCAATTCAATCCGGACTTTTATTTCAATGATTTTTTTGCATTAGTGATACCTCCAATATCTAAAAAATGTTTTCCCTAAACGCAAAGGCCCTTTGCCTGCAAATTAATTTGATTGCAAAACCACTGAACTTATGCATGAACGATGCATGAACTTTTCAGCGACTGATGTTTACGGTGATGTGAACAAACAAATTTTGGTCACTTGGGCTCGCTTTGGGCAGTGAACAGTGGACACCCTGAACTGGTTGCCAGTCAGTCGCAGGACACACAGAAACGGACTACTCACTTGCTCATTCACACCTATGAATATAGATCGTACCATAACGTGCACGTTACACACGAGTGATTACTTGAGACATTTTAAAAAAGGTTTATATAATAGTGCAAGTCAAAGAAAATGTCAGAGTTATTTTCCCTGGCTCCCACCAATCATATGTTGCAAAAGAGACTGTCTCACCTTATAATTTTCTCAATTTCTTTTCATCTGTATTCTTAATTATAAATGTCATGCAATGTATCTGTGTGTGTATTTTTATCGTCAAGACAAATCTGTTAAAAGACAAGAGCCGACCCCAACGATCAAGGTGAAATATGCCGTTAAGGTAGGCGTGGCATACCTTGTCCTCGAGAGCCGGATGTCCTGCATGTTTTAGAGGTTTCTCTGCTCCAACACAAGTGATGCCAATTGTCAGCTTCTTAGCAAGCTTTGTGAGCTTGTTAGCAAGTTTTCCTGATAATGATCCAGGTGATTGGAATCACCTGGATTGAGCAGAGAAACTCCAAACACATGCAGGACATGCGGCTCTCCCTTGCATTAAAGAATGTCTCACCATTCTTGTTGGCACTTCCTTCCTGTAGCGTGACGTCTTGGACAGCCTGCAACGTGTCCTGGGACGACTTTGGTTCTTCCGGCTTTGACAATTGAAGTGGGTCGCCAGCCTTATCTTGGACATCCCCAAAAGGTTTGTCCTCGTCTTCGCTGTCGTCAAAGACAAACTCCTCCCCTTGCTCATCTTCCTCTTCCTCCTCTTCCAACTCCTTGTCCTGCTTTGATGGCTGCTGAGACAACGTGGTGGACATGGTTCCTTGAGGAGATGGAAACATAAGAAAATAATTTAAAAAATAGAAGATGATGTTGCGACTGGAAGTACAAACTACAAAAAACGAAAGAAAACAAAAAATGGTCACTGTTCACCTTTACCATTTAGCTATCAAACAAACAAACACTTCACATTAGACCACTCACTACTTTACACTTTGGTTCTCGCTGGTTCACTGCTTCCTGGATTTTGAATTGAAATGCCTTTATTGTCATTGAAATCAACACATCAAGTAATGTGTCCTGAGCAGACACCACATAGCAAATGCTATCGCAGGGGCAGGTTAGGGAGGGCTTTGTGTGTAGTGTGGGGTGACTGTGCGCGACTGTGATAGGCTGTTGTATGCTGTCAGTCAAACAGCAGGGCGGGCGCTCAAGTCAAGTCATATTTGTTTGTATAGCCCTTTATCACAATAAGTCTCAAAGGGCTGTACAGAACACAACAACAACAACAAATAATAATTAGTGAAATATAACATCAGATGATACTATATCAGTATAAATGAAATGAGTTCCCTCCGCAGGGTGTCTGGGTTTTCCCTTAGAGATAAGGTGAGAAGCTCAGTCATCTGTGTAGAGCCACTGCTCCTCCGCATTGAGAGGAGGCAGTTGAGGTGGCTCGGGCATCTGATAAGGATGCCTCCTGGACGCCTCCCTCGGGAGTCGTTCCGGGCATGACCCGCCGGCATGAGGTCCCGAGGGCGACCCAGAACACGCCGGAGAGACTATGGCCCAAAAGCAGAAATAAACTATTTGCAAGAAGCAGAAATTAAATCTGACGTGAGGGAGGTGGAAGCCGCTTGTCTTTCACCCCAACACTGGGGACATTTTTTTATTTGGAATTAGTGATTTTGAGTTAGGCAGCACGGCGGCGCAGTGGTTAGCGGCACAGTTCTGAGGTCATGAGATCGAACCTCCTGTGTGGAGTTTGCATGTTCTCCCCATGCTTGCGTGGGTTTTCCTCCCACATTCCAAAAACATGCATGTCGGGTTAATTGGCCGGTCCCAATTGTCCCTAGGTGTGAATGGGCGAGCGAATTGTCTGTCCCTGTGTGCCCTGCGACTGGTTGGCAACCAGTTCAGGGTTTCCCCTGCCCACTGCCCGAGGATGGCTGGGTTGGGCTCCGGCACCCCCGTGACCCTACTGAGGATAAGCGGTGCAGATAATGGATGGATGGATGATTTTGAGTTAAACTGACAGTTTGGTAAGCGTTTTCTTTATCCAAATAATAGAAATAGGGTAAACGTAAGTGCATGCTGTGTAAATCCTCCACAAAAGGGAAAAAAAAAAAACAGCGATAGAGAAGCCCAACCAGCCCAACTCAATGATTGACAATTTAAGCCCGAGCCTAACATCTTACCTCTACCCTGTGGAAAGCCAACTGCAAAGACGTATTGAAAAGTGCAATTCTCCTGAATAGCTCCTGCATGATGTATTGGTTATGCAAATGTATTTTTGATTTCAAACTAAACTTCTCTAGCCTTTGCCCACCATTAAAGACTCATTTTTTTTGTGAGCTGAGTGAAACATTCAACAAAAGGCTTAATACGGACACATACGGCATTCCGACCTACAAAATTTTCATGATAAGAGTTAAATGGATAGAGGCAGCTAGTCAGACAGATTGCAGGGGCCGGAATGTCCTAAGCTCCTTAACAAAATCATATAAAACCACTGAGATAAAAAGCCCTACTAAAAACAAAACAACAGCCAGAAAGTAACTAAATTTTGGCGAGAATGAATCTTTGTACACAAACTATAAAGCGGTAAAATATAAGACTGAGAATTGAGCAAGAACTTGTGTGACATATGGTGGTTAGCTAGTTTGTTGTTAGCTGAATCAAAAGGTCTCAGGTAGCTTAAAAGCGGATTAATTAAGACATCCCTAGAGCCACTAACGCCATTTGTAAAAGCCTGGGACTTGTGACAGTAAAACAGTTTACAGCTTTAATAAAAAAAAAAAAAAAGCTTCCTGGACTCGGCTTGCATTTCTAACCATCCAGTTTGTCTTTGGCACATCAAAAATGTCCATGGGTCACCGTAACCTTTCGCATGGTCAGTGATTAAAAGAATTTGACATAGTCTCCCAAATCGTTTTACAGCCAATTATCTTTGAGAATTCAAACTAAATTGGTAAACAATTTCTTTAAAAGGTAGCAAAACAAGATGACCCATTCTTTGGTTTTAATATAAGCGGGTTTTACATTTCAAAATGCTTCAATTTAGCTCACAGCATAAAAGACGTGTTAACTGAATAATCCAGGTTTATAGGATGGTAAAAGAACAATTGAACGTTGATCCCGAAAATCGTAAAATTCGAAATTACTTTTTTATTAAAGCGCAATTCTCAGCTCTAAAATAAAGGCTTGTCGTTAAATCTGACTTTTGCCATCTTGAGACTTTGCTCTGCAAATTAAATGCACCTTAAAGTTCCTGCGCTGTACAAAGTGATAATTATATATCACAAACTCTCTTCTCATATTAGTATGTGGCCTAGAAGACCGTGGCAATGCTTTGCAATTCAATCGGCAAAGAGCAGATTTCCATGCCCGAGGATTAGGAATTACCCTATTTTCCGCACCATAGGGTGCGCTGGAAACTTTTGGCATACCGTAAATTCCGGACTATAGAGCGCACCTGATTATAAGCCGCACCCACCACATTTTAAGAGGAAAACCGATTTAGTACATATACAAGCCGCACCTGTATACAAGCCGCATGTGCCCACATTTAAACATGTAACACAAACACAAAATTAACCCAAACCCGACTTCAAGTCCCGCGATTGAAACTAAATGTCCTTCGTTAAGGTCCACAGTCCAAAAATCACAGCCAGCGAAATGAACGGAAAATGATACCGGTACTTAAGGTTTGATGCAGACCTGCAGAGTCCAGGTCCCGTTGAAAGTAATCCAAAAGAAAAAAGTGTATATTTCCAAAAGTAAGGGTGGGGAAAAATATATCAGATGAACACATTTACTCACGCAACTCCTTTATCTTTAACCAACTTTTTACCCCCTCTTCTTTCCTTGTCTGTCCCTCACCTTTAGCGGTCCCCACTTAAACTCGGCTCCCCGCGTTTGTTCCGCCCCTCATTTTCTGTTCCCCCGCAAAACATATCAGAATAAGTGTCTAAAATAAATACAGATAAATACATTACAAAAATATACAGTTGCAAATACATATTATACATGGGTTACACATATTTACAACGAAAGACGGTACACCGAGAGTTTTCAAAGCTTTAATAATAATAATATAGCTTTGACAGGGCAGTTAATGGTAGCAACACTCGAGCGCCTCTAGCGGCCGTTAGAAAAATGACATAAATTGGCCGCATCACTAAATAAGCCGCAGGGTTGAAAGTTAGGGAAAAAAGGAGCGGCTTATAGTCCGGAATTTACGGTACATTTTTCATACATAAAGTAAGGCGCCCGGACTGAAAGGCCCATGAAATTGAAGCAACAGGGGGAGGTACTTTGGTTATTTGTGTATAACCGTTTGGCTCTCAATGCATTATAAGGGGTCGCTGATTAAAACCACAGAATGTTGTTTTGCATCGGGAGTAGAACCTAAATCACAGAAGTGAGAGCATTGACAATTTACCACTAGTGGTAAATCTGATTATAATTATCAAACTATTTTTACTCACGGTACCAGAAACGCTGATTTGCAAAGTGCATTTTGTTCTGTATTTGATAGGTTAAAAAATATCTCCACTTCTTTAACTGTGTGTCAATAATATAATATATGTAATTAAAAACGCTTGTATAGTATTTTGTTAAAAGACTCTGTTTTCTGTTATTCAGAACGTTATTGACGCACATGAAGAAAGGTGGAAAGACTCTTAAACAATGTTCCCTGTCATTTTCCTTACGGGTCTGCGCGTTCACACAAAGTCGGTGAGCAACGCTTGAAACAACAGTGAGCAACGGCAATCCCAAGTGTGGCAATTAAATCATTATCAAACATGTCCAAAACTTGACATCACGTTACATTTTGCTGAGTTTCCGGTAATTTTTCACTTTTGAATGAATTGACTCATGTACGATTGCAAAGGTTGTACGGCCAACAAACGTCATTTGTTTTTACAATTCTTTCACAAGATTTCCATTTCTTTTTTTTCCTGGTATCTTTTGTCGCATAATACTAACATTTTGGGGGGCTTATTTTGTCGGTTGCACGATACACAATTGTATTTAATCACATATTTTAGTGGAAGTACAATGTTGGCAACAAGATTGACTTGGTATCATTGGAAATTAGTTGAATGTAACACAAACTTTTTCTTCTTTTTCCCTGTTTTTTTCTATTTTCTTTTGATTCCTTTAAGAAAAATCTAATTGTGTTTATTTTTTCCGAGCTGTTACTTTTTTATTTTTGTTCTCTATTTACTTTTTTCCCTTTGTTTCTTTTTCTTTTCTTTTTCCTGGCTTTTTTCTGAATTTTTCCTTCTTTTTTCTCTTCCTTTTGTTTCTTTTTTTCTCAGCTTTTCACTACTTTTTCACTCTAGTATTTTTTTCTTTTTTGTTCTATTCCCCCTTCCTTTTGGTCATTTTGTGCAAAATTTTACATCATATCTGGTCATATAGGGATGAAAGAAGCAAAAACAACCTAAAGAGCTGTTTAGGACCCGAAAGAGCCGATTCCTTTTGGTGAACCGAGCCGAGGAAGCCTGTTTTCGAAAAACTCTGTACTCTCTCTAACTACTGACTTGACTCAACTTCGTTCTACTTCGACCTTGACTTCAAAATACGAAATCATTTAGAACACAACGTCAGGGGGACCTTTGTATTTTTACCTTCATGCACTGTAACTGACTGAATTCGCTTCTTAATTAGCAATTTTGAGCCCTGGTTTTTGTAAGCTGGCTAGATTTCCTTGTGCGCCGAGAATGTTTAGAGGGAACATTGCATTCAGAATGAACGATGCAAAACTGTGTTTCTAGAGGTAACGTGTTGGAGCTCTCACTGCCCAGGTTTAAATGCCGTTGCAGCAGCGAAAATTTTTGATTTATCAATCTTGCTCAAATACAATAGAGTACTGTAAAACCTTGTTTTTTGGGGGGTTTGAACAATTTTATTGACACTATTAACTTCAAATAAACAATGTGAGTTTTGAACATTTTTTTCCGACATTTTTAACAGCAAGTTTTAACACACAATTTCATTATATCATATCCCAACAGTAATGAACACCACTGCAGCATTTCCAAACGTATCTTATCTTTCAAATGTTTGGCCAATTAGGGCTTTTTTGGTTTGCTTCATAGTCAGGGTTGGGTAGTGTTACTTTAACTTGATTACTTTCAATTACTTTTGGATTAATCCAATACCAAATATGCTAATAAAAGACAAAAGAAACGAAATATGAATAAAATGATGACTCACAACACGTGGTAAGCTTCATCTCCTGGCTTTGATCTCTTGGATCTCCGGCAAAACGAACATCAAATGCGACAGAAACAAATAAATAAATCCAAACAGCTTGCCAACATCATTTTTGTAGTTCCATGTGTTCCGTTACTCCCCAAGCCTGCACAAAATTTTGTATTTTTATTCCGATTTAGTTTATTTTGTCTTTTATTAGCATATTTGCTATTGGAGTCATCCAAAAGTAATTGAAAGTAATCCAGTTAAAGTAACCCCACCCAACCCTGCTCATAGTATGGAAAATACTGTATATCTGTCAATTCTAACAAAATAATGTTACTCTCAATGTCAGCATAAATGATTTACATACATGTTTGTTAAAAAAAAAAAAGAATCTCATGCTCGGAATATCCTATTTTTCAGGTATGCAATTTGGAGTTTATTGGGACCAATTCAAATCATAAGCTGTGTGCAGCTGTCATAAAAATAAAACCGAACAAGGCAAAGATCTTAGTACAAGAAGAGAAGATTCCACAAGCGGTCTCATCCTCTGAGTTTCTCCAGACGACTCTCTCCCTGCCCCCAGCGAGCTACAATGAGCCTTCTGTGGGGAGAAAAGCTCTGGTGGGCCTGCAGAAAAGCATTGTTTCTTCAATCCTCACTGCGCTACTCATTAGCTTACACGTCATTCGGGCCACGGCTGAGCTCTGTGCTTTTGACATTGCTCGTGTGAAAGTGGAGGGACACTTCCTCTTGGTGGGGCGGCAGATGACAGAAAAGCCCAAAATAAAAACTCAACCAACTTTTGGTTTGGTGGGGCTGTATAATTGAAGATGTTTATCCTGAAATGTGACCAAATATGGAAGGTGGCTGCAAACAAACACACTTGTGTGTTTCCTTATCACCGCTCAGAGCCCTTGAACAATGTGTTTCTTGTAGATCTTTGACTGGTTTATGTTTTTTATTTCATTGATTGAAATGTTATTGTGGTGGCGTACAACGACTGGGATAAGTGTGCTGTCATGTTCCACGGGTGGTAATGCTGAGGGTCTAAAGATATTTCTTTTCTTTTAGTATCATCTCCTGTATCATATAAAATCTCACTGGGGCGGCAGTGGCTCAGGTGGTAGAGCGCTCGTCTTGGGATCAAGAGAGTTCGAATCTCGGCTCCTCCGTGTTACATGTCGAACTGTCCTTGAATAAGACACTGAACCCCTAATGCCCCCCGACCATGGCTGCACGGCCGCTATTGGGAAATGTGAAGCACACTGTAAAGCGCTTTGGGAAGTCTTGACTTGAAAAGCGCTATGGAAATGCAGATCATTTCATTTCATTTCAACTGAAAATAAAAAATGCCGGTAATACTAAATCAAGCACTGCCACAATATGTGAGTACAAAAATTGAGTTAAGTATTGGAAATGATTCATTTAAAGATCCTAATGACTTGCAGGGTGTGGGATATCCGGCATCGGGGATGGGTGGGATTAGGCAGTTGATATCACCCAGCAGCAAAATAGTCACACAATCATTGCATCTTGGTTAGAAACCAGTAATGAAAACAAGCAGAGGTCCGAAGACATCGGAGCAAAGCAAATAGCCAGAATATATTAAATAAACTGCCGTCTTAAGTTCCCCAGCTTTGCCTACATTTCTACTTGCAATTTGGAAGGAGGTTATCTTGGACTTCCTGTCACAATAAACGACTAGACATATTCAGAATTCTTGGCACTGTAAACCCATCAACCAAGAACGCCCAAAAACTGCATTTTAGGTTTTAAGCAAAAGAAAAATACAATAGAACAAAATGATGTTGTAATGACATCATGTCAAACCCTAGGACCTTGACTCAGCCTCTTGGCTGAGAGCAAGTGTCTCGGCCCCTTGGCTTTGTAGCGTATTATGACTTGACCGATAACGGATAATGGATAATTGATAAAAAATATAGAACAATAAACATTGCAAAATCCCCCCGATTGCCCCCCACCTAGGCAAGCACTGCCACACTGCCATGAAATCGAGTTCTCTGACTACTGGAAATTTTTTGGGGGGTTCGTATTTGCCTCAGTTGCCAAGATTTTAGTTGCAGCTAGCCGGACTTTGGCTAATGTTTACATGCCAACAATACATAACTATCTTAGTGCCATTCAGGCTTTTTAATTACTAAACACAAACTTTGTGTGTGGCATTCCAAAAGTTTATCGGCTGGCGCTAAGCTATGTTTGAGCAGAGTTTATCGAGTTATTCACTTACAGTGTCTGAAACTCATGACAAAAAGTTAGCGGACATCAGGGCGGACAACTCGGTAAAGGTGCCTGCCCGGCCATAAAGTTGCCTGCTCCATTTTTCACAACTCGAAACACAATCGGACGACTCATCGCAAAAAAAAAATATTGTTGCAAAGTATTAAGGATTGATCATCAGAATATATAACAGCACAACACTTTGAAATTAAGTTTATTACAAATCTATGACATCGCTGTTTTCCATCTGCCATCAGTATGTACCTATGTATGTATTGACTCATCTTCATTCATGCAATGTTTGCCTATGTTTACGTTTTGTAGCGTCATTCATTTTGTTAGCTTCTTTTGAATATTTCTTCTGAGGCTGAGGCTTGATTCCTAACCACTTCTCCAATTTTCTTGTGTTTTCTGTGCGTCTACTTTGGAAAATGATATGCAAATGCACGACTTAATAACGCTCGGGAAAGTCCGGAAGCACGAATTATTCGATGCAGGCTTCTGTTTGGCTGACAAGTATGCAAATTGCAAAACGAACCGAAATTCCGAAATTTCCAAACCAAAACAGATATTTCGAAATCGGAATAAAGCTAACGTTTTATTTGATTTTGAAAAAAAAAAAAAAAGAAATATTTTTTCTTTTTCCTTGGCGGAGACGTTTTGAAAAGTTGTATGCCCGACGTAAAAGATGCACGCCCCGGGTGTCCAGGCAGATATTATTTCAGACACTGGTTATTACAATTATTATTTTAGGCAAATATGTGGGTGTTGAGACCCATTAACATCCCGCCAGTGGAACAAAAAATCATTATTGGCTATCCTAGTCTGCCGGTCAAATTTATATGTGCCATAGCTTCCGTCCAAGTCTTGCTGTGTTGCTTTGGTTGCCAATGAAATGAAATGATCTGCATTTCTATAGCGCTTTTCAAGTCAAGACCTCCCTAAGCGCTTTACAATGTGCTTCACATTTCCCAATAGCGGCCGTGCAGCCATGTAAGGCGCTAACCCGCTTATTGGGGGTGTTAGGGGTTCAGTGTCTTACCCAAGGACACTTCGGCATGTAACACGGACAAGCCAGGATTCGAACTGGGATCCCTTAATCCTAAAACAATCGCTCTACCTCCTGAGCTACTGCCGCCCCAATGAATGGGACGCTCCGATTGTGGTTGCGTCATATCCTTTGGACAAATGCGGTTTTCGAACACTATTTGAAATGAAATGAAATAATTTGCATTTATATAGCGCTTTTCAAGTCAATGAATGTTCACACACACACTCACACACCAATAGCGGCCGTGCAGCCATGCAAGGCGCTAACCTGCTTATTGGGGGCAGTAGGGGTTCAGTGTCTTACCCAAGGAAACTTTGACATGTACACGGAGGAGCTGGGATTCGAACTGCGATCTCTTGATCCCAAACGAGCGCTCTACCTCCTGAGCTACTGCCGCCCCGGACACAGATGGCAAGATGACCTTGTATAGTTAATTGTGGGTCAGACATGACGGACTTTGTTGTGCATTTTATCCATGAAGTGAATACGGAAAAGAGCAAGGTTGCATTCACCAATTTCATACAAACTGTGATTTATGGATAAAGAATAAATTTGAGCAGGAGCCTATGATCGTGATCCCTCCTCATATTACACAAATGTCATCAGAACATGTTTGTGAACGAACCAATCACTTTGTTTGCATGAAACAATTTCTGACATAAGTACGGCGAAAGTTACAGAAACGATCATGTGACCTTCGGCAAAACTGAGCAATTACCGTATTTTCCGCAAAATAAGGCGCACCTAAAAGCCTTTATTTTTTTTTTTCAAAAGCTGACCATGCGCCTTATAATACAGTGCGCCTTATATGTGGATCAATATTAAGTCGCAAAGTCTTGCAACTAAGGCAAGCAGCGGCCGACTCGATTTTCCCCCGAAGGCGAAGTCGTCCGCGGTGTATGCTGGGATTTATATACCGGCGTTTCATTTCCTAACCAATGTGTCAATCATCATTTGAATCAGTCACTATTGGCTAAAGTTATTCGGAGGTAAAGGGGGCGGATCCTTTTGATCATTTACAGGCTCGCATAGGCTAAAGGGGCGAAACAAAGCCTGCAATTGGCTAAAAAAGATGAATGTGAATCACACGTTGGGTTGCACTACGGCATAGAGAAAACATTTTGTACTAGTCTGTATTTGTATTTTACTCTCCTGGATTTATTACACTCACGGTTGTAAGAAGACCATGGTTACGTATCATTATTAAACGTGATGGCTGCAAGAGAACTTAGGTGAGCTATGCGGCTTTATATTTTCCCGGTATCATGTTTTAGAACAATCTTGATGTTTCTGTGATGAGTCTAATTTTAAACTCAATTCAACCCCGTTTCCCTGCACAATAAAATTCTTACTTTCTTAAAATGGAAACTAAGAAATGTTTGGCATTTCATGGATCCCAAGACTTTAACCTTCCGAATGATATTTGGAACAATGCATTTGAGTGACATCGTACGGACACCGCATTCGCACGTGTCTGAGACACGTATTTGTTTCTTTGCACGCTTTCGGAATGTTAAGGGGGTAATAAGTTGGACTGAACTATCTGACTGTTTTGTCCACGTTCCCATTGTAGCGCCTTATAATCTGGTGCGCCTTATGTATGGAAAATATAGGACCAAAAACTATTTTTTGGGGGTGCGCCCTATAACCTGGTGGGCCTTATAGTGCGGAAAATACGGTACTCATTTATCGCATTAGATTCAACCTAGTTCATCAGTTCCCTCCGACTTTTTCTTTATGACTATTCACTCTCCGATTCATTAATACAAATGCCCTAAAAATATGTACAGGAGAGAAAATAAACACTGTTCAGTGCAGCAGCTACATTAAATCTATCTTTTATCATAACATGCTTCTTGACTCATGAGTACAAAAGTAGAATGAATTTGCTTGTGCAATTTAAAACACTCAACAGCTTTACTCGCAACTCAATCAATGTAAAAATATGTTACACGTTTTACTGTGGAAAACGTACATGTACTTACTTGAAAGAAATCTTAGCAGAGGGGTTCTACTGCCGCGGCAACAAAACACCGGAACAGTTCAAGAGAGATTGCAATACAGAGGACACATTTAAACAAATGACTGGGGTTTTACACTATGTATGAATTCATAGTTCGCCAGTTTTTGCTTATTGCTCAAATTAATAGTTTAAAAAAAATGTGAGTGCAACTTTTTTGACACCAAATTGTCATTATTACCCGATGACTTTTCTTTTTAACAAAGATTTTCCACACTCCAAACTTTTCGTCAGGCAGATCTGCCATTGTTGTTTTGGTCTTACTGTAGTCCCCTCCTATGCAATTATAAAGATTTCCTTCAACAGTGAGCTCAGCATTTGACAGTGCCCATATGTGATGCACACAATCCAGTCATTGAAGTTTTAACAACGAGCTCCAACACGTTGGAGCACAGGAGCAATGCTGACTAACTTTTGGATGCTTCTTCTACGCCTTAGCCTGCAGTGGAATGTGTGAAAGAAAACAGCCACCGCATTCCAAGTCCGATTCAATACACAAACGGGAATTATTTTTACACACATATATTTTCGGGCACGAGAACATTTTCTGGAACATGACAAATGTTAGGATAATCCTTCTAGGAAGAATCATCAGGGTGCATGGTGCGGTTTCTTTTTCCTATCTGTGTCTTTATCATTTTTTATTTCCGACTCGGTCATGGAAAAAAACAGATAAGGGGAACTACCGTAAATTCCGGACTATAGAGCGCACCTGATTATAAGCCGCACCCACCACATTTTAAGAGGTAAACCGATTTTGTACATACACAAGCCGCACCTGTATATAAGCCGCATGCGCCCACATTTAAACAAGTAACACAAACACAAAATTAACCCAAACTCGACTTCAAGCCCCGCGATTGAAACTATATGTCTTTCATTAAAGTCCACAGTCCAAAAATCACAGCCGGGAAAATGATACCGGTACTTAAGGTTTGATGCAAACCTGCAGAGTCCGGGTCCCGTTGAAAGTAATCCAAGGAAAAAAGTGTATACTTCCAAAGGTAAGGGTGGGAAAAATATATCAGATGAACACATTTACTGACGCAACTCCTTTTTCTCTAACCAACTTTTTACCCCTTCTTCTTTCCTTGTCTGTCCCTCACCTTTAGCGGTCCCCACTTAAACTCGGCACCCCGCGTTTGTTCCGCCCCTCATTTTTCGTTCCCCCGCAAAACAAATCAGAATAAGTGTCTAAAATAAATACAAATAAATACATTACAACAATATACAGTTGCAAATACATATTATACATGGGTTACACATATTTACGAAGAAAGACGGTACACCGAGAGAGTTTTCAAAGCTTTAATAATAATAATATAGCTTTGACAGGGCAGTTAATGGTAGGAACACTCGAGCGCCGCTGGCGGCCGTTAAAAATATGACATAAATTGGCCGCATCACTGAATAAGCCGCAGGGTTGAAAGTTAGGGAAAAAAGTAGCGGCTTATAGTCCGGAATTTACGATAAATTGTTTGCATAGATTCTTTAATTGATTGTCCTCCATTTCTCTAATAAATGTAATATGGGCGAATCTCACAAGTCATTGAAAACCCGCAACATGACAACAGAGCGTGGCATTGAAGGAACAGTGTGTATTACTTGACGAGTAAATATCGCTGTATTGTGTTGTAGAACTGAAAGCCAGTGCTAAAAAGCACAAAGAAGAACACAAACTACGGAGACTCAAAGTGACCAAACAGCATCATTTTTTCTTTCATTTACAGGGGCTTTAGAAAAAACTAACCAGATAATGAGGAATATCTTCTACCCAAGAGCCTTTACCACCCTGAACTCCCAACTGCAGCATTCCTAAACACAATGTACTCTGCGTCTGCCATTGTGATTATGCACAGATTAATTATATTATCATCGATAAATCTTTTTGGGCATTTTATCCTTTTAATTATATTATTATATTATTAGTCTTTACTTCGCACTGAAAGGAGAAGCCCTCCAATTTTGTTGTAGGATTGTATAATGATAATAAGAAATGTATTTATGCTTTGTTTTGCCTAGCCTTTCACACGGTATTTGTTTTCCTGGGTATCAATAGCAGCAAGATGTCGGAAAACTATGTCAGCTCCCTCTTGGTGAGCCTCATTTTATGTAGAATAAATACACTTTTCTCGACTGACAGACATTTTTTAAAAAATCCACACACTGTCCCTTTAAGCCTGCTGTCGAATAAAAAATACTGCTGTGCATTTCATCAAAATTCCACAACAATTTTGATCATCACACTCGACCAATGTTCCCTGTAATTTATCACAGGTCTGAACGTTCACACAAAGTCGGTGGGCAACGCTTGAAACAACAGTGAGCAACAGCAATCCCATGTGTGGCATCTAAATCATTATCAAACATGTCCAAAGCTTGACATCAAGTTACATTTTGCTGAGTTTCCGGCAATGCAAAAAATCGTTTCACTTTTGAATGAATTGACTCATGTATTATTGCAAAGGTTGTACGGCCTACAAACATCATTTGTTTTCACAACAATTCTTTCACAAGATATCCATTTCTTCTTATTTCCTGATATATTTTGTCGCATAATACTCACATTTTGGGGGGCTTATTGAGTCAGTTGCAAGATACACAACTGTACTTAATCACATTTTTTTTAGTGGAAGTACAATGTTGGCAACAAGATTGACTTGGTATCATTGGAAATTATTTGAGCGCAACACAAACGTTTTCTTCCTTTTCCCTGTTTTTGTCTATTTTTTTTAATTCCTTTTAAAAAAAATCTCATTGTGTTTATTTTTTCCTAGCTCTTACTTTTTTTCTTTTTGTTGTCTATTTCCTTTTTTTCTTTTGTTTCTTTCTTTTCTTTTTTTCTGTCTTTTTTTCTGGATTTTTCCTTCTTTATTCTCTTCCTTTTGTTTCTTTTTGTCTCAGCTTTTCACTACTTTTTCATTCTGGTATTTTTTCTTTTTTGTTCTATTCCCCCTTCCTTTAAGTCATTTCGTGCACAATTTTACATAATATTCTGTCGTGTAGGGATGAAAGAAGCAAAAACAACCTGAAGAGCCGTTTGGGACCCGAAAGAGCCGGTTCTCTTTAGTGAGCCGAGCCGAAGAAGCCGGTTCTCCAAAAACTGACTTTACTCAACTTCGTTCGACTTTGACTTCAAAATACCGCATTTAGAACACAACGTCAGGGGAACCCGTGTATTTTTACCTTCATGCACTGTAACTTTGACTTCATTCGCTTCTTAATTAGCAATTTCGAGCCCTGATTTTTGTGAGCTGGCTAGATTTTCTTGTGCGCTGAGAATGTGCGGAAAGTGCGCGATTGCGCACGCGCGCAGCTTAGAGGGAACATTCCACTCGACGATTACAAAATAAGCCCAATCTTTTTTTAAAAGGGTGATTGCACTATAAAATCCTATGGCAGAAATACAACCCGCAAACGTGTTTCCTAGCAGACAGAGACAACATTTTGAGTGCAATTGGGGCCGTTTTGAAATTGATCCAGGTCCGCTAAGATAGAGGACCTAAGGTAGGGCTTAAAAGCTCAAGGCAGGTAGCCCGTGCAGATGAAAGACTTTTGAATGAGTCATAAAAGAACTCCAGCTTGGACAAAACAAAGAGCGCCAGGAGTGAAGAGGGCAAAGGCTATTCTTCTTTCGAGTAAGGGAATTAGATGACAAAATGGAGACAAAACCGACTCCTACACACCCATTCTCTGACCTACATACAAGTCTGAAGAAAAAAAGAAATCCGCCCATTGGTGAGCAAACATGGTAAAAATTGAGTGACGCCATAAAGCGTGGATGTAGAAGAGGTTATATTGGTAAAAAACAAAACAAAACAAAAAATATGAATAAAATGATGACTCACAATGCTGTATTTTCAATTCGAGTCAAAGGAGAACGAAGTTGAGTAAAGTTAGTAGAGAACCGGCTTCTTTGGCTCGGCTCACTAAAAGGAAGCTTTTTCGGGTCCTAAACGGCTCTTCAGGTTGTTTTTGCTTCTTTAATCCCAACATGACCAAATATTATGTAAAATTATGCACAAAATGACTTAAAGGAATAGGGGAATAGAACAAAAAAGAAAAAAATACCAAAATGAAAAAGTAGAAGGAAACATTTTGGAAGTAAGCTATAAAAAAGAAAAGAAAGAAATGTAGGAAAAAAGTAAGTACAGAACAAAAAAAAAAAGGAACAGCTCGGAAAAAGTAAACGCAATGAGATTTTTTTTAAAGCTCGAAATTGCTAGTTAAGAAGAGAATTAAGTCAAAGTTACAGTGCATAAAGGTAAAAATAAACGGGTTCCCCTGCCGTTGTGTTCTAAATGCGGTATTTGGAAGTCATTTGGAAGTCAATGTCGAGGTAGAACGAAGTTGAGTAAATCAGTAGAGTTTTTCGAGAACCGGCTTCTTCGGCTCGGCTCACTAAAAGGAACCGTCTCTTTCGGGTCCTAAACGGCTCTTCGGGTTGTTTTGCTTCTTTCATCCCTATATGATCAAATATTATGTAAAATTGTGCACAAAATGACTTGAAGGAAGGGGAGGAAATAGAACAAAAAAAGGAAAAAAATACAAAAAATGAAAAAGTAGTGAAAAGCTGGGAAAAAAGAAACAAAAGGAAGAGAAAAAAGAAGGAAACATTCAGAAAAAAAGCCAGAAAAAAAGAAAAGAAAGAAACAAAGGAAAAAAGTAAATAGAGATCAAAAAGAAAAAAGTAACAGCTCGGAAAAAATAAACACAATAAGATTTTTTAAAGGAATTTAAAAAAATTGAAAAAAACACGGAAAAAAGAAGAAAAAGTTTGTGTTGCATTCAAATCATTTCCAATGATATCAAGTCAATCTTGTTGCCAACATTGTACTTCCACTCAAAAATGGGATTGAGTACAGTTATGTATCTTACAACCGACTCAATAAGCCCCCAAAAATGTTAATATTATGTGACAAAATATGTCAGGAAATAAAAAGAAATGGATATGTTGTGAAAGAATTGTAAGAACAAATGATGTTTGTAGGCCCTGCAACCTTTGCAATCGAACATGAGTCAATTGATTCAAAAAAGAAAAATCATTTTGCATTGGCGGAAACTCAGCAAAATGTCAAGTTTTGGACATGTTCGATAATGAATTATCTTGCCACACTTGGGATTGCTGTTGCTCATTGTTGTTTCAAGCGTTGCTCACCCACTTTGTGTAAACGCTCAGACCCCTGGAAAATTACAGGGAACATTGGGGGGAACCGTTGTGAGTACCATCATGATTACCGTACCGGAATGTTTCTCCAAGCCATAAACACCACAGAAAATCCTCCCCATGTGAAGATAATGGTTTTAATGCTCTTATAGACATGATCCAGCTAATGGCTCCATGTTAAAGCTCAACATCCAGTACTCTTACAAATCCCGTTGCTGCAAATGTAACCATGCTTTTAAAATGCAAATGCTATCACACTCACAGTTGGATGTGTCTGGTTCAAATCAATTGGATGGATCTGTATAGTATTCATGTGTTCTCCCCCAAAGTGTTTTTACTGTTCACCCTCTCACAAAAATTCCTTTCACAGGAAGTCACTTATTTTCCTTCACTGGCATCCAGAACGTGTTTGGTGAATCAATGACTATTCCTGTTTACACTGATTAGTAATTGTATCACAGTCCTGCTCCAAGGGGAAGATTTTCCCACAGCCCAAATCTGCTTCGTTTTATGTGGAATCAAAAAAGGGACCAGCAGGTTGGTTTGGCCGACAATGAATTTTGATGGTTTTTCTCTAAAGCAGGGGTGTCAAACTCGTTTTAGCTGGGGGCCACATGCTAGGAGAAAAAAATATCACAGGGGCCAGACTAGTAGGTTTAAGAGAAAGAAAGAAAGCATGAGAGTGGGAGAAAAAGAGACAAAAGAAAAGTGAGAGAGATAAAAGAGAGAGACACAGAGAGAGAGAGAACCCAAGAAAAAGGGAAACAAGTGAAAAAGAATAGAGATACAAAAAGAATGAGAAAGAAGTGAAGAGAGAAAGAAAGTAAGAGAGAGGCATGGATTAAACAAATGAAAAACAGAAAAAGAAAGAATGAAAGAGAGAGAAAAGGATTAAGCATGAGAAAGAGAGTAATAGAGGGAATTGAAAAGAGGGAAGGAAAAGAAAAAAAAGATGATAAAGAAACAGAGAGGGTGAATGGGAAAAAGAAAGAGAAAGAAAGAAAGAAAAAGAAGAGAGAGAGAGAGAGAGAAATACTACTACAAATGCTTTTTGAGTGGTGCCTGGCTTGGGTGACATCAAGTGGACACAAACTGCATCTCATTTTTCTCTTCCGCTTCTCTCAGTGCTGTCTCACGGGCCGGATCAAAACCCTTGACACATGTGGTCCAAAGGAAGCCTAAAATGTATTTTATGTGTGGCAAAATTTGTATCTGACAAAAAAAATTAAAAATGTAAACCCAAAATTTTAAAATGTTGTCAACAAATTTGTTTTTTGGGTGAAATCTTTGAATATGATACACATTCCCAATGCATAAATTATATATGATGTGCATAAAAATATGCCCCTTCTTTTAAGATAAAAATGTCATCAATATCATTTTACTTTTTACTTTATAGGTTTTAGTTTAGGGGGTGGTGTTATAATAATAGTTCGTAGTCTGTACAGCCGTTTGAGACTGAATGAGATTAAAGGCTATACAAATGACCTGACTTAACTTTATATATTTTATTAAATTACTTCTAATGATTTGAGCAGCACTTTTTGTTTCCTTGACAATTCTTAACTTTGTAGTGTTTGACTATGTCATGCCGATTTGGTTCGTAACGGTGCAATGTTCAACAAAAAATATTTTAAAATGATGTAAGATACTTTTGTGGAAATGGACTCAAGCCGCCCTCTGCCGGACAAAAGTGGTACTACAAGACCTACAACTTCACAACGAGATCCAATGCACTTCATTGCATAAATCCAGCAACACGACCAATCCATGAGGTAACTAGTTGCCAACGCTTTGATTAAATCGATTACAATCGATTTTATCGATTCGTTGTTGCGCCCTTAGTTTCAGGTTTGTGTCACAATATTAATTAATAGTATTAAAGAAAAGTAGCTATTTTGACTGGCCCACAAGGATTATGGAGCACTCGGACTTTACAAACAGAGGTAAACCCACCATAAAATTTAAAAAAGAAACGCCAGTAGTGAAACTAAAACACGAGCAAGACGTAAGAGAGAGAGTCACAGATGAGGAAATGCACATTTTTGGACTTTCCTCAGGGCAAACAATTACACAAGACTCAGCAGAGTAGTTCCCAAAACAGTGCCAAGAGTTGATGATCTGCGGCGTATCCTTCCGGCCTGCCTAAAGATGTGAACTCTTGGAATGACGATTTAGCAATCTTAATCCCAATGCCAAGGTCTTAAAGACAAACTAAGAACACTGTTCAAAACTATACAACCAAGAGTATAAAGCGCTTTTCAAGTCAATGACTTCCCAAAGCGCTTTACAATGTACTCCACATTTCCCAATAGCGGCCTTGCAGCCATGTAAGGCGCTAACCTGCTTATTGGGGGTATTAGGGGTTCAGTGTCTTACCCAAGGACACTTCGACATGTAACACGGAGGAGCCGGGTTTCGAACTGCGATCTCTTGATCCCAAGACGAGCGCTCTACCTCCTGAGCCACTGCCGCCCAAAGCGGTAGGCCTCTTAAGGGACGTAACGCCGAAGTCTAACGCGTAAAGCAGTAGTGTTGGCATGTGTGGTGTTTAGTAAAGATCCCTTGTCATGCGTGATTATAATATGTAGAATAGCTTACTAAAGTAGAATCTGGACAAAGCCGAGTACTAAAAAACAGCTAAAAATTTGGAGTTTACATTTTTTTTACTGATACAGACCGCCTCAGAACACAAAGTCTGGATCTGGGACCCGACCAAACTTGTTTTACATCCCTAGTCTAAATAATACACCGACATAAACTTACATGACTTCAGGGTGGCCGTCAATTATTATTGATAAACAGATCAAAAAGGTTTCAATATTACCGTATTTTCCGCACTATAAGGCGCACCTAAAAGCCTTTATTTTTTTCAAAAGCTGACCATGCGCCTTATAATACAGTGCGCCTTATATATGGATCAATATTAAGTCGCAAAGTCTCGCAACTAAGGCAAGTAGCCGCCGACTCGATTTTCCCCCGAAGGCGAAGTAGTCCGCGGTGTATGCTAGGATTTATACACCGGCGTTTCATTTCCTAACCAATGTGTCAATCATCATTAGAATCAGTCACTATTGGCTAAAGTTATTCGGAGGTAAGGGGGGCGGATCCTTTTTATCAATTACAGGCTCGTATAGGCTAAACAGGGATCAGAATGGAGATTTTCATTTTCAGCTGAAATAGCCAGGGTCCAGGAATAAAGCAGGGCGGAGCCCCCCCTAACCCCACCCCCCACCCCCCAACAATGCGGCCAATTTTTCTAACGGCCGCCAGGGTGCGCCAGAGCAATAAAGGAAAGAGTGAGACAGTCGGATTTTGAATTTGTTTGCTACGCAAGAGAAAAAGTGAAAAAGTCGGAATGCCTTTGGGGTTCAAAAACAGCGGAAATCAGCGGATCCGCGGAAAATTCTGATCCCTGGCTAAAGGGGCGAAACAAAGCCTGCAATTGGCCGAAAAAGATGAATGTGAATCACACGTTGGTTGGGTTGCACTACGGCATAGAGAAAACATTTTTTACTAGTCTGTATTTGTAAAGATTTTACTCTCCTGGATTTATTACACTCACTCATTATTGAACGTGATGGCTGCAAGAGAACTTAGGTGAGCTATGCGGCTTTATATTTTCCCGGTATCTCGTTTTAGAACGATCTTGATGTTTCTGTGATGAGTCTATTTTTAAACTCAATTCAATTCAAAGTGTTTATTGTCATATGCACAGTAAAGAACCCCGTGTCCCTGCACAATCAAATTCTTACTTTGCTGTCCACACAGTTGCCAGCAAAAAAGAAAATGGAAACTAAGAAATGGTTGGCATTTCTTGAATCCCAAGACTTTAACCTTCCGAATGATGGAACGATGCATTTGAGTGACATCGTACGGACACCGCATCCGCACGTGTTCTCGACACGTATTTGCGTCTTTGCAAGCTTTGGGAACGTTAAGGGGGTAATCAGTTGGACTGAACCATCTGACTGTTTTGTCCACGTTCCCATTGTAGCACCTTATAATCCGGTGCGCCTTATGTACGGAAAATATAGGACCAAAAACTTTTTTTGGGGGGTGCACCCTATACCCCGGTGCGCCTTATAGTGCGGAAAATACGGTACTCAGTTGCTTTATTTTGAAGACAAATGCAATCATCCTGAGTGTAGAAGCATCGGTTTAGCTTTTAGCTGCCTTGCTACAGTATATGCTGTCAATGCATGCTTGCTAATAACTTGACTAATATGATGGATATGCTGGCAGAGCAGCAGTGTTCACGTGGTTGCTGTCACATTGAAGTGAAGGTCACTCATCGGTGCTTTCAGAACAATGGTGCCCAGCTCTCATAGCCCCTCACTGTCGCAAGAAAAGGATGGGCTCATCGCTTTGTCCAAATAAAAAATTGCATGTTTCTTTTTATCATGAAAAATAGTAGCAACTGAAACAACTGGATTTTATCGTAAGCTCTTGTACTTTCTTTTGTTTGTTGGAAATTAATTCAATTTATCACGGACAATTCAGTTTCACCTTGTGTGCTTAACCATCCTCTTTTACTTATAAGGTCAATATACCAAGCCCTTGTATTTGTAAAGTATAGCAGTATTTAACTATAGGTTTTGCTTCGACGCCCCTACCCCCATTAGTAGTCAAGCGCACACCTAATAATAATAATAATAATAATAATGGGGCAGCACGGCGGCGCAGTGGTTAGCGCTTGTGCGGCAAAGTTCATGTCTTGGGAACCTCCTGCGTGGGTTCAAATCCAGCTCCAGACTTCCTGTGAGGAGTTTGTATATTCTCCCCGTGCTTGCGTGGGTTTCCTCCGGGCACCCCGGTTTCCTCCCACATTCCAAAAACATGCATTTCAGGTGAATTGGCCGGTCCAAATTGTCCTTAGGTGTGACTGAGCGAGTGAGTTGTCTGTCCCCGTGTGCCCTGCGATTGGCTGGCAACCAGTTCAGGGTGTCCCCTGCCCACTGCCCGATGATTGCTGGGATGGGCTCCAGCACCCCCGCGACCCTACTGAGGATAAGCGGTGAAGCTAACGAGATGAGAGATGAGTTAATAATAATGATAATAACAATGCAGTGTTCTGGTTTGCCCTTGTCCCTGCGTCCTAGACGCATTATTTTTGCTGGGGACGCATAGTCTCAAATCAACGTGCGTCCCCGGGACGCAACTTTTTTGCCCAAAAAAAAAAAAAAAAAAAAAAAAAAAAAAAAAAAAAAAACTGAAAACTGTTGCAAAAAACTACCTCACACGAATGTAAAATGGTACTCACGTACATGCTGTCTGCACTATGTTTGTTCACTGCTCAAAACAGACACAGCACAAAAAACCTGAAAACTTGTGCCAACACTACCTCATACGTATATAATGGTACTAATGTCTATGTTCTTGCACATGTCGACTGCACTACGTTTACTGCTCACCTTGCACAATGTCTGACCATTTCCTTTTTTCTGCACTATGTTGTCTATGTTTGCACCAATGCATATGCTGACTATTTGTTGCACTATGATGACTTTGCACCAAATGCAATATTGCACAACCCTTACGATACCAACGGTATCACGACAACACTGTATGTAACATCCCACATGCCGACATTTCTTGTGTAAATACCATGTAAATTATAACTATAGCCTTATCCCCCTTGTTTTATAACCTTATCTTCTCTGTTCCTTTATCTTCTTGGCTCATACCTCATTGTGAATGTGTAAAACTGGAGTGTCATGCCCAATTTCGTTGTCACAATATGTTAACCCATTTTGTAACAATGACAATAAAGGTATATTCTATTCTATTCTATTCTAAAATTGTCATTATTAGCCGATTACTTTTTTTTAACAAAGATTTACCGCAAGGCAGCACGGCGGCGCAGTGGTTAGCGCTTGTGCGGCACAGTTCATGTCATGGGAACCTGTCGTGGGTTCAAATCCAGCTCCAGACTTTCTGTGCGGAGTTTGTATGTTCTCCCCGTGCTTGCGTGGGTTTCCTCCGGGCACTCCGGTTTCCTCCCACATTCCAAAGACATGCATTTCAGGTGGATTGGCCTGTCCAAATTGTCCCTAGGTGTGAATGAGCGAATGAGTTGTCTGTCCCTGTGTGCCCTGCGATTGGCTGGCAACCAGTTCAGGGTGTCCCCTGCCCACTGCCCGATGATTGCTGGGATGGGCTCCAGCCCCCCGCGACCCTACTGAGGATAAGCGGTACGGCTAATGAGATGAGATGAGATGAGATTTACCGCACTCCAAACTTTTCGTCAGGCAGATCCGCCATTGTTGTTTTGGTCTCGCGGTTCGAGTTTTCGTCTGCACGCCGATCTCGGCCAACGAGATCTCGTTTCTTGGAGATGACGTCATTGTTGTGGTGCTTGTCGTTGAGGGAAGGTGAAGGTTAAGTATGCCTCCGGAAAACAGTTAGTATTAGTTAAAAATCAACACAAAATTGGTAATTTTTTCAGTGTCAGTAATGAGTCGAAACATAATGCATAAAGTGATAAAAATGGCAATAATTTCGGCACAAAAAACGGCGTAGAAATTCACACCTGTCAACCTGTACGTTTTTGCCGTACAAAGTGCGTTTATTATGCATTTTAAGACGTGTACGACGTACAAGAAAATCTGTACGGAAAAACACAAATTTGTCAATGATGGGTACCATCCGGTATACACGGCTATCACGAAACGGCAAATCAATCAAGTCAAACGCGTTCGAGTTGTGTAGTGAAAGGAAGTCCGTCTTTTTTTAGAGAACCGGATTTTTTGGCTCAACTCATTAAAGAGAGCCGGCTCTCAAACAGCTCACTTGCTTTGATGATTGATATTACGAATTATGTTGTATAAAGAAGTTAAGTGCTCAATCATTATTTGAATCGATCAATATTGGCTAAAGTTATTCGGAGGTCAATGGGCGGATCTTTTTTATCATTTACAGGCTGGCATAGGCTTAAACGGCAAAACAAAGCCTGCAATTGGCCGAAAAATATGTGTCAATCATCACTTGAATCGATCACTATTGGCTAAAGTTATTCGAATGTCAAGGGGCGGATCCTTTTTATCATTTACAGGCTGGCATAGGCTTAAACGGCAAAACAAAGCCTGCAATTGGCCGAAAAAGATGAATGTGTATAGCACGTGGTTGACGGCATACAGAAAGCATTTTTTACTATTCCGTATTTGTAAATATTTTATTCTCCTGGATTTACTACACTCATGGATATAAGAGGACATTGGCTGCACATTATTATGAACACAACGACTTTGGTGAGCTACTCTGGCTATTTATTATCCCTGTATCTTGTTTCAGACTGAACTCGATGTTTCTGTGATAAGCGGTGCAGATAATGGATGGAATGGAGCGTCTATTTTTAAATTGAACTCAATTCCAAGTGTTTATTGTCATATGCACAGTAAAGTTGCGAGCGAAAAAGAAAATAGAAACTAAGGAATGGTTGGCATTTCTTGAATCCCAAGACTTTAACCTTCCGAATGATGGAACGATGCATTTGAGTGACATCGTACGGACACCGCATCCGCACGTGTTCTCGACACTATTTTTTCGGGGTGCGCCCTATAACCCGGTGCGCCATATAGTGCGGAAAATACGGTAAATTATTCCAAAAGTCATAACAGAATGTGGTGTGTCTTGGGCAAGTACAGCGTGGCTTCCCTCTCCAGACCGTATTGTTGGTTTTGGGCAACACACACTCTCCTGCTATTGTGCAGTCTTCAACACTCAATGTTCCCTTACTTTACTGCGTGGATGGCACACAAATCCCGTTGTGCAATATTTGCCGGCTTGGTGGCGTTGTCAAGCCAGCCTTCAAGCCTATCAATGGAGGCCTGTGCACGTTGTGGCTTCCGAGGGAGCGTGAATGGATTTTGCTGTGACTAAGAAGACAGCAATGCGATACAGTGAATTTGCGTACTCCCATCAAGATGGAGGAAATGCAAATCGGGACTCTGCTCTTTCCCCTTTAACCCCCTTTTTCCCAGCCAGGGCCCCAAAAGAAACAGAGTGGTGTCCCCCTGGAAGACAAAACTGACTGTTTATATCATTGAAAATGATTTACAAATGACTGAATAACAGATGACTGGTAAAGCACAGCTACCAAACAGTTCTGGAGTTTTAGGTTCAAATAAACCCAAACAAAGTGAAATCAATGATTCCCCAGATTCTCAATAAATCCCACAGCTCATTTATTTTGTTAAAATCACATAGTATGGGTTATCAAAGAGTGTACGGCCTAAGACTGTGATATTCAATACTCAAATTGTGACCACTAAATGATATAAAGTAAACAAAACCAGTTAACCTTTTAAATTGTACAATTTCTAATGAAGTCCTTTATTTATCTTAAAACAAAAGGCCTGAATGCCTCTGTTAAATGGTCTATGTCAGGGGTGTCCAACCTTTTTATCTATCAGTCTACCCTGGTCATATCCCTCGAGAGGGGTGACCGACAGCAAGACAAACACGAACACAAAAACAAAATTAAAAAAGGGGAGAAGTAGCAAAAAACACACACAAAAATGCCCAAACACCCAAACAAGTGAAGCACCTCGGCACCTGAGTCGGTCATGCTTTCATCTCTCCAGATGAAACGGGACACAAGAAAGCGGCCGTGTCACTCGGCTCAGGGTGACACAACACACTCTTCTGTTCAGCAGGGCCCGACAGCTTTCACTGGTTTACCCCTGCCGCATCATACGGGTGCCCAGCCCATCCTTAAGAACGCGTCCACAATCCCACTATCCTTTCACAACACCTCTCCACTCATTCCTATCACCAACAAAATGAAATGAAATGAAAATTGCATTTCTATAGCGCTTTTCAAGTCAATGACTTCCCCAAGCGCTTTACAATGTGCTCCACATTTCCTAATAGCGGCCTTGCAGCCATGTAAGGCGCTAACCTGCTTACAAGAGCTCTAGCTTCCACTACATATAGCAAACATGGTCTTGTTAAATTCACAACAGTCCAGTGAATCAAACCATGTGAAATATTTACTCGAAAACACACAGAAATAGCTTCAAAATTCAAATGACGATTGAACCATTGGTTAGACACTGAAATTCCAAACATAAATGTATGCATATTTGCAAGGTGTATTCAAATCAGAGAGAAAAATAAACATGCGTAATGCAACTCTGGATCAATTTTTACGCGTGATTATCACACACAAGTATGCACAATCAGTGAATGATTTCTGGAAAGAGAACATTGGCAACTTTTTCAACACGTTTAAAAATTAGCCAAAGTTAAATACACAGTTGCAGAAGTTTTGGAGCTGTAAACTGGTCATCTCCATATGGCCACTTTTGAAAAGCCATGACATACCTTAAGAAAAATGTGTAAAATACAATATTTCGATTTTCAGATAGTGATTTGACCTGGGATCTGGTATGGTTTCATGCTATTTTGCCAGATTTTTTAGAAAACAAAACAGGATCCAACGCAGGCAGATTTACAGACTAGGCATTTCTCAGAGTCAAACAGAACTTGCAGGAATCTCACAGAAGGTTTCACCAAACAAACGCTCAGGAAAAGCACAGTTAGAAGGAACGCGTTTAAGTACTCCAAAAAGCAATCAGTCAGTGTCCATGGGCGGGGCCAATTGGGCGCCGCAGCAACCACGCCAGAATCCGCCGCCCTCCCGGCTGGGACCGACTGGGCGCCATGGCAACCGCGCCAGACGTGACACACCTGACAGGCAACTGGCACAGCCAAACGAACTATGATGATTTTAATTCAAACTCATAAACCACACCCCCAACATTGCATATTACCGAATTTTATTGCAATATGTATTCTGTGTAGCACTATCTAGATACTCTATAGAACACGCTACAGTGGGTATAAGCACGTCACATTGGGTATTTGTATATTGTATTTTTTTTTGCTTTATTATTGTATTGTTCTCAGCGCAGGGATGCTGCTGGAAATGTGAATTTCCCTGCAGAGATGAATAAAGTATCTATCTATCTATCTATCTATCTAACCTCAAAACCCGCAATTTAAGTTCAGTGTGAACATAGCAGTGTCAGTAAGACAATAAAAAGCAAAACTAATGGAACATATTTTTAATTCTGTGTGACCCTGTACTAAACAACCCACAGCCCTGTATTTGTCCATGGTCCGGTGGTTGAGGACCACTGAACATGATAGTAGGAAGTTGAAAGCATGAACAGTACAGCACTGAAGACAGGGATGACGATTTACACTGAAAAACAATGGCGACCAGATGATAAAGCTGCTGTATCTGAGTCAAATCAAGGAGGCTGCTCCTGCTCTCGGTAACCATCAAAACCAGTACTATCTGATTCATGTAGGGGAGCAAACCCCTACCCAAAGCAACATCCTGGAGATGGATGGAAGCCGTCAGGCTGCACTTTACACCACAGACACACCACAGAAAGTGATGCTCCTACCACCCTGTGCCGCACAGTTTTGAGGTTGTAAGATCAAACCTCCTGTGTGGAGTTTGCATGTTCTCCCCGTGCTTGCGTGGGTTTCCTCCGGGCACTCCGGTTTCCTCCCACATTCCAAAAACATGCAGGTAATTTAGATGGTCCAAATTTTCCCAAGGTGTGAATGAGCGAGCGAATTGTCTGTCCCTGTGTGCCCTGCAACTGGTTGGCAATCAGTTGAGGGTGTCCCCTGCCCACCGCCCGAAGATAGCTGGGATGGGCTCCAGCACCCCCGCGACCCTACTGAGGATAAGCGGTGCAGATCATGGATGTATGGATGTTTCTACAGATCTAGACTCAGTACTATCACTCGCCATTGCCCGTCAATGCCAAAATCTAATTCATCTTTAAAGAAAGGGATGATAGATAGATGCCTAGATAGATAGATGCCTAGATAGATAGATAGATAGATAGATAGATAGATAGATAGATAGATAGATAGATAGATAGATAGATAGATAGATAGATAGATAGATAGATACTTTATTCATCTCAGCAGGGAAATTCACATGGCGCTTTTATCCAACAACAACGGCGTCCAGATGATAAAGGTGCTGTATCTGAGTCCGAACAGGAGGCTTCTACGGCTACTGGTAACCATTAAAAACAGTACAATCTGATTCATATGGGGAGTGAACACCTATCTGAAATATTGCTTGGAGAGAGATGGGTGCCCAAGACACACCACAAGAAACACTCGTTTTATGTTGTAAAAAGGAATAGTTGATGCCAATTTACATTTTAAAACACATTTATGATTGGCAACTGGGGATTGGGATTCAAAAGAGACTGTGAGAATAGAAGCAGGTTGTCCATTTCTCCTCACCAAGAGTGTGTTTATGAAAAGGTATCGATTGCCTGTTGTCTGAGGAAGCGTTGAAAGGAATAGCGTCTCATCATTCCTGGAGTCTTATCCCCTCAAGCCATCACTTTGTGATTTCCCCCTCATTTGGACAAAACTGCAACCTCTGTCAAATGCAAAGTAAAAAGACGAAAACACTCACTTCGGGGGGCCTCTGACTTGTGTTAATCCCGGTGAATTGCCACCACTCTCCCGGTTTTCATCATTGAAGGCTCGTTCTCGAGTGTCCTGTCGGCAAGTTATCCACACTTGAAGATAACCTCGCTAGCCGCTTACAGTCGCGCCTCTCCCCGATAAGCCTTGGCCGCTGTTTTAACAGTGTTTTCCCTCCGTTTCCATCTCTTTCTGTCCTTTCTTCACTTCTCCCTCCTCCCTCCGTCCACGACCCCGCGCCGTTGCCCAGACAGCCGCACAAAAGCTGGGCGACAAGGGGAGAGTTCTCACGCGACGTCAGCCAATAGTGAAGCAGGGCAGAGGTAAGTGAGTGACCAATGGGAGGAGTCAAGGTGGGAGTTTGGACCAATTGTGAAAGAGGTTATGAGGGCAGAATAGGCGGGTTAAAGAAAATTGAAGCCAATGGCTGTCGGCGGCTACTTCCGTGTAAACCTTACTTTTTGCTGTCATTTAGTTTTTAACAGGGTAAATTCCAGGGTTGGGTAGGGTTACTTTAACTGGATTACTTTCAATTACTTTTGGATTACTGTAATACCAAATATGCTTATAAAAGACAAAATAAACTAAATATGAATAGAGTTTTGAAATTTTGTGCAGGCTTGGGGAGTAACGGAATACATGGAACGGCAAAAATGATGTTGGCAAGCTGTTTGGATTTTTTTTTTCATTTTGTTTCTGTCGCATTTTATCAGTGTTGGGTAGGGTTACTTTAACTGGATTACTTTCAATTACTTTTGGATGACTCCACTACCAAATATGCTAATAAAAGACAAAAGAAACTAAATAGGAATACAATGACTACATTTTGTGCAGGCTTGGGGAGTAATGGAATACATGGAACGGCAAAAATGATGTTGGCAAGCTGCTTGGATTTATTTTTCATTTTGTTTCTGTCGCATTTTATCAGTGTTGGGTAGGGTTACTTTAACTTGATTACTTTCAATTATTTTTGGATGACTACGATACCAAATATGATAATAAATGACAAAAGAAACTAAATATGAATAAAATGACTCCATTTTGAGCAGGCTTGAGGAGTAACAGTACATGGAACGGCAAAAATGATGTTGGCAAGCTGTTTGGATTTATTTTCATTTTGTTTCTGCCGCATTTGATGTTCGTTTTGCCGGAGATCAAAGAGATCAAAGCCAGGAGAGAAAGCTTACCACGTGTTGTGAGTCATCATTCTATTCATATTTAGTTTATTTTGTCTTTTATGAGCATATTTGGTATTGGGGTAATCCAAAAGTCATTGAAAGTAATCAAGTTAAAGTAACCCTACCCAACCCTGAGGTTAACACGATGAAATACATACTTGGCAACCTGTACGTTTTTGCCGTACAAAGTACGTTTATTATGCATTTTAAGACGTGTACGACGTACAAAAAAATCTGTACGGAAAAACGCAAATTTGTCAATTGTGGGTACCATCCAGTATACACCGACTATGACAAAACGGCAAATCAATCAAGTCAAACATGTTTGCCGTGGTAGCCTCTATCTCGGTATTGTTTTTTGTTTCGTTGCAAACGAAGCGAGCGGTTTGATGCTACTGTGCGCATGCATCTGCCGCCTCGGATTTCATGTGGTAGTTATGTCGTGAAAGGAAGTCCGTCTCTTTTTAGAGAACTGGCTTTTTCGGCTCACTTGCTTTGATGCATTGTATTACGAATCACTATTGTTGCATAAAGAAGTTAAGAAAAAACTTGGCCCTGAGAACCCTCCAGTGAGGTCCCTCCATAGGGAAGTCCCCTCAGTGAGTGGAGTGCAAAGTGAAGATTGTCTCCTAAGAAATTTCAAGGCTGAACCGTGATTTTCTGCACATTTATCTTACTCTACGTTTTGGAGTGTGAAGATTTTTTTTTTTGCGGCTCCCTCTGTAGATTCGTGCACTTCGTAAAGGAGCGATTTTGCAATGTTCACGTTTTAATGCAAAAATACGATTTTCTATTGCATTTATGTCTAACCAAGATATCTCAATATATTTCGTTGCAAATACATGCGTAGTTGTGGAAAACTACTTACATTGCAGTTCCTTTCTAGCCATACCAGCTCAGTAGCCTAGATGTTAAGGCGCCCGCTTTGAGACTGGGAGGTCGGTGGTTCGCGCCCCGGCCGAGTCATTCCTAAGACTTAAAAAGTGGTCGGCGGCGCCCTCTGTTGGCTGCGGCTGCATCGGCTCGCTACAACGGGTCAGGTGCAATCGACATTTCGTTCTGTGTACATTGTTACACAGAATGACAATACAAGGAAATTATTATTATTATTATTATTATGTTTGTTGATATTGAGAATTCGCAAAGCCTTCTGGGTAGTCACTTCGCTCCAAGTGAGGTACCGACCTCCCTCGATCTGAAGTGGTTATGTCATGGGTTGAGGGCACTTCTCCCTCGGTCTTGAGAGTATTGGGACACATCCCATTTTCACGTGAACGCGCAAAACCGAGTGACTAGGGCAAATAGCGAGTGAAAGTGAGAAGAATGGGACGCAGCCTAAGACTTACCAAGTTCGCCCACATTATTATTCTTAGGGACAATTTTCTTGACTCACCAATCGACCTATTGCGATTTGTATGGTCATTATTTTTCTCGTCACTAGTTATTATCACATAACTTATTTTCTTTACAACCTTACTGAATGCAATCTTACGAAACTATTTGTCCGGAATTATTTGCAAAAGATCTTACATCAGCAGGGTTGGGTAGGGTTACTTTAACTTGATTACTTTCAATTACTTTTGGATGACTCCAATACCAAATATGCTCATAAAAGACAAAAGAAACTAAATATGAATAAAATGATGACTCACAACACGTGGTAAGCTTTCTCTCCTGGCTTTGATCTCCGTCAAAACTAACATAAAATGCGACAGAAACAAAATGAAAATCAATCCAACATCATTTTTGCCGTTCTATGTATTCCGTTACTCCCCGAGCCTGCAAACAATTTAGTCATTTTTATTCATATTTAGTTTCTTTTGTCTTTTATTAGCATATTTGATATTGGAGTCATCCAAAAGTCATTGAAAGTAATCAAGTTAAAGTAACCCTGCACATCAGTGGCAGATGTTCACAAGGAATAATATGTAACATTTCCTTCAGCTCTCCCAACTCACCAAAAGCACAAAGGTGTCATCGGAAGGTTTATTAAAACACAATAAAACAAACCCACAGTACAAATCAAAAGATGGCCGTTCACTTTGTCGTCCAGTCACTTGACAGCACAAGTCAGAAGAAGAGTCCCAAAGTGAACCGCCATAGAAAAATCTTCAGAAGCTGTGCATTCACTGCAACAAATAGTGCCTCATCAAGGTCTTCTCTTTTTTTCTTTTAGCTTTTGAAGCCACGTAAATTAAAAGCATGTACAGATACATACGTACTATTTGAATTAGACTGAAGTCTTTGAGTGTTTTTAGCCGACAGTACATTCATCCCGACTCCAGTTTGATTGCATTTAAACAGAAGGATGTCGTCGCCGATGTCCCTTCAAGGGCACGGCATGACGGACATTCATTTTTTTTTTCATCTTTTGAGGTTTTATTTACAAGTTTCTGAGGTGTCGTCTGCAACTCGAGTCATTTGTGACTACAAAAACAACAAATACTGTAGTGCAAAGAATGTTGCTTTCCAAATACACATGAAATAAATAAAGAATGCTTGGGGAGAAAAAATAATACCGTTACTTCATATGAAGTCAGCTCAATAATGCCAGGCCATCTGAATAGACCTTCTATATCAGTCATCGCATAGAAACAGCATTTCAATCAGTTAACATACAAACACCTTCAAAGGCAAATATGTGGGTACATACTTAAAATGAAAAGCATTCTTGATTGGATGCCAAACCCTAATCGGTTGGACGTTGTAAACCAAAACTAAACTTTACATTAGGCTTTGCTGACGGGATTAGGATCTCAAGTCGTTCCATTAACGTTTCATCCGTCAAATTGACGTAAAACCACAAAACGAAAACTCAAGACAAAATTGACCTTGAGAAAAAAAAACATCCATCCATCCATTGTCTTCCACTAATCTGAGGTCGGGTCGCGGGGGCAGCAGCGTTAAAAGGGAAGCCCAGACGTCCCTATCCCCAGCCACCTCCTCCAGCTCATCCGACGGGACCCCGAGGCGTTCCCAAGCCAGCCGAGAGACATGGTCTCTCCAACGTGTCGTGGGTCGCCCCCGAGGCCTCCTGCCGGTGGGACATGCCCAGAAGGCGTCCAGGAGGGATCCTTATTAGATGCCCGAGCCACCTCAACTGGCTCCTCTCAACGCGGAGGAGCAGTGGCTCTACACCGAGTCCCTCCCGGATGACTGAGCTTCTCACCTTATCTCTAAGGGAGAACCCAGCCACCCTGCGGAGGAAACTCATTTCGGCCACTTGTATCCGGGATCGTGTTCTTTTGGTCATGACCCAAAGTTCATGACCATAGGTGAGGGTAGGAACGTAGATGGACCGGTAGATGGAGAGCTTTGCCTTTCGGCTCAGCTCCCTCTTAACCACGATGGACCGGTACAGGGTCCGAATGACGGCAGACGCTGCACCGACCCGTCTGTCCATCTCCCGTTGAAAAAAAACAGTAATTTTTTAAAATAAAACTGTCGCTCTATTGCACAGTGCATGGGTCACCCACCTTTTTGAAGCTGAAAGCTCCTTTTTTGTCAGTGATTAGCGCAAAATGGTACTGGCATTTCAAAAATGACAACCTATCGTGTTGTCACTATGTTATTATTCAGTTATTAACGAGGTCATTATTAGAAGTAGGGGAGAACTAAGTTCAATCAAACGAAATAACCCACAATTTTATTAGGATATCACAATGTCCCATTACTATAGAACTATTTCTCAGAACTGGTCCGCGGGCTACTCAGCTGTGGCACCACTTTGGTGACCCTTGGTGCAGTACAACCAAGGATGAGCGCTAACATGCACAAGGAAGAATGAAAATTAGACATGCATAATGTTTCCTCAATTCTTTTTGCAAAGCCTTTTGCAAGTTTTTTGTTGTATTTTTTGGGTAGTTGTAGCTGAAAGATGGCGCACAATTGTGTCAGCTCCTAGATGTAAAATAAATACAAAATTCTCGACCTTTGATTATTTTGAAAATGGTCCTTTGTATAATAGTGTATTTCTGCATATTGTTTACATGAATATTGTTGTTTTCTTCAGGAATTATGTTTTTACCACTAAATATTACACACTGTACCTTTAAAACAAACTAGTTCATGGCTGTTAACATGAACGGAGTTTTACGTTTGTGAATTTGAATTCCACTTTCAGATTAAGACCAGGATAGGGATCTGTATTAGGCCGAAATTGAGTATGGATTATCATCGATCTCTCTTAATGAGGGTTTTGACCGTATATCTCAAGACCTGCAACCAAAAACCATCCAGGATTTGAAGAAATAAGAACTGGGACCAAACTGAGCTTCTGTCGCCGGTGTATGTCATAAAATCATCTCTTATTTTCATATAACCTTGTCAAGGTAAGGTGTCAAGCATTCAAAACAGACAGAATTTGTGATTATAAAGAGAACATGACTAGTCCCCCCTAACCCAAAATTAAATTTGAAGAAATGATGCTCCCATTGCAGTCTTTGAAACAATCAAAAGCAAGATGCATTTTCTTTTGTTTGTGGGACAAAATATATATATAAATATCAAGTCTAGTAAGAGTCCCACAATTGAAGGCAAAACAATCAGATCCACTGAGGTCCCAGTCGTCTCAGATTCCAGCCCTGTCTTAAACGTGCAGTCCACTGTCAACTCACAAAAACACGCTGCAATTCGACCAAATTCCTGCAGATGGCGGCGATGAGGCCACCCGCGTGAGGTAAAGACCGTCGCCGCCAGCGGGTGGTGCACCTCCAACCAACCGTTTACTGCATCCACGAAAAAGCATTCGAAAATCAACACCAGATGAACACATAAAGGAAACTTGCGCTCGATGACTCACCGGGGAAACAGAAAGTGAATGAACACTGAAAAAAGGAGAAAAAGTCACATTTGATCTCAGTCCTGATATATGTCTGATGCGTTTCATTTCAAATATCAAGTTAAAAAACCTCCGAAAAGGTAAAAGTGCAATTCTTCAGATTCAATTTGTCTGCAAATGAAAAGGAACCAAAGAAATGAAGAGGACAAAGGACATAGCCCAGGAAAGAAAGCGTCTCAGTCCTCGATGCAGATGACGTCGCTAGGTTTTCCAGGCTTTAGGTCGGGCGTGGCTGCGTCTCGCAAGGACTCGAAGGTCTTTTTGTCTAAGTGGCTGCTGGGAGGACCGTTGGACACTGAAAGAAACATTGCAAGTATTTGTGTCAGTTCATGAGAGAGACCCCAAAACAAAGACACGGGAAAAAAATACAGCGGAACCTCGGTTTTTGAACACCTCTCAGTTCGAACAAATCGGAGTCCTACAAAAAATGTCCAGAAATTCTTGCTTCGCTGTTCGGTCCAAAAATCGTAGTTCGAACGCCGGTAATGCGTGAGTGCGTACGCTACGGTGCCATGCTGAGTGGCGTACGGGTGGAGATCGCTCTTTTCGTGAAAAATGAGGCGCTAACCTGCTTATTGGGGGTATTAGGGGTTCAGTGTCTTACCCAAGGACACTTCGACATGTAACACGGAGAAGCCGGGAATCGAACTTGCGATCTCTTAATCCCAAGACGAGCTCTCTACCTCCTGAGCCACTGCCGCACGCGATAACAGTGACCGACTGTTATCGCGTGCGGACGTGCTTCGTTTTGCTTTCGCTTTTAATATAGGTGTACCAAGTCTTTTAGCCCTTTTTTTTATTTTTACGCGTTCATGATAGCGTAGTCTTTCGTACGGAAGATTACGATAACGCGAACGTACGATAAGCCTGGGTTAGCTTTATGTTTACGTTAAACATTCAAGGTAAACATTCGGGGTGTCGGAACGGATTAAAACGATTTACATTATTTTTGATGGGAAAAATGTTTTCGGTGATCGAACAAATCGATTTTCGAAAAGGGTTCTGGAACGGATTATGGTCGAGAACCGAGGTTCCACTGTATAAGCGAGTCTGATGTATTATGACATACCTACCGTACTCGGAATACATACCTGTCAACCTTTACGTTGCACATTTAGTTTTAAGTTATTTTAGTCCTGTTGGTAGTATCATATTTCATTTATGTAGGCTATTGTAAAAAAGTTTCAGGGAGCTATTCAAGTTTGTATGTACCTTTATGTGAGTTGCTGTTAAGTCCTGCACGGTTAGTTTTTGGTTTAGGTGAAAGATTAGTCATGTTAGTTGTGTTTAAATTTTAATTTATTTACTGTAAAATGTTTCAGAAAGGTATTAAAATTGTATTTAAATTTCTAACAAATATTATTTGATTCTTTTTGCATTATTAAAAAATGACTACGCCAATTTTAAAAGTTTTTGCAGAAAATTAAAATGGGCTCCAAATATCGGTTATCAGCCTCCTCTTAATAGTAATACAGTAATCCCACGGTTATTGCGGTTAATGGGGAACAAAACCAACCGCCAAAAGTGAAAATCCGTGAAGTAGCGACACCCCTTCAAAAATGCTTAAAAAAATATATATATATATTCATCTCATCTCTCATAATATCCTCAGTAGGGTCGCGGGGGTGCTGGAGCCCATCCCAGCAATCATCGGGCAGTGGGCAGGGGACACCCTGAACTGGTTGCCAGCCAATCGCAGGGCACACAGGGACAGACAACTCGCTCGCTCATTCCCACCTAGGGACAATTTGGACCGGCCAATCCACCTGAAATAATTGTCTTTGGAATGTGGGAGTAAACCGGAGTGCCCGGAGGAAACCCACGCAAGCACTGGGAGAACATACAAACTCTGCACAGGAAGTCCGGTAGCTGGATTTGAACCCACACAAGAGGTTCCCAAGACCTTAGAACTGTGCCGCACACGCGCTAACCACTGCGCTATATATATATTCTCATCTCATCTCATTAGCTGTACCGCTTATCCTTATTAGGGTCGCGGGGGGCTGGAGCCCATCCCAGCCATCTCCGGTCAGTGGGCAGGGGACACCCTAAACTGGTTGCCAGCCAATTGCAGGGCACACAGGGACAGACAACTTGCTCGCTCAGTCGCACCTAGGGACAATTTGGACCGGCCAATTCACCTGAAATGCATGTTTTTGGGAATATATATATTGTTTAATTTTATTTATTTTTTTTTTTTAGACCCGCGAAGCTCTGAACCCGCGAACGTGGAACCGCGAAGTAGCGAGGTCCTACTGTAAACAGTATCTTTGCTGTAAAACCCATAACGTTCAAACCCAATTTGATGGACAAAATTGTTTGCCTTGACAGGTTAGTCAGGAAAATGAGGCGAACAACATGTCCTAATAAGGGTACGACAGCATCTTCCTTGTTGTTACGTGAGGACTGGGCCGCCTTTTGGGTTGTACTCAAATTGAAGCTATAAAAGCGTTGTTAATGTCTAAAAGTCTCTGAGTTCTTTGGGATGACGCAATAAAGAACTCCCCCTCATGGCAAGCCTCCGTGCACTTGATTGAATCACGTAAGAGAAGACTTAAACGATTATCGAACCTGCATTTTCTCCAACAATTATAATTGAATAGAGTTGCTGAAGTACATCCTTACCACTAACATAGGGCCCCAGAGGCATCTGACTGTAGTTGACCATGGGCTGTCCCCCGGGACCCCGGAATCCACCGCCAAACGTGCCTCCGTACAGCTGGGAGCAAGCGAAGCCTCCCTGGCTGAAAGTCTAATCCCGAAAAAACAGAATGAGGAGCATATTTCTTTATTCATCCCATCATTTTTATGCTAAACTGACTATTGATGATAAAATATCCCCAAACCTGCTGTGGCGGTAGGTCGCCACCCCGACTGGTGAGGCGGCTCAGGATGCTGCGCTCGGACATCTGCAGGCGAGCCGAAACGGGCGGGATGCGGGCCAACATATTGGGAAGTCGCGTCACGTCCGCCTTCATGTCGCTGAGGAGCTCCTCCAACTGGTTGAGAACTGCACGGTCACAAAAAAACACACATTAACGTGTCATTCAATGTTCCCTGTCATTTTCCTTACGGGTCTGAGCGTTCACACAAAGTCAGCGAGCAACCATAATCCCAAGTGTGGCAACTAAGTCATTATCAAACATGTCCAAAACTTGACATCACGTTACATTTTGCTGAGTTTCCGGCAATGCAAAAAAAATTTTCACTTTTGAATGAATTGACTCATGTACTATTGCAAAGGTTGTACGGCCGACAAACGTCGTTTGTTCTTACAATTCTTTCACAAGATTTTCATTTCTTTTTTTTCCTGATATATTTTGTCGCATAATATTAACATTTTTGGGGGCTTATTGAGTCGGTTGTAAGATACAGAACTGTACTTGATCACATTTTTTAGTGGAAGTACAATGTTGGCAACAAGATTCACTTGATATCATTGAAAATGATTTGAATGCAACACAAACTTTTTCTTCTTTTTCCCGTGTTTTTTTCCTAGTTTTTTTTAAATTCCTTTAAAAAGAAAAATCTTATTGTGTTTATTTTTTCCGAGCTTTTTTCTTTTTGTCCTCTTTACTTTTTTTCCTACATTTATTTCTTTTCTTTTTTCATGGCTTTTTTCCAAAATTTTCCTTCTTTTTTCTCTTCCTTTTGTTTCTTTTTTTCTCAGCTTTTCACTACTTTTTCATTTTGGTATTTTTTTCTTTTTTGTTCTATTCCCCCTTCCTTTAAGTCATGTTGTGCATAATTTTACATAATATTTGGTCATGTTGGGATTAAAAAATCAAAAACAACCTGAAGAGCCGTTTAGGACCCGAAAGAGCCGGTTCCTTTTAGTGAGCCGAGCCGAAGAAGCCGGTTCCCCGACAAACTCTACTAACTTTACTCAAATTTGTTCTCCATCGACTCGACTTCAAAATACTGCATTTAGGACACAATGTCAGGGGAACCCGTGTATTATTACCTTCAATCACCGTAACTTTGACTTGAGTCGCTTCTTAATTAGTAATTTGGAGCCCTGATTTTTGTGCGCTGGCTAGATTTTCTTGTGCGCTGAGAATGTGAGGGAACACTGGTGTCAATCCAATCGTATTTTACACCTAAAACAAATGGAAATGCTTTTCCAGCATCCAGACAAAAAGGAAAATCAACATGAAGTTTTTTCCCCCTTCTGATAGAAAAAAAATGATATCCAGCACCTCTAAACCAACAACCAATAGAAAATACTATGTGTATATGCAACAAGTGTAATAATAACTTTAGTTTTGTTGAAATTCCTGCTAAAATATGTTTGTATAGTTTTTGTATGGGCGTCCTGCAATGACGAGTCCAACAGTGTCACCTGCTGGTATGGGGTAAGGTTTGGTTTGGCTTCTGATTTTGTGACCGGAAGGCGGATGTTGTTGGCAGCTGCTGCTGTCATGCACTTTCCGGACAAATTTTCAACATGTTACCTGGTGTTTACTATGTGTCGTGTCCAGCATGGTCGCCGTGGCGACCGTCTGGCCCCGCCCCCTGGGCACCGGCTGTAGTAAATCAGCTAATTTGCGTGTGTGCTACTTAAGGGTGGGTTGTGGGTATTGCGGGTGCTGGTTCATTGCGTTTTCTGTTCTGCATTTTCTGTTCTGTTTTGCTCTGACCTGTTTTGTTTGATTCGGAGGAAATCGGTGTTTGCACATTTTGAGTTAAAACCCGTTTTGTGAGTATTCCCTGGTCTTAGTTCCTGTTTGCCTATAAAACCTGTTTTTGTTTGTTTTGTCCCTGAGAGTTGGACGACTTTTATTTTGCTAAATAAAAGTTCTGATCGTCAACGCAAATGAGTTCTCCCTTCCTGCCTCTTGCCTCCATTCTGGTCCGGTCCCCGTGACACTATGTGTACTTTAATGCTAAATGTAATTCACCCTGGTCATCCTGAAAGAGGGCGATACTACTTGTGAGGTCCCTTCTCAAGGTTACTCTTTAAACCATTATTTACGGGAAAAAAATGAAGGTTGAAATGAGCCTTAATGATCTTAAGTAACTGTGGGAGGGAGACAAGTTTAAAGTGGTATATCTGTTGATATTATTTCATAAATTTAATTAAATCATCTAACGTCACACAGAGAAACAAAATGTGCTGATAAACTAGCTTTTATTTTTATTACCAGACTCAATAGCCTAGATGGTAGGGCGCCCGCTTTGAGACTGGGAGGTCGCTGGTTCGCGCCTCGGCCGAGTCATACCTAAGACTTATAACATTGGTAAAATGGCGGCGCCCTCTGTTGGCTGCGGCTGCATCGGCTCGCTACAACGGGTCAGGTGTATCGACATTTCGTTCTGTATACATTGTTACAAAGAATGACTATACAAAGGAAATTATTATTATTATTTTTATTAAGTTTGTCTTAAAATATATGGTATGGCTCTCTCTCAATAAGAAATCTAAATATTTTACTATTATGGCTTTTTGGGTCAAAAATATTCCCAACCCCTAAAATAAAACATTAAAAAAAAATCAGCATTGAGCTCAGTTCAAATTTTGGATATTCTGATGCCTACCTTTGTGCAGAACAGCATTGGCCGGCTTGTTTCCGCCCAGGGACTCTTTGGAGAGATGCTGGTGGGATTCGGCCAGACACTCCACCTCGGTGAAGCGCGTATTAAGAGCCATGGCGGGATGCCCGGGGTCCTGGCTCATGTTGAGGTAGGCGGCGCGCCGAAGCTGCTCCTCTATCACCAGCGCCTGCTCCAGCAACTATATACAAAATAGAAACTGTTACATAACTGATACAAATATCATCCTTGCTTTTTTTCATAAAACGGGGAGAGGTAATAATTTTACTCCGCCTGTTTCTTTTTTTAATACGGGACACCTGCAAAGGAGATTGGGTGCCTTAGGTGTGACCACTACCCTAACCCTAACCCTAAACCAGGAGCAGGGCACTTTCTGGGAGGTAGCAGTGGTTTACAATCTCGCCCAATAGAAATAGGCTCGGCCCCCCCACCCAGTATAGCCTTCCTTGAAGGCTGGTATCTCCCTGGCTGACACACTATGAAGTGTAAGTGAGATGTATCATATAATTGGCTGGACACTTGTCACCAGTGTTCCCTCTAAGCTGCGCGCGTGCGCAATTGCGCACTGCTCGCACCTTCTCAGCGCACAAGAAAATCGAGCCAGCGCACAAAAATCAGGGCTCAAAATTACTTAGTTACAGTGCGTCAAGTTAAAAATACACGGGTTCCCCTGACGTTGTGTCCTGAATGCTGTATTTTGAAGTCGAGTCGAAGGAGAACGAAGTTAAGTAAAGTTAGTAGTATTGTCGGGGAACTGGCTTCTTCGGCTCGGCTCACTAAAAGGAACCGGCTCTTTCGGGTCCTAAACGGCCCTTCGGGTTGTTTTTGCTTCTTTATCCTAACATGACCAAATATGATGTAAAATTATGCACAACAAAACTTAAAGGAAGGGGGGAATAGGACAAAAAAGAAAAAATACCAAAATGAAAAAGTAGTGAAAAGCTGAGAAAAAAAGAAACAAAAGGAAGAGAAAAAAAGAAGGAAAAATTTAGAAAAAAAGCCAGAAAAAAAGAAAAGAAAGAAATGTAGGAAAAAAAGGAAATAGAGAACAAAAAGAAAAAAGTAACAAAAAAGGAGAAAAAAACACAGAAAAAAGAAGAAAAAGTTTGTGTTGCATTCAAATAATTTCCAATGATATCAAGTGAATATTGTTGTCAAAATTGTACTTTCACTAAAGAACGTGATTAAGTACAGTTCTGTATCTTACAACCGACTAAAGAAGCCCCCCAAAATTTTAATTTTATGCGACAAAATATATCAAGAAATAAAAATAAATGGATATCTTGTGAAAGAATTGTAAGAACAAACGACGTTTGTAGGCCCTGCAACCTTTGCAATCGAACATGAGTCAATTCATTCAAAAGAGAAAAATCATTTTGAAGACAATCACTGACCACAATACTTTAAAGAGACTTGGGAGTTAAAGAAAAACAAAACAGACCTAATTGGGTTATTGGGTTTCAAATGATGTCTTGATTGGCAAGTTCCAGCAAATCCCACCCACCTCGCCAACATCAGCATCATTCTTCTCCATGTGTACCATACTTGCCTTGAATCTTCTTGCGAGGAACTTGTTCTTCATCTCCAGGTAGTTGCTTTTGTGAATCTCAGTCTTGAAGGGCTCGTTGAGGATGGCGTAGCGCGGGTCGTTCTGTATGTCCTGCCAGCGTGCGTAGCCGTGCCTGGGGTCCGGTCAAGGGCCGACATGAGAGCACCAGTCATAATTTCCGGACTACAGAGCGCACCTGATTAAAAGCCCAGTGCTCAAACCGTGTAGGGAATTTGGCGTTCACGTCTTCGGCTGCAGAAAGCCAACTGGGCTGTTTACATAGCACATATTTACGATTGCGCCGAAATAAATCGCAAAATAGGGCTGCATTGCCTAAAATGTAAGCCCTACATTTCTAGACGACGGCGCCAGGTCAGCCATGCTGTGGAGAATAGTGCCAGATTGTAACACAGATGTGGAAGCTTTGCTTTCTCATTGTTGGTTGCCGCGGTAATGGACCAAATTGCATTTGCTTGTTATCAATCATTTCCAGGGTTGGGTAGGGTTACTTTAACTGGATTACTTTCAATGACTTTTGGATGACGCCAATACCAAATATGATCATAAAAGACAAAAGAAACTAAATAGGAATAAAATGATGACTCACAACACGTGGTAAGCTTTCTCTCCTGGCTTTGATCTCTTTGATCTCCGGCAAAATGAACATCAAATGCCATAGAAACAAAATGAAAATCAATCCAAACAGCTTGCCGACATCATTTTTGCCGTTCCATGTATTCCGTTACTCCCCAAGCCTGCACAAAATGTAGTCATTATATTCATATTTAGTTTCTTTCGTCCTTTATCAGCATATTCTCTATTGGAGTAATCCAAAAGTCATTGAAAGTAATTGTCAGGGATTGACATTATTAAGACTATTTAGTGGCTATATTTGCACAGATAAAATACATGTATATAGTTTAATTCTACATGATGGTGGAAGCAAAGAACTCACGTCCTTCCTGGCTGAGGTCCCAAAACCGAGAGAGGGAGTGGTTTGTTTCATCAGAGAAATCAGTACAGACAAGAACACGACTTCAAAATAAAAGAATACAAGATTGATAAACGTACAACAGATACAATTACACTCATTGTTGAAACGTTACTTTATGTGTGTGTATGAGAAACATTGTTTTTATATTTATTAATATAAAAACAAGCGAATTATCTTGAGACAGAAAATCAAGAGATTTACATTGAAAACCTGACAGTAATCCAGTTAAAGTAACCCTACCCAACCCTGCTCATTTCTCAAGGATTTAAGGAAACTTGTGCGACCTGACGTAAACGCCGATGATACGGAAAGAGAAGAGTGAAGTTTTGGATAACATAAACTGCTTATTAATTCCATTGTATAAATTGAGGACTCGATTTATGGGTGAAAAAGTCAAAATATCGTACGTTGTAAATATAAATAATAAACTGCCAAACCTTGTGTTTCTACTGTTATGTATCATATGACTAATGTTGGCTAAAATGAAGATTTATTTCTCTCAAAGGGCGTTATATATGTTTCCAGAAGTTATCGTGGTGTTTTGAACTTCCTAAAAGCCGCAGTGTTTAAAACGGTACAAAAAAAAGGAACTTGTAGTCCGGAATTAATGGAAGATAAAAACTGAAAGATGGCAAAAATTTGACATGAAGGATACGTGACGATGCCTGCCAGCAGCCAATAGTCATGGCGGCGGTGCCAGATGTCGGCCATCTTGCCGGAGGACAACGCGGCTCGCTCCTCCGTCTGCCACAGTGTGTGCAACTCTGATATGAGAAACGTTGATTTAGTAATGAAGTTTGGTACGATTCGAGGTTTCGCTGTCAAAAATGTTGTCGACTGACTATATTTGAAAAGTTTTATGCCCACGAGCAGTCACCTGTGAAGCCTCCATCGGCGATGTTGAACATAAACTTGGTTTTAAATCCGTTCTTTTCCTCCTTCCTGCCGTCCTCGGCCTCTTCTGGAATCTCTTTGTCGCCATTGAGGCGAGCGTCTGCAGAACCGGCAGTGTCGTTGGTTTTCCCCTCGTCTGCAGCACAGAATTGGAGTCTCAATAGTTTTTGGCTCAGGATTAAACATCTTGTGGACAATAACTCATTTGAAACCCTTGCCTCAATCACTTTTAACTTACGTTTTATCTGCATGTTTGAATTTCATTGCTGTAAAAATACAGTAGGAAATGACTTTCTTCTTTCTTTCCTGCTTTTCGTTCGGATTAATTTGGAAACATGTTGCTTCTTTAAAGCGGCGCTGCCACGAGCGGCTGCCTTTTCCAGCAGCTGCCCTATTGTTTTATTGTCTGCTCCTATCTTTTTCTTCCTGTTTTGACAACTACACTATGGATTACTTCTATCCTATGGACATGGGTTTTAGTGCACAAAAATGCGTTAATTCAAGGAATCAACTCCTTGCCCTGAAGAATTCTCGTGCCGGCGTGATGAAGGGGCCTATCGTGGAAGAAGAGCCGGAGCTAGCTAAGCGTTATAAGTCTTCGGTACCATCCGTAATCATGGTAAATGCGAACTCACGACCAAATAAGATCATCGAGTGCTGGTGGAAAACATCGAAGCGCACAGGGAGCGCAGTTGCCATGTTTTGCGGAAACGTGGCTCACGTTTAGCATTCCGGACGCTAACGTGTAGCCATCCGGAGCTACCCGGAGCTATCCGGCTTCAACGCCGCTATACAGATGTGCTCCACATTTCCCAATAGCGGCTTTGCAGCCATGCAAGACGCTAACCTGCTTATTGGGGGTATTAGGGGTTCAGTGTCTTACCCAAGGACACTTCGACATGTAACACGGACGAGCCGGGATTCGAACTGGGATCCCTTGATCCCAAGACGAGCGCTCTACCTCCTGAGCTACTGCCGCCCCAAATAAAGACATCCAGACCTAAAAAGTAAGTATTGTTAAGATCTATTCTCTCCAACACTACTTTTTGGCTACAGGTTCACCAAAGCTGTATTATTGATCGTTTTAAAGTTTATTAGACCCTCAAAATAGACCCTCAAAATAAGGAGCCAAGAAGAGATCTGCAGGTTCGAGAGCTCCTCCCCTGAGATTCTACAACCTCAGTGGAAATGTTTCAATCTAAGCTTAAAACACACTTCTATTCTATAGTATATGAATAACCTATGTTTTATATATCTCTATTATTTGTTATTTCAACATCCTTTGCTGCCTGGTAATCCTGAAAAGGTAATGCCACATCTGCGGTCCCTTCTCAAGGTTTCTCCATTTTCCTCATGTTGAGGTTTTTGAGTTTTTCATTGCCCTCATGTTGGTTTCAGATCAGGGGATGGTGTCATAATGATAGTCTTTGTAATAACCTGTGCAGCCCTTTGAGACTCTTTGTGATTAAGGGCTATACAAATAAACAGGACTTGACTTGAGGTTTCTGAGTTTTTCCTTGCCCTCATGTCGGTTTTAGATCAGGGAATGGTGCAATAATAGTCTTTGGTTTGCAATAATCTGTGGTCTGTGCAGCCCTTTGAGAGTCTTTGGGATTAAGCACTATACAAATGAACATGACCTGACTTGACATGACTTGAGAGAAGACATTAATGGATTTGCAACTTGCAAGGATAACAGAGTAAAGTGCATAAATCTCAGATAAGAAATTCCAACCAGTTGTAAAAGGCCTTTTTAATGAAATCCCCTAGTTAACAAAAGTATATCTGCCCTAATGAGTGTAAAAAACAAATACCAGTAACATGATTGGCAATGATGTCACCAGTTTATAACAGTGAAAACTGTCGTACCCAGCATGGTTGCCGTGGCGACGGGCTGGCCCCGCCCCCTGGGCACGGCTGCAGTAGATCGGCTAATTTGCGTATGTGCTACTTAAGGGTGGGTTGTGGGTTTTGCGGGTGCTGGCTCATTGCATTTTCTGTTTTGCATTTTCTGTCTGCATCTCCCGTTCTGTTTTGCTCTGTCCTGTTTTGTTTGAGTCGGAAGAAACCTGTGTTTGCACGTTTTTGTTAAAGCCTGTTTGTTCTGTCTTGTCCCTGAGTTTTGGACGACTTTTATTTTGGTAAATAAAAGTTTTGATCGTCAACGCAATTGACTTCTCCCTTCCTGCCTCCTGCCTCCGTTCTGGTCCGGTCCACCTCGTGACAGAAAACAACAACCTGGCATCTTATGCAATCTTCTTTTGAGCTATTTAATATAAAAATCAGACCAAACGTATCAAAATGTTTATTGTAATTGTAAACAAAATCATAGATGCATTTAAAAATAGTTGCTTTGTGTTTGTGTGTTTCGTTTTTTTTTTAGCACGGCGGCGCAGTGGTTAGCGTGTGTGCGGCACAGTTCTAAGGTCCTGGGAACCTCCTGTGTGGCTTCAAATCCAGCTACCGGACTTCCTGTGTGGAGTTTGTATGTTCTCCCCGTGCTTGCGTGGGTTTCCTCCGGGCACTCCGGTTTCCTCCCACGTTCCAAAAACATGCATTTCAGGTGAATTGACCGGTCCAAATTGTCCCTAGGTGCGAGTGAGTCGTCTGTCCCCGTGTGCCCTGCAATTGGCTGGCAACCAGTTCAGGGTGTCCCCTGCCCACTGCTCGATGATTGCTGGGATGGGCTCCAGCACCCCCGCGACCCTACTGAGGATAAGCGGTGCAGCTAATGAGACAAGAATTGTGAAACTGGGCAGCACGGCGGCGCAGGGGTTAGCGCAAGTGCAGGCACAGTTCTAAGGTCTTGGGAACCTCCTGTGTGGAATCAAATCCAGCTCCAGACTTCCTGTGCGGGGTTTGTATGTTCTCCTCGTGCTTGCGTGGGTTTCCTCCGGGCACTCCGGTCTCCTCCCACATTCCAAAAACATGCATTTCAGGTGAATTGACCGGTCCAAATTATCCCTAGGTGCGAGTGAGTCGTCTGTCCCTGTGTGCCCTGCAATTGGCTGGCAACCAGTTCAGGGTGTCCCCTGCCCACTGCCCGATGATTGCTGGGATGGGCTCCAGAACCCCCGCGACCCTACTGAGGATAAGCGGTGCAGCTAATGAGATGAGAATGAGATGAGGTTTCAGAGGCTAGATTTTATCAGTCATCATGTCGAAGAAAAAACGGGTATTGGACGTCGCAAATTAATATTTTAACTTACTTAAAACGTGTGTTTTATTTTTAAAAAAAGGAAAAAAATATAGAAGAACAAGAACAATGTCTTGACTTTATTTTTTTCTTTTTCGAGTAGAATTACATAAGAAGCACGATGGTAACGCATATAACAATAATGACTTTGAATCAGTCTACAAGGTCTTTACCTGCTTTGCTCTCCTTCTCCTCGTCTCCTTTTTCGAGAGGCTTCTCGGACTGTTTGGGCGGACTCTCAATTTTAGGCGACTCCTCGCTGCTCGCTCTGTCAGGTTGTTTGTCCTCCTTGTCGTCTCCTAGACTTTTCTCGTTTTGACTTTCTTTCTCTTCAATGGCCGCCTTGCCTTCATCGCCACCGGCTGCTTCCGACTCCTTGGCTTCTCCTCGAGATGCCTGCTCCTCCTCTTCATGCTCCTCTGTCGGCTCTGAGGGTGACTACGCAGATGGTACAACAAGGGTACGGGTAAGTGTTTATCTAAAAGTTGGTCCTTGATAGGTTGAAAAGTCTGTTAGGTAGTCTACCGTAAATTCCGGACTATAAGCCGCTACTTTTCCCCCTAACTTTCAACTCTGCGGCTTATTCAGTGATGCGGCCAATTTATGTCATTTTTCTAACGGCGCTCGAGTGTTGCTACCATTAACTGCCCTGTCAAAGCTATATTATTATTATTAAAGCTTTGAAAACTCTCTTAGTGTACTTTGTAAATATGTGTAACCCATGTATAATATGTATTTGCAACTGTATATTTTTGTAATGTATTTATTTGTATTTATTTTAGACACTTGTTCTGATATGTTTTGCACGGGTGAACGAAAAAGGAGGGGCGGAACAAACGTGGGGTGCCGAGTTTAAGTGGGGACCGCTAAAGGTGAGGGACAGACAAGAAAAGAAGAGGGGGTAAAAAGTTGGTTAAAGAAAAAGGAGTTGCGTGAGTAAATGTGTTCATCTGATATATTTTTCCCACCCTTACCTTTGGAAATATACACTTTTTTCCTTGGATTACTTTCAACAGGACCCGGACTCTGCAGGTCTGCATCAAACCTTAAGTACCGGTATCATTTTCCATTCATTTTGCCAGCTGTGATTTGCGTGGACTGTGGACTTTAATGAAGGACATTTAGTTTCAATCGCGGGACTTGAAGTCGGGTTTGTGTTAATTTTGTGTTTGCGTTACATGTTTAAATGTGGGCGCATGCGGCTTATGTACAGGTGCGGCTTGTGTATGTACAAAATCGGTTTACCTCTTAAAATGAGGTGGGTGCGGCTTATAATCAGGTGCGCTCTATAGTCCGGAATTTACGGTACATTTTCCCTGTAACACACTTTTATACAACAATACTTATTTTAAAGTTATATGCAAAATGTCTTTATTATATACTTTTTTCCCAGTAAAATATATGTTTCTACAGAAATGCCAGGTTTTTACCATTAAAAACAGAGTTTCAAAAGAGTGTAAATAAGTAAGGAACATACTTCCTGCTCCGGCTGTGTCTTGGTCTCTTTCTCGACTGCATCTTTGTCCTCAGGGGGACTCTCAGTCTTCTCTACAAACACATCAAATAGACTTGAAGTTAAAAATCCAACATTCAATAATGCTAGTCAATAAAATGGTCATTTATATACATATATATACACACACATATATATACAGTGTTCTGGTTTGCCGGCGTCCCTGCGTCCTAGACGCATGATTTTTGCTGGGGACGCATCGTCTCAAATCAACGTGCGTCCCCGGGACGCCACTTTTTCGACACCAAATTGTCATTATTACCCGATTACTTTTTTTTTAACAACGATTTACCGCACTCCAAACTTTTCATCAGCCAGATCCATCATTGTTGTTTTGGTCTCACGGTTCGAGTTTCCGTCCGCACGCCGATCTCGGCCAACGAGATCTCGTTACTTCGAGATGACGTCATTGTTGTGGTTGTTGTCGTCAATTTAACGTGAAAATCAACACAAAGCTGGTCATTTCTTCAGTCTCAGTAATAAGTCGAAACATAATGCAGAAAGAGATAACAACGGCAATAATTCAGGTACGAAAAAACGGCGGAGAAATTCTTAGGAAGATCCCTAGGAAAACACGAGAGGCTAAGAAAACACGTGTGTTGAAGCGAACGACTCGATGAAAGAAAATAAACAAAATAATACTCCTAAGCAAGATAAGGACTTTTCTGCCAAAATGGACTTAATTTTATTCCTGGTTACGATATAAGGAGGATGATAATGGATTGGACCTTGAGAAGGCATTACAACTGTGGTGGGACAGCAAACCACAAAGAATATATGAACTGAAAAATCTAAAGTGATAACTGCTTTGTAGTACGAATTAACCGTGATGATTAAAAATGCATGAATATATAGACTAACATTTCGGCAATATTATTTTGTATAATGTACAATATTACTGTGAACTGAAAAATCTTGAAGTCATAACTGATTTGTATTACCAACAAACTGTATTGATTAAAACTCCAGCGTCATGCTTGTGAAGAACCGATTAAAACTGAATGAATATATAGATTTATATTATATATTTGTCGCCGATTTACAATTTCAACCTCGATAAGACTAAATTTTGGGGACCCATAGATCTCTGTTGGGACCCATAGATTTTTCAGCATGCGAGTCTCCGGGACCCATCACTTTTCACAGCTCAAATGAACACTGTATATATATATATATATATATATATATATATATATATATATATATACTAAAATATGTGATTAATTACAGTTCTGTATCTTACAACCAACTCAATAAGCCCCCCAAAATGTTAATATTATGCGACAAAAGATATCAGGAAAAAAAAAGAAATGGATATCTTGTGAAAGAATTGTAAGAACAAACAACCTTTGCAATAGTACATGAGTCAATTCATTCAAAAGTGACAAATAATTTTGCATTGCCGGAAACTCAGCAAAATGTAACGTGATGTCAAGTTTTGGAGATGTTTGATAACGAATTATCTCGCCACACTTGGGATTATGGTTGCTCACTGTTGTTTCAAGCGTTGCTCACCGACTTTGTGTGAGCGCTCAGACCCGTAAGGAAAATGACAGGGAACATTGGTCCTGAGAGGGACTTAGCAGTGACAATGGAATATAGAGGAGAATTGATGACACACACAATAGCGAAAAATCCATAAAACAATGCATTTTCAAAGAAAACAAAGCAAAGAAGAGTGTTTTGCTACCTTGCGGGTTGGGGGTCCCTGGCTGCGTAGCGACCGGGCTGGCCTGCAGGGGTGTGTTGGGGTCTGAGGAGATACTCTCCGTCAGTTTCTTCAACTCCATGCCGATGGGGATCAAATCCGGCGAGCTGAGCTTTCCGTTGACGTGTTCGAACTCTTGCACCTAACATCCGCGTTCGCCGAACATCATCCACGCTCGGTTAAGATTCAACTTTAGTGAACCGATATGCACACTCAATACGTTGTCTAGCACGCAGGTGTGAAACAGGCGGCCCGTGGGCCACATCAGGCCCGCTAAGGGATGGAATCCGGCCCGCGAGACAACACTCAGAGAAGCACAAGAGAAAAACAAGCTGCAGGTTGAAATAGGTCAACTTGATGTTGCCAAAGCCAGGTTCCTCTCACAAAGACACTGTACTTGAATCTATTTCTCTCTCTCTCTCTCTCTTTGGCACCCCTTTTCTCCCACTCTCTGTCTCTTTCACTCTCTGTGTCTGTCTCTCGCTCTCTCTCTCTCTCTTTCCCACACCTTTTCTCCAACTCTGTCTCTTTCACTCTCTGTCTCTCTCGCTCTCTCTCTCTCTCTTTTCCACCCCTTTTCTCCCACTCTGTCTCTTTCACTCTCTGTCTCTCTCTCTCTCTCTCTCTCTCTTTTCCACCCCTTTTCTCCCACTCTGTCTCTTTCACTCTCTGTGGCTCTCTCTCTTTCACTCTCTGTGGCTCTCTCTCGCGCTCTCTCTCTCTCTCTCTCTTTTCCCCACCTTTTCTCCCACTCTGTCTCTTTCACTCTCTGTCTCTCTCTGTCTCTCCCTCTCACTTTTCCACCCCTTTTCTCCCACTCTGTCTCTTTCACTCTCTGTCTCTCTCTCTCTCTCTCTCTCTCTCTCACTTTTCCACCCCTTTTCTCCCACTCTCTGTCTCTTTCATTCTCTGCGTCTCTCTTTTTCTGTTCCTTTGTTCTCTCTGTCTCTTTCTCTCTCTTTCTTTTTAACTTCTTTTGTTTTAACTTCCCTTTTTCCTTTTCTCTCTTTTCTCTTTCTCTCTTCCTACCCTTTACGCTTTCTTTTGTCTTTTCTCTCCTTCAGTCTTTCTATTTCTCTTTGGATTTCTTTCTTCCGCTCCCATTCTTTTCCCCCTCTTTCTCTTTTCTTTATTTGTCCCACCCTCTCTCCTTTTCCTCCCTCTTTCTCTTTTATTTATCTCCCTGTCTTTCTCTTTAATCTACTAGTCCGGCCCCCGACAGAACGTTTGTTCTATCGTGTGGCCCCCGACTTAAAATCAGTTTGACACCCCTGGTCTAGCACAAATCATTGTAATAACATGATTAAATATTTTGTTTATCATACTATGTGAAATGTTTGGCCTAATTTGCGAGGATGAGAGAGAAAAAGCAAGTATGAGTTTGCAATGACCTTTTTCCTGACCAGCGACATGACACCGATCCTGGTAAGAACATGTTGCCGTGACAGTCCTTCTCTGGGGACGCCGTCCGCAAAGGTCTCAGCCCCGTCGGCCCCGGGCTCGCACAAGTGTCTCATGAACAGAGACACGTAAGCCCTAGAGGAGTCACCGGGGGAAAACAAAGTTTGAGATCGTGAAAAAGTTGTATCAAGTTCATTTTCTATACCGTAAATTCCAGACTACAAGCCGCTACTTTTTTACCAAACTTTCAACCCTGCGGCTTATTCAGTGATGCGGCCAATTTATGTCATTTTTCTAACGGCCGCCAGCGGCGCTCGAGTACAAAAGGTAAGATTTAGACTGCTGGAATATATGCGCCGAGGAAGACTGCAACTTCACTAAAACTGGCCCCATGCGAAAGGCAACTTTTTCGCAAGTCTGCAATTCTCGGCATAACACCCGCTGCGTGGGACGACGTCTATACGACAAAGTTTCTTTCCGACACTGAGGAAGACGACTTTGATGGCTTCAGTCCTCAGGAGGAAGATGAGGGCGGTTTACCGTGATTTTTACAAGTACGGTATGTTTTTTTTAACACACCTGTTTACTGTGTTGCGAGCGTGTTGCTAGCGTGTTGCTACCATTAACTGCCCGGATGAAAGTTATATTATTATTATTAAAGCTTTGAAAACTCTCTCGGTGTACCGTCTTTCTTTGTAAATATGTGTAACCATGTATAATATGTATTTGCAACTGTATATTTATGTAATGTATTTATTTGTATTTATTTTGGACACTTGTTCTGATATGTTTTGGACGGGCGAATTAAAAAGAAGGGGCGTAGCAAACGCGGGCTGACGGGAAGTGGGGACCGGTAATAATAATAATAATTTCCTTTGCATTGTCATTCTTTGTAACAATGTACACAGAACGAAATGTCAATATACCTGACCCGTTGTAGCGAGTCGATGCAGCCGCAGCCAACAGAGGGCGCCGCCATTATACCAATTAGGTATGTCTCGGCCGAGGCGCGAACCAGCGACCTCCCAGTCTCAAAGCGGGCACACTACCATCTAGGCTACTGAGCTGGTAAGGTGAGTGTTTGTGGACACGGCGGACAATAGTGGATTTTTATTTTTCCCACCCTTACCTTTGGAAATATACACTTTTTTCTTTGGATTACAACGGCACCTGAACTCTGCCGGTCTGCATCAAACCTTAAGTACGGGTATCATTTTTCGTAAATTTTGCCGGCTGTGATTTTTGGACTCTGTACTTAAAGTCGGGTTAGGGTTAATTTTGTGTTTGTGTTACATGTTTTATTGTGGGCGTATGCGGCTTCTAAACAGGTGCGGCTTGTGTAAGTACAAAATCGGTTTTCTTCTTAAAATGTGGTGGGTGCGTCTTATAATCAGGTGCGCTCTATAGTCCGGAATTTACGGTAATTAGAATCTGGCAAGCATGACAATCATCATCATTACTCTGTGATTCTGATATTCTTATGACCGGGGTGCATTGTCTGAGGTGTCTTTAAACCCTTGAAATTAGAATGTTTAACAGACCTCCAATATGGATTGACACAATTTTGCAAAGATGAGTGGGCCAACATTCCTCCACAGCATTGTTAAAGACATTTATTTTAAACATTTGATTCTGTTATCTCTGCCAGTTGGCCCAACTTGCAGTTAAGTTCAGGGGACTATTCATTTTTCACATAGGGCCGGATAGGATTTTGACATGATTGCCGAAGTGAAGACACCTGTGGCAATCATATGGCGCGCCAGAGCGCGCTCTCCGATTGGCTGACGTTCTCTTCTTAAGCGGTCAGCGTCCAGACAAGGACGTCCGATCGTACTCCTGTGTTCCTGTGTGTTTCGCCAGATTAGCAAGTACCAAAGACTACTCTCCTGTTTTGATTCCCGCCTTCGGTTCCGACCTGTTTCTGCCCCGCGTTGACGAGCGACTCTCCTGCCCTGGCCATCGACCTGCTCGCTAAGACGGATTGATTCTGCCTACCTGTCACGGGACTGCCGTCCGTCCGATCGCTGCGAACCTTCAGCTCCCGCTTCACGAGCGACCTGCTCCCCACAATCAACGATCGCTGGATCGTGGGGGCCAGCTTACATCTCCTTTCAAATAAAACTAAGAAACTAACGCAATTGGGTTCCCGTCTCCGTTCCTGGTTCCTGACAGGATTTGATGTTTTCTGTGCTTTCATCAATGAAACAACATTTTAAAACTGAATTTTGTAATTCCTTGCGTTGTCCCTGTGTGATATTAAAATTAGTTTGATGATCTGAAACCTTTGGAGTGATAAATATGCAAAAAACACAGAAAGCAAATACTTTTTCACGGCACCGTATATACAAGGTAATGCTTTGAAGCTGGCCTAGGTTGATAAAATAGTGTCATTAAAAACAGTGCATTCTAACAATAGTACATTAACATTTAACAGGAACAAAAATGACAAAATAATTTGATAAAAATGATATGAGAATCAATTTTTCAATGCAACTGGCAGTCTTGTGCGCTTGTTTAGGATTGTGATAGCCCTGGGAAAGAAATTGTCTCTGAGGCTGTTAGTTCCCATTTGAAAGGGACCTATAGCACCTACCAGTGGGCAACAGGTCAAGGAGGTGGTGGCCAGGGTGAGAAGAGTCCATTATAATTTATTGATGGCTTTGTTTCAGTATCGCAAGCTGGTAAATAATAGCAATACAGTGGAACCTCGGTTCTCGACCATCATCCGTTCCAGAACCCTGTTCGAAAACCGATTTGTTCGATCACCAAAATCATTTTTCCCATTAAAAATAATGTAAATCGTTTTAATCCGTTCCAACACCCTGAATGTTTACCTTGAATGTGTAACGTAAACATAAAGCCAACCTAGAATTTCTCGGAATTTTTGGTCGGACTCCGATTTGTTCGAACTGAGAGGCTTTCGAAAACCGAGGTTCCACTGTATTATTCATCTTTTATCTTCATTCACAATTTCTATAAGAAGATGTAAGTATAGACTGCATGTAATATTAAACATTTTACTTATACAATATAGAAACAAATCTTATGAATACATAAGATAAGATGTACTCTGCACCTGTAGAACATATGAATTTTTTTTAAAACAATAACTAATTCTAGTCAAATGCAGGAAAAAAGAAAAAAAGAGAGGAGTGTCACCTAAACTCGCGCTCACTCTTCCCTCTCAGGTCTCGCACGATCCAGTGGGAAGTGAAGGCATCCTGGGGGGGCATTCCCCAACGCATTATTGCGTTCAGGAATGCCTTCCTCTGACGGGCGTTGAAGCCCAGCACCTGAAGAGCAATAAGTACAATTTAGTACACAGTACTAGTTATATCCTATTTTATACGCTGTTTTATTCCACTTATACGCAAAATACGTGTCCTAAGTTTGACCTCAGCCTTGAATGCAGCATTTTATAAGGATGTTGTAAAACGCCTGTGCTTTGGAATGTTTTCTTTGGTTTCAGTCTGTGCAAATAACAATGACTTATCACCTCGCCAGGGGGGTTAGAATGTGTGTGTCGTGCCCCATTCTGTCCGGAGGGCGATGACCTATCACCCTTCTCCCAAGCTTCAAAGGACGATTGGGAAATTTGCAACAACACGGCGCGGACCAATCAGCCAGAGGCTTGATCATGGGGCGTGAACATTTCATCGCCATGTGTCATAAAAGTGGGCAGCCCCCGTCGTCTCCTGCACACGATTGTAAAATTGGCACAGGCAGAGACCTGATTTGTTCAACTATTTGATTCTGCTAATAATCAGCAACTCAGTACTCAACTCAGGTAATGGATAAATTAATATGTGGACTTTATTCGGCGCTCAGATGTTTTTGCATTTTCTATTTTGTTGACTTTTTTAGATTTTTTTAGATTTATTTTTTTTATTCATTTTAGTTTTTGTGTTTTTCGGTGTTATGTGATTCCTATAAAAATGTGAAGAGTTTTTTTTTTATTCTTTTATCCTTTTTTCCCCTTTTGTTATTGTAGTTTTTTCTTTTGTTTCTGTATTTTTTTTTCATTTTTGATTTTTTTTCTCTATTCTCTCCCTTTTTTAACTCATTCCGTGTACAATCTTCCATAATAATTGGTAATGTATGGATTAAAGCAACAAAAACAACCTGAAGAGACGTTTGGGATCTTTTCAACTGAATCGAATACTGCTCAAAAATATTAAAATTCTTTGACATGCAACTTCTTGTTAAAGTAACATAAATAGTTACTTTCCCCTTGTAACTAGTAGCTTTTACTAAAGAGTAATTCCATTACTAAGTCAGTTACTTTATGGTAGAAGTAGTGAGTAACTATAACTCATTACTTTTAAAAAGTAAACTACCAAACACTGAGCTAACACATGCCACAGGAGGCAATTTTTAATATCAATAATTGTTCCTAAAAATGAATTATTAATAAACTAGTTTCAGTATAAATAAATAAGGAATGTTTTGAGTCTAACTCACTAGGGATGTGTGATACAGTTTTAGTCTTATACAGAAACCAGTACTCAACTCAGGTAATGGATACTAATATTAAAGGGACAGTGTGTGATGTCTCTGTGTAGTGCAAATGAAAACGAGTGCTAAAGAGCACAAGGAGAATACAAACTATGGAGACTCAAAGTGACAAAACCACAGAACTTTTCTTCTCACTTTTTGCCCAGTCTTTCACAAGGTTTTTTTTTTTTTTTTTTTTTTTGGGGGGGTACCCTGAGCGGCAAGATGGTGGACAATTATGCCAGCTTCCTCTCGGTGAGCCACATGATATGTAAAATAAATACAACTTTCACAGCCTAGGAATATTTTTAAAAAATCACGTTTATATGATAGTTCATCTTTTTTTTGCTTTATTATCCAAATCAGTATTTGTTTTGTGAATGAGGTTACCACTAATATTAGATATTACTATGTTTAATTATTTCAATTTTGTATATATTTTTGGTAGATATCTCAGTAAATAAAAAATTAAAAAGTGGTACATGTTTTTGTTTTTTGTTTTTTTCATTTGTAGCATTTTCTAGATCTCATCAGTTTTTTTTTTTGCTTTATTATCCAAATCAAATCAGTATTTTGGGGGGAAAGAGGTTTGGTTTACCACTAGGAGACTCTTAATAATATAAAATGTGATTTTAGTGTTCAATTGGCTCTCAAAACTAAAATAAAACTAGGAATCAAATATATTGCAGATATTACTATGTTTAATTATTTCAATTTGTATATATTTTTGGTAGATATCTGAATAGATAAAAAAATAAAAAATGGTACATGTTTTTTTTTTTTTTTTTTTCATTTGTAGCATTTTCTCAATCTGCTCAGGTTTTACCTCGATGCTGCCTCCGACTCTGGCCAGCAGGGGGGGCAAAGGCTTGTCTTTATCGTTCCTCAGATGGCGGCGAGAGTGACGACGCCCACCTTCAGAAAAATCAAAAGCGAATCACATCTCATCTCTGTTCTTTGAGTCATGCAAATGCTTGCCTGGAACCTCACTATAGTATTCACGAATCCATGGAATGGAATAGAATGGCCTTTATGATCATGATACAAAGGTACAAGGCTTATTTTTTGAGTGCAAAAGTGACATGAAGGTAAAAACATAAAGATGTGTAAAAAGACTTTAAAAATGTAAAAAAAAACATCTGAATGATACATTGTGTGTGAATTCATGTTTCTTTCCTGAGGAGTTGTGCACGTAAGCAACATTCAGAGAGGCAGCAGGATAGAACCATTGCACACAGCCATTATGCTCATGGACATTGTTGATGGGAGTTCAGGGTGGTAATGGTGCTTGGGAAGAAACTCGTTCTCATTCTTTTGGTTTTTGTTATGAATAACTATTATTATTATTATTATTATTATTATTATTATTGATCGAGAGAGAGAGAGAGAAAGAGAGGGTGAAAAGCAAAAGAGAGAGAGAGAGAGTGAAAATCGAGAGAGTGAGAGAGCAAAACGCTACAGCGAGAGAAAGGGAGAGAAAAACAAGAGAAAAGTGAGAGTGAGAGAGAGAGAGAGAGAGAGAGAGAGAATAGCGCGCGAGAGCGAGAGAGAGAGACAGAGAGGGTGAAAAGCAAAAGAGAGAGAGAAAGAGAGCGAGAAAGAGAGCGAGAGAGAGAAAGCGAGAACGCAAAGCAAGAAAGAGAGGGAGAGAAAAGCAAGAGAAAGAAAAGTGAAGGAGAGAGAGAGAGATAGAGAGAGAGAGAAGAAAGAGGAAAGCAAGAGAGAGTAAAGCGAGAGAGACAGAGAAAACGAGAGGTAGAAAGAGAGGGAGAGAAAAGCAAGAGAGAGAGAAGTGAAGGAGAGAGAGATATATATATATATATATAGAGAGAGAGAGGAAAGCAAGAGAGAGTAGAGCAAGAGAGATAGAGAAAATGAGAGGGAGAAAGAGAGGGAGAGAAAAGCAAGAGAGAGAGAGAAGTGAAGGAGAGAGAGAGAGAGAGAGAGAGAGAGAGAAAGAGAGAGAGAGAGAGAGAGAGAAAGGAATACAGCGTTTGTGACAGGCACCTGGTTTTGGCAACTTCAAGTGGACATATTCCACTTGAATATGTCCACTTGCGCTTCCCTCACCGTTGTCTCACCGCAGGCCCGCTATGGGATTGAATCCGGCCCGCGGGCCCCCTGTCTGACACCCCTGGTTTATATATTGCTTTCCAAATTATTAAGAGCATGCAGGTTATTTTAATCTTACTGTGCCTTAGCAAAAACGAACCTCACTGCGTTTCACTGATAGAGGGTATACCCAGAAACTCCCGAATGAGAGGAATGTAGATGGTCGTTGACTTCTTATAAGGAGGTCGCAAAGGAAAAGAGGAGCATACCTTCCGGCCTCTCCTCGAAGTCTTCGTCCTCGTCCTCGGACCCCACCGAGTACTCCGACTGGTTGTCTGAAACATCGTCCTGCCATTCTGAGCACCACACATCAAAGAGACAACACAGTACATCGCTTCCGTCGGAAGCCACCTGACTCGCTAGCCGGCGAAGCGAGCGTTAATCGGAGGGGAAGTGGAGAGAGAGTGCTCTGCCCCCAAAAAAGTTCAACCTTTGCTGCTGGCTGAGCATTGATAGAATAGAATAGAATAGAATAGAATATACCTTTATTGTCATTGTTAGAAAATGGGTTAACATATTGTGACAACGAAATTGGGCATGACACTCCAGTTTTACACATTCACAGTAAGGTATGAGCCAGAAGATAAAGGAACAGAGAAGATAAGGTGGGATAAGGCTATAGTTATAATTTACATGGTATTTATGATTTTTGCTGGGGACGCATCGTCTCAAATCAACGTGCGTCCCCGGGACGCAACTTTTAGGACACCAAATTGTCATTATTACCCGATTACATTTTTTTTTTAAACAGAGATTTACCGCACTCCAAACTTTTCGTCAGGCAGATCCGCCATTGTTGTTTTGGTCTCGCGGTTCCAGTTTTCGTCCGCACGCCGATCTCGAGTTGTGTGGTGACAAGTCCGTCTCTTTTTAGAGAACCGGCTTTTTTGGCTCAACTCATTCAAGAGAGCCGGCTCTCCAACGGCTCACTTGTTTTGATACATTATATTACAAATGATGATGTTGTATAAAGAAGATAAGAAAAAAAAAAGAAAAGGAAAAAAAGACAGGTTTGTGGTTATCCCTTTAACCGGGATATCACCAACAATAATTTGATGCAGAAAATGAATTCATAATTTGATGTTTAAAATGGAATGAATATATAGATTTTTATCATATATTTGTCACCGATTTACAATATTTACTTTAGAAACTTATTCTGATGTGTTTTGTACGAGCAAATGAGAAAGAAGGGGCGAGGCAAACGCGGGCTGACGGGAAGTGGAGTAAAGGTGAGACCTGTTTGTGGACGCGGCCGACAATAGTGGATACATATTTTTCCCACCCTTACCTTTGGAAATATACACTTTTTTCCTTGGATTACTTTCAACGGGCACCTGGACTCAGCAGGTCTGCATTAAATCTTAAGTACCGGTATCATTTTCCGTTCATTTTGCCGGCTGTGTTTTTTTGGACAGTATCCGGTATGGGTTAATTTCGTGTTTCTATTGCGTTTTTTAAATGTGGGCGCATGCGGCTAATATACGGGTGCGGCTTGTGTATGTACAATATCAGTTTTCCTCCCGAAACGTGGTGGGTGCGGCTTATAATCAGGTGCGCTCTATAGTCCAGAATTTACGGTAGATAAAATGTTAGTGCTGCCTTGCTGCCTACCTTGGTCTTCCTGGGTGGTGTCGTTGTAGTTGACTTGTTTGCGTATGCGCTTGCCCTTGCCCAAGTTGCGGGCCAGATCCTCCTGCTGCTGCTCGTAGTGGTGGCGCAGGAGCTTCTCCCAGTAATCCGGGTCCACGTTTTCTTCTTGCTTGATGATCTCGCGCTCTACTTCCTCCTGTCGATGCACAAACCTTCAGGTCAATCACAGAACTGGACTTTTTGCAATGTCCATCTAAAACGCAGGGTGACTCTAACTCTTAACTCTTAACTTTTATCATGCCTTAATAACATTCTCAGTACAGAATTAAGATCATTCCTTTGGGGTGATATACTTTCCTATTAGGTAGGATCTTGACACCTTTTTCGAAAACAGCGTTTTTCAGAAGAATCACAAAATGTGTGAAAATGCATTATAAAAGTTGACACAAAGCAATCTATCCATTTTGATTTGTATTGCACTTAATCATCAACCAAAATCCATGATGAATGACTGCATACAAATATAATCAACAAAAGTAAATAAGCACATGAATAATGTCATGATTTGCCTATTGGCCTCACCTGTGCTCGCTCGTTTGGCTTCAGCTGCTGCTCGTTACGTGAATGGTTCCCCTTCTATATAAACTTAGTACTCTCATTCACTCCTGGTCAGTCCGTCAGCGAACCTCTGCACTTGCAAGGCAAGCATTTTTTGACTCTGGCTCCCGTTTTGTTCCCGACCTGTCCTGTATCCTGATCCTGTATCCTGATTCTGTTTCCTGTATCGATCCCCGATCCAAGCTCCGTTCTCCTGTACCGGTTACCCGTAACCTGATTCTGTTACCTGTATCGATCCCTGATCCGAGCTGTGTTCTCTTGTCCCCGCTACCCGTATCCTGATTCTGTTTCTGGTATCAATCCCTGATCCAAGCTCCGTTCTCCTGTTCCGGTTACACGTAACCTGATTCTGTTACCTGTATCGATCCCTGATCCGAGCTCCGTTCTCCTGTACCGGTTACACGTAACCTGATTCTGTTACCTGTATCGATCCCTGATCCGAGCTCCGTTCTCCTGTCCCGGCTACCCGTGTCCTGATTCTGTTCCTGGTATCAATCCCTGATCCAAGCTCTGTTCTCCTGTCCCGGTTACCCGTAACCTGATTCTGTTTCCAGTATTGATCCCCGATCCAAGCTCCGTACTCCTGTCCCGGCTACCCGTGTCCTGATTCTGTTCCTGGTATCAATCCCTGATCCAAGCTCCGTTCTCCTGTCCCGGTTACCTGTAACCTGATTCTGTTTCCTGTATCGATCCCCGATTCAAGCTCCGTACTCCTGTGCCAGCTACTTGTATCCTGATTCTGTTTCCTGTATCGATCCCTTAATAAAGCATTGTGTGAAACGTTACGCAGTTGGGTCCCCTGCTTGTACCGGTCGTGACAAATAAATCACGTAATACCTTAAAAATGAAGCATATGTAATTTATTCGTGTATTTATTAATTTCATAATTTTTGTCAATAATTTATTTTGTCGTATGACTTGTTCTGTATTTTGTCGTGTATCATGTTATGTATTTTGTCGCTGACCATTGATAACCAAATCCGCTCTTGGTGAAAAGCTCAGCAAGTTTGAACTGTGCTCTCCATTAAATGACACACGCACACACACGCTTCTTTAAAATATTCGCCATCAGTAAATGGTTTTCTGTGCTTTGCTATGCAGTGAGCAATGTGATAACTTGCTTCAGTGGTGGTGTTTTTAGCAGTGACAAATGTTTTCAGGGTCTGTGTTTGTTTTCCGCACCTGGACAAAGCGCGTTTTAATGTCTCTGCCTTGAATTCATGCTCATGTTTCATCTCGTAATGAGGTACAACACTCTCGGGGCATAATGCACAAAACAGCACGGTCATTTTTTGCACAAAGCCTCAGTCATCTGTCCACGCTGGCTGGAAAGAACGCGATGTTTTCGCTGGAGGAGCCGTCATGATTCGTTCATTTATAGCGGGCGTGTGTTTCGTTGGCTGGGTTAAAACACGGATCTTGCGTTGTTTTTTGACAATGACAATATTTTTTTCTGAACTCTTCTAGGATCTGGCCTGGGAAAGAGCTGCGTTTACCAAGAAAGTATATATAGACAAGAAATAAAAAACAATAGAATAATAAAAAGTCGCAATCAAACATACAATTGCAAAAAATCGGACCAATGAAAAGCTTCCGTTGGCCTCCTCACCTCTCCATCCTCTTCCTTGACAACGTATTGGGCCACCTTGAAGGAGCTGAGATACTCGTTCATGTTCTGGATCTCGGTGTCTTCGGTGGCGTCCTGGCTGCGATCGAGAAGCTTGGAGATGGCGTCATCGTCGTAGTGAATCACGTTGCCCTCTTCGCCGTCCTTCGTGTCGCCTGGCATTTGTGGAACCGCACAAAAGAGAAAAAAAATGCAATGAAACTATTAGAAATAAGAAATATATTTAGCAGTCTTAGTTGTACTGTACTTCTTATTGTGGTCGTAATTCCTCTATAAAAAGAGATTTGATCTATTTTCTTCATCGAACTATATTCTTCTGCTGTCTCTTAGGGAGTAGAGCAGAAGTCAATGGAAGGAGACCAAGAGGAAGGCCGCCATTGACGTTGATGGATGGTGTTATGAGTGCACAGCAGGAAAGAAGTCTAAATAGAGTGGAAGCTAGAGCTCTTGTTGGTAATAGGAATGAGTGGAGAGGTGTTGTAAAAGGATAGTGGGATGTTTGGACGTGTTCTAAGGGATGGGCTATGATGCGGCAGGGGTAAATCAGCGAAAGCTGTCGGGCCCTGCTGTTGAACAAAAGAGTGTGTTGTGTCACCCTGACCCGAGTGACATGGCCGCTTTCTCGCGTCCCGTTTCATCTGGAGGGACGAAAGCATGACCGACTTTGGTGCCGAGGGGCTTAGCTTGTTTGGGTGTTTGGGCAATTGGGTAGGCCATGGTCCAAACATTTTTGTGTGTGTTTTTTGCTACTTTTTCCCTTCTTCGATTTTCTTTGTTTTTGTATGTGTTTGTCCTGCTGTTGGTCACCCCTCTCAAGGGATAGATAGATGGATAGAACTATATGCTGCAAGCAGTGTGGTTTAAAAATTGAGGAAATACTGTATATCTCTAAAAATTACACTGTTAAATGGTCAATCACACACATAGTAAGCCTACACAGCTGCTAATCTGTACATCTGTTTTTGTTTGTTTTTTTGCAGTACTGGCAATTCTCTTATACCTAGCCACTCCTTTGCACATCTGTTCTCCTCTGCACTATCGTACTCCAGTGTTGTTGTTATTGTATTGTGACTTGTTTACCTGACTGCCCATTTTGCACATCTGGTTAGCTGCTCCTCTTGCACTCTTTGCACTACTGTATAATACTATACATAGCTATAATTATTTAGCATATTATTAGTACTTCAATATTCTAACTCAGTACAACATTTATTTATATCTGGACATTCAAGGAAACTTTTGGTTCAAATATATCGACATTTCTTTCTGTATACACGTGTACAAGAATGACAATAAAGTATATCTGAAACTGAATCTGATAATCTTGTCGTTATGATAAATAATAAACAGGTAATGGTCCACTGGAAGATAATTTTGCTCTTTTTGAATTATTTTGGATTTTTGTGCAGATCAGATGTTGGATGTGATGGATTTGAAGCCATGATCTTAGAACTGTGCCGCGGACGTGCTCACCAATCCGTGCCGCACGTATAATAAAATGAAAATACATTCAGTCGGTGTGTAATGAGTGGCTCAGTTGTGCTCAATGGCACTGTGGTACCTCCCATGTTGCGAGCTGCCTCCATCTCATCCTTGAAAAGCTCCTCAGTGCCGAACTTGAGGATGTCGTCCAGTTCCTGCTTGGACATGGAGCCGGTCTTGGAGCCCAAGCCGGGCCGCACCACCAGGTGCGTCAACATCATCTTCCTTTTGGCCACCTGAGTGATCCTCTCCTCTACCGAACCTCGCGTCACAAAGCGGTAGATCATCACTTTCCTGTTTTGGCCAATGCGGTGCGCTCTACTGAAGGCCTGAAAGGAAGATGCCCTCATTAAGTTCCTGATAGCAAGAAAAATATTTTTCCGCACTATAAGATGCACTTTAAAACCCCAGATTGGCCAATAATTTGAAGGTGCACCTTTATGTGTGGACAGAATCGGAAATGCGATTCTATAAGTGTGCAATGGCGACACGGATGGTTGTTCGCAATTGCATAACATTGGATGCAATGGGAATCGAGCATGGATCCTGTTCACTAGATTAGATAGATAGATAGATAGATAGATAGAGAGATACTTTATTCATCCCCGTAGGGAAATTCACACTTCCAGCAGTCTACCCCGTTGTTTATTAACATATGAACATGATGCCCTAGGGGTGCTTGTAGCGGAGTGGATGACGTCACGCCAGTCCAAAAGTTCGACATCCCTGCGGCAGATGGAAATCTTTTCTTTGTGAAAATCCAGGGATACACCACCTCGTGTTAGCGAGTCCGCCTCCTCTCCGATTCCCCCCGGCTTTTGTGTCTCTGTATAGCGGCGTTGAAGCCGGATAGCTCCGGGTAGCTACACGTTAGCGTCCGAAATGCTAAACGTGAGCCACGTTTCTGCAAAACACAGCAACTGCGCTCCCTGTGCGCTTCGATGTTTTCCACCAGCACTCGATGATCTTATTTGGTCGTGAGTTCGCATTTACCATGATTACGGATGGTACCGAAGACTTATAACGCCGCTAGCCGCTTCGCTAGCTCCGGCTCCTTTTCCACGATAGGCCTCTTCATCACGCCAGCACAAGGATTTTTCAGGGCAAGGAGTTGATTCCTTGAATAAAAGCATTTTTGTGCGCTAAAACCCATGTCCATAGGATAGAAGTAACCCATAGTGTAGTTGTCAAAACGGGAATAAAAACACCAAAGATAGGAGCAGACAATAAAACAATAAATCACAAAAAGTGAGAGATAACAGGGCAGCTGCTGGAAAAGGCAGCCGCTCGTGGCAGCGCCGCTTTGATCTTTTATTACTTCTGGGATACAGAAGACACATGAAAAGGCATTACTGTTGCGCCTCATATATGAAAAATTAAAAGACTATTTTTTGCACCTGCGTCCTATTATCTGGTGTACCTTACAGTGAGGAAAATACGGTAAATGCACCACTCTTTACAGTTAATAATTCACATTTTATATATCTTGCGTGTTTAAGCTTTTAATTCTGTTATGAATGTATTTCAGTTTTGCTTATAGCTGTGACTTCTTATATTTTTTTCTTCTTTGGTTCTTCATTAGGGTCCTCCAAGCTGCAAGTAGAAAAGATGGGGGGCCATATCCAGAAATGCCAAATATTGATTATCCCTTTTCAGACTGGATATCATTTTCTGATTGGTTACATTTCTTCACAGTCAAATTTAAAAGTGCCGTTTTTAAGTCGAAAGTAAATGTAAATGGTCTGCTTTTTTATAGCGCTTTTCAAGCCAAGACCTCCCAAAGCACTTTACAATGTACTTCACACTTTTGCCTTTTACACGCTAACTAACCGATAGCAGCGTCAGCCGTGCAAGACAACTACCTGCTATCGGGGGCATTAGGGATTCAGTGTCTTGCCCAAGGACACTGCGACGTATAACACGGAGGAGCCGGGAATCGAACCTGCGACCTCTTGATCCCAAGACGAGCGCTCTACCTCCTGAGCTAATGCCGCCCCGAAAGTGGTTCCTAGACAATGTTAAACCACATAGTAAACCTGCTACTAATACATAAGTCTAACAGATAGCACTAATGTACCATAAATAACCCCAAAACAATGCCAATACAAAATGGACAATTTTTTGATTTTTTTTTTTTCCGTTTTTTTTTTGTTTCATGGAAAATGCATATTTTCTAATTTGCTATCAATGGGTGTAAACCACTCAAGTTTCGGAGTATTTGGTAGCACTGAAACTCCCTACGGTTGTGAGGGTTTGCGGAGCATCTAATGTTCCATTTTTCCTAACATGGTTTAGCTGTGCCCTTCTGTGGCTTTATTTTAATTGCAACTATTGTTCTTCAGGTGTATTTTATGCTGTACCTTGGATGTTTAAACTACACCACTGTAAGTTGAACTTGTAGGTATTAAAAGTGTGATGTAAATGCAGTCCTAATTAACATAATTGCCCATTTTATTATATCAACTGACGAATATAGTACAAACTGAAGTTAAAAAGACTTTAAATCTGATAAATAAAGACGGTCAGAACGATTAACCGTCCTGAAACAGCAAAACCACCTCCTATTAAATGATACACGGCCATTGATGGCTTTACTCGTTACTTTAACTGGGATGTATATGAACGAGTTCAATGCGAGAAAATATCTAAATAACGACTACTATTACGCCCACTGCCCATAGGATGCAAAATCTGATTGACTTAGAAAGCTATTCAATGAGTTATTCGTGAACCTTTCTTGTGCACTGTTGTTCGAGTGTTGCTACCATTAACTGCCCTGTCAAAGCTATATTATTATTATTAGAGCTTTGAAAACTCTCTCGGTGTACCGTCTTTCTTTGTAAATATGTGTAACCATGTATAATATGTACTTGCAACTGCATATTTTTGTAATGTATTTACCGTATTTTCCGCACTATAGGGCGCACCGGGTTATAGGGCGCACCCCCCAAAAATAGTTTTTGGTCCTATATCTTCCATAGATAAGGCGCACCGGATTATAAGGCGCTACAATGGGAACGTGGACAAAACAGTCCGATGATTCAGTCCAACTGATGACCCCCTTAACATTCCCAAAGCTTGCAAAGAAGCAAATACGTGTCGTAGACACGTGCGAATGCGGTGTCCGTACGATGTCACTTAAATGCGTCATTTCAAATATCATTCGGAAGGTTCAAGTCTTGGGATTCAAGAAATGCCAAACATTTCTATGTTTCTATTTTCTTTTTCACTCGCAACTTTACTGTGCATATGACAATAAACACTTGGAATTGAGTTGAATTCACTCAACTCATCACAGCAACATCAAGATCGTTCTAAAACAAGATACCGGGAAAACATAAAGCCGCATAACTCACCTAAGTTCTCACGTTCAATAATGATACGCAATCATGGTCTTCTTACAACCGTTAGTGAAGTAAATCCAGGAGAGTAAATTATTTGCAAATACAGACTGATAAAACATGTTTCTCTATGGTGTACTTTAGCAAGCTTGCTAAGCTTGCTACGCCATTGCTAAACTCGGACAATTGCAAGATTTGTTTTGGTCATCTAGCCTATTGGAGGCTCTGAATAATTTCAGCCAATAGCGATCAATTTAACTGATGATTGACACATCTTTTTCGGCCAATTGCAGGGTTTGGTTTGGCCATCTATCCAATCCGAGGCTCCGAATAACTTCAGCCAGTAGTGATCGATTCAAATGATGATTGACACATTGGTTAGCCAATGAAACGCCGGTATATAAATCCCAGCATACACCGCGGACTTGCTACGCCATTGTTAAACTCGGCCGATTGGAGGGTTTGTTTTGGGCATCTAGCCAATCCGAGGCTCCGAATAACTTCAGCCAATAGTGATCGATTCAAATGATGATTGACACATTGGTTAGCCAATGAAACGCCGGTATATAAATCCCAGCATACACTGCGGACTTGCTATGCCATTGTTAAACTCGGCCGATTGGAGGGTTTGTTTTGGCTCCGAATAACTTCAGCCAATAGTGATCGATTCAAATGATGATTGACACATTGGTTAGCCAATGAAACGCCGGTATATAAATCCCAGCATACACCGCGGACTTGCTACACCATTGTTAAACTCGGCCGATTGGAGGGTTTGTTTTGGGCATCTAGCCAATCCGAGGCTCCGAATAACTTCAGCCAATAGTGATCGATTCAAATGATAATTGACACATTGGTTAGCCAATGAAACGCCGGTATATAAATCCCAGCATACACCGCGGACGACTTCGCGCTCGGGGGAGAATCTAGTCGGCGGCTGTTGAGTAAGTTGCGAGACCTTGCGAATTTAATATTGAGCCATATATAAGGCGCACTGTGTTATAAGGCGCATGGTCAGCTTTTGAAAAAAATTAAGACTTTTAGGTGCGCCTTATAGTGCGGAAAATACGGTATTTGTATTTATTTCAGACACTTATTCTGATATGTTTTGCACGTGGGAACGAAAAATGAGGGGCGGAACAAACGAGTTTAAGAGGGGACCGCTAAAGGTGAGGGACAGACAAGGAAAGAAGAGGGGGTAAAAAGTTGGTTAAAGAAAAAGGAGTTGCGTGAGTAAATGTGTTCATCTGATATATTTTTCCCACCCTTACCTTTGGAAATATAAACTTCTTTCCTTGGATTACTTTCAACAGGACCCGGACTCTGTAGGTCTGCATCAAACTTTAAGTACCGGTATCATTTTCCGTTCATTTTGCCGGCTGTGATTTTTGGACTGTGTACTTTAATGAAGGACATTTCGTTTCAATCGCGGGACTTCAAGTCGGGTTTGGTTTAGTTTTGTGTTACATGTTTAAATGTGGGCGTGTGCGGCTTATATACAGGTGCGGCCTGTGTATGTGCAAAATCGGTTTTCCTCTTAAAATGTGGTGGGTTCAGCTTATAATCAGGTGCGCTCTATAGTCCGGAATTTACGGTAATATGCACTGTTAACATAATGTTCACTATCGACCATGCGGTTCTTTACCTTTCAGGTAAAATCTGCTGTTGTAACATTGGAGATTTAATAAGAAGAAAGGGCTTAGGGAAATGCCTTTAGAACAGCTTGGAATTTCTTATCTGAGGTTTGTGTCCTCTCAACTCAAGCATTCTCTCTTTATTTTGAGTGTTTACTAAATTGTAAACGTATCAGCTAACTATATAAGAGATGAATGAAGGTTTACTTGGATGTCGTTGTGAGGATTCCAGTCCGAGTCATAGATGATAACTGTGTCTGCGCTGGCCAGATTGATTCCCAGACCTCCGGCTCGGGTTGAGAGCAGGAAGCAGAACTGCTGAGCACCCGGTGCTGAAACCCGAGAACACAAGCACAATATAACATACTTAAAACCTGATTACAGACGGGAAAAAAACAGGACTCATACAGAATACTTAGGTACAAGAACAGATACTGGTTACAGAATTTTCTGCACTATAAGGCGCAGCCCCACACAATATGATGTCAGATTTCCCATACATAAGGCACAACTTACTATAAGGCACATGAAATTGAAACTTACAGTAAAAGCGACCGTGTTAAGTTACGTTTTAGATTAATGCAATGAGTGATCCAACTGTAAATATTGCTGACCTTACTCCCCAAAATTTGACACAAGAAAAGGCGTTTTTACTCATTGTGCAAGAAACAGCGATTTGCATAAAGCCTTTTGTTCGGCACACCGATAGGTTGAACAGTCTTCTTCACCTGTGCATTTATAAGGTTGTGGTTTATATGTATATGTACGTAAAAGAGCTTGTATAGTATTTTATTGAAAGACTCTCTGTTCTCCCTTTGTTGAAGAAGATGATCGAGAATTCGTCTCATACGCGTTCACAGAGAATGCAGGAATCAATGGCGTCAGAGGGAGCTCTTGTTTATTGATGCAACTATCTCAACAAGAACCTCAGAGAATCTCAGATATGCGTGGTTCTTTATAGTTTCAACACAGCATGTGTAAACGGTGTAGCCTGTCCCTTTCACGCGGTATGCACAGGGTTCCGTCCTTATTTGGGAGTGTTTTTAAGTTTATACCAGTTTATGTGACCTTGCCCTTTGCCGTTATCTCTTGGCAGGACAGACGCTTCCCTTAAGGAGGATTGTTTATACTAATTCGTCTGCCGAGACCTTCCCGAAATGTAAGCAACATTTCTCCCAAGTGTACGCAAGTCTTTCTAAATGTCAGCAAGTCTCCTGAACAAATGTATGCAAATCTATTCTACAAATGCAAGTTTCTATTCTACAAGATTCGTTGGTGAAGGAGTGGAAAGACAGTTAACCTATTAGAATGGAGAACAAAATGCACTTTGCAAAGCACTGTTTCTGGCACTGTGAGTAAAAATAGTGTCATAGTGAGATAAGCACTACTGCCTTTTTGAATGTTACTTTAATCCCTGGTGGTCTAAGGCAGGGTTCTCAAACACTGTGCCGTGAGATATTGTCAGGTGTGCGGTGGGAAATTATCCAATTTATGTGCCTGTGCAGTCTAGCGCCTGGCAGAGTAATCATGTACGACTTTGAAGTAGTCGTACGGGGAGCTGTTTGCCTTGTGCTTGGAGATAGGCGAATTAGCGCATGACTGAAAGCTGTGGAGGAAAAGCTACAAGTGTGTTTTTCATTGATTTCTGCCAGGATATCAGCTCTATGTTCATCAGGCCTAGGTTTCACACAGCATAAATATGAAAAAATATAATACACTTTATTTTGATTTTATTTTATTCCTTTTCGTTATGGCATAACATGCCCTGCGACTGGCTAGCAACTGGTTCAGGGTATCCCCTACCCACTGGCCAAAATTAGCTGGGATGGGCTCCAGCACCCGCACGCAACCCTAGCGGTGCAGATGATGGTTGGATAGATACATAATATAACGCCATTTTTCAATATTAAAAACCCTTATATTAGTATAAGCTTTTTGTTTGCGCATCCCAGCTAATTTTGGGCAGTGGGTAGGAGATACCCTGACCCGGTTGCTAGCCAGTCACAGGGCATGTTATGCCATAACGTCTTGAACAGGAATCAAATAAAATCAAAATAAAGTAAATTATCTCATCTCATCTCAATAGCTGCACCGCTTGTCCTCAGTAGGGTCGCGGGGGAGCTGGAGCCCATCCCAGCAATCATCGGGCAGTGGGCAGGGGACACCCTGAACTGGTTGCCAGCAGATCGCAGGGCACACAGGGACAGACGACTCGCTCGCTCATTCACACCTAGGGACAATTTGGACCGGCCAATTCACCTGAAATGCATGTCTTTGGAATGTGGGAGGAAACTGGAGTGCCCGGAGGAAACCCACGCAAGCACGGGGAGAACATACAAACTCTGCACAGGAAGTCTGGTAGATGGATTCGAACCCCCGCAGGAGGTTCCCACGACCTCAAAAATGGGGCCACACAAGCACTTACCACTGCGCCGCCGTGCTGCCAAAGTATATTATAATTTTTCATATTTATACTGTGTACCACAGGATTTATTTTTCAATGAAAAAAACGAGCCTTTAAAAACACTGGTCTAAGATGTTGGTCTTCTCACTACCCGGCTTTGAATCCCGTTGCATACAATTTTTAAGCAACTTATGTCGGTGATGTTTACTGATTGACTATTTTTTTGCACAATGTTGACTATTTTTGCACTAAACACATATTGCACTAATACAATCCCAAAACTGTATGTAACATCCTCCATGCCCACATTTCTTGTGTAAATATTGTGTCAATTATAACCTTATTTTCTTTGTTTCTTTATCTTCTTTGTTTTCTTTTCTCCTCACTGTCAAATGTGAACCTGGAGTGCCACGCCCAATTTCGTTGTCACACTATGTTCAACCCATTTTGTAACAATGACAATAAAGGTATATTCTATTCTATTCTATTCTATGGATCAATCATTGCACAACACACACTCATAATTCATAATGTATCGCATTCACCTTATTCTGTGGTACATACGGCGCACAGGGTAATACGGGGCTTTTTCAAATGTCTGGTCCATTTGAGTTTTTTGGTGCGCCTTATAGTGTGGAAAATACGGTAAATTATTGATGGTAAGTGAAATAATGGATTTGTTTTCCTACCGTTGAAGCGATCAATGGCCTCCTGCCTCAGGCCTCCGGTAATCCCGCCGTCAATGCGCTCGTATTTGTAACCCTCAAACTCTAGAAAATCCTCGAGCAGATCCAACATCTTGGTCATCTGCACAAAAATACAAAATCAGGTGTATTTATATTGCTAATGTTTATGGTTACAAACACATTTTTCTTCTTTTTATAGTATTACGTTCATAACCGACTAAAAATAACAAATAAATAATATACATCCATTTTCTAAACCCTCACTACAATTGCATGGAAAATCAACAATATTTAATAATAATTAGAATGAAAATAATAACAAAAAGTAATAACAATAATAATAATAATAAGAAGAATTCATTTCCAACTTTTTTTTCCAAAAATAAGGAATAAAAAAACATTTCTTAACCTAGAAGTATTTTTAAAATGCACATTTATAAGATATTTCACATATTTTTTTTGCTTGTTATTCGAATGAATATTGTTTTTTTGTTTTTTTGTTTTTTTAGTAATTAAGTTTGTTAACACAGCGAGGCGCAAAATAATACACAATGTCCCTTCAAGCTTTTTTGTTGGTGTAGCATAAAATTTCAAAATACATTAATCCCTCATATTATGCGGGGATTGCGTCCCAAAAAGGTACCGCATAGTCAAAATAAGTAAATTAGAAACCTTTTTTAATGTATTTATTTATTTATTTATTTATTTATTTATCCATCTATTTGTTTGTTTATTCATTTATTTTTATTTTTTTATTTATTCATTTTGAGATTAGTCAGGGACAAACCTAGATTACAGGCTCAAATATTTGTTTAACTAATAGAGAACAGTATATAATGTGTACACTGGTTACCACATTCCCCTAAACATGACTGGGTGGAAACATTTATTGGGTGCCATCAGGCTGTACTTGCCCAAGACACACCACATTAAATGCCCCTATGATCGTAGTGTTTAAGGCATCCCCCAAAAAATATATATATATAAAAAAAAATAATAATATATATATATATATATATATATATATATATACATGTATTGTATTTTTTTTTTCTATAAATAACACCTGTACTGTCAAATTACAATTTCAAAAATATGTCAGCTGTTTTATTGCACAACTGAATGGATGAGGGACCTGATTCACATGACTTCATTCTGTCCTCGAGAAAACATATATTTTTCCGTTATCAAACAATTTTGGAAAAGGTTTCAAGAAGCCAAAGACCCGCATGGGGCTCCAAAGCAAGTTGAGCGGGTGGAGAGGTCCATCATTGTTAGCGATAGAAAGCATCTTCATATGTTTAGCCAATCAGAATGCAGAAGACAATGCATAATGAAAATCTGTGAAGTAGCAAAACTGCAATAAGTAAACCGCAATACAGCAAGAGATTATTGTATAGGATGGGCCAAGGCAGATATCAAATGCATGTGACAAAAGTAAATGGATTGAAATTTGTAACAAATAAAAGACTGCAACTGAGACTCTTGCTAAAGTGATCAGTTGCCAAGAATGCCAACTCTTACTTGTGAAAAAATAAGAACTCTGTGGCCTTCGTCCTTGAGCTTTTTCAGCATTTTTTGCAGCAGAGTCAGCTTCCCCGACGACTTCACAAGCTGGCTGCCGTCGTATGATCCGTTGGGCAAAACGGGAGCCTCCTACAAAAGAATATAAGGCCAGGTCGATTAACATTGTGTTGTTCATCGCGTAAAATGGATTTCAGTATAACGCGTATAACGGTGTATAAAGTGCACCCTTCATTTTTGATTAAAAATCAGTATAGAATGCAATAAGCATTGTAACTGACAATCATTGAGGAGAGGCGGCCGGGTGTTAGAGGGACTGTGACCAACCCTTTGTCCAATGGTATGCCCCAGCGGCAGTGTTGTGGAGTCATACACGCAGGAGTTCAAGACAAATTACTTGAGCTTAAGCTACAGTTCTCTGCATATTTATTATTATTACAGGGCATGGACCCCCGCCACGGGGTCGCCTTAGTGCCTTCCAACCATCGCGTCCCACACAGAACCCCAGACTCTTTGTTTTTGTGGCCCGGCTAAATAATAACATTAGTAATACCGTAAATTCCGGACTATAAGCCGCTATTTTTTCCCTAACTTTCAACCCTGCGGCTTATTCAGTGATGCGGCCAATTTATGACATTTTTCTAACGGCGCTCGAGTGTTGCTACCATTAACTGCCCTGTCAAAGCTATATTATTATTATTAGAGCTTTGAAAACTCTCTCGGTGTAGCGTCTTTCTTTGTAAATATGTGTAACCCATGTATAATATGTATTTGCAACTGTATATTTTTGTAATGTATTTATTTGTATTTCTTTTAGACACTTATTCTGATATGTTTTGCACGGGTGAACAAAAAATGAGGGGCGGAACAAACGCGGGGTGCCGAGTTTAAGTGGGGACCGCTAAAGGTGAGGGACAGACAAGGAAAGAAGAAGGGGTAAAAAGTTGGTTAAAGAAAAAGGAGTTGCGTCAGTAAATGTGTTCATCTGATATATTTTCCCCACCCTTACCTTTTGGAAATATACACTTTTTTCCTTGGATTACTTTCAACGGGACCCAGACTCTGCAGGTCTGCAGCAAACCTTAACTACCGGTATCATTTTCCGTTCATTTTGCCGGCTGTGATTTTTGGACTGTGGACTTTAATGAGGGACAGTTTTAATCGCGGGACTTGAAGTCAAGTTTGTATTAATTTTCTGTTTGTGTTACATGTTTAAATGTTGGCACATGCAGCTTGTATACAGGTGCGGCTTGTGTATGTACAAAATCGGTTTACCTCTTAAAATGTGGTCGGTGCGGCTTATAATCAGGGGCGCTCTATAGTCCGGAATTTACGGTAATAATGATAAAAAAGATCAGAATAAAATAATAAGCCTAAATTCACTGTGTACTCACTGGACTACCAAGGATCTAGATGACATTGGAAATGGCATCAGATTGTATCTCATTATCACACAACATCTACTCATGGTACCACCACGTTGCACGACTTTGTTTTGGCTAAACTCTTTCTCATAAAACTCCATAACCACGTTGTACAACTTGGCACCGTGAGTAAAACTACTGTGATGATGAGATGAAATATAATACCTATTCCTGTGTCACCTAGTGGTCAGAATCTGGCGCTCTGACCGCTGCAGTCCGGGTTCCATTCCAATTGCGCCAATGCTGAAAATTGTTCATCAGTATTTGTTGACTGATCAAGTACAATAATATGCTTGTGTAAAACACTTTTGGGTAAAAAGAAATATATGTGTATATACATAAATAAATACCATATGTTTGGTGTGAGTGGGGATCCCTTAACCACTAAAGTTGTAGGGGCACCATTTTCTGTGGTGTGTCTTGGGCAGCGCCCATTTCTATGTACCGTATGCAAAAAATAAGGCAAATTTTACTCTTACTTGTACGGCCGAGTACCAAACAACCCACAGGCCGGTGGTTGCTGACCAGTGTTCCCTCTAAGCTGCATGTGTGCGCAATTGCGCTCTACCCAGAGCTTTTCCGCGCACAAGAAAATCTAGCCAGCTCACAAAAATCAGGGCTCAAAATTACTAATTAAGAAGCGACTTAAGTTAAAGTTACAGGGCATGAAGGTAAAACTACACGGGTTCCCCCGACATTGTGTCCTAAATGCGATATTTTGAAGTCAAAGTCGAAGTAGAATAAAGTTGAGTAAAGTTAGTAGAGTTTGTCGAGAACCGGCTTCTTCGGCTCGGCTCACTGAAAAGAAACCGGCTCTTTCGGGTCCTAAACGGCTCTTCAGGTTGTTTTTGCTTATTTAATCCCAACATGACCAAATATGATGTAAAACTATGCACAAAATGGCTTAAAAGAAGGGGAGAATAAAACAAAAAAGAAAAAAATACCAAAATGAAAAAGTAGTGAAAAGCTGAGAAAAAAAGAAACAAAAGGAAGGGGAAAAAAGAAGGAAAAATTTAGAAAAAAGCCAGAAAAAAAGAAAAGAAAGAAATGTAGGAAAAAAGTAAACAGAGAACAAAAAGAAAAAAGTAACAGCTCGGAAAAAATAAAGACAATGAGATTTTTTTAAAAAGGAATTTTTTAAAAAGTAGAAAAAAAACACGGAAAAAAGAAGAAAAAGTTTGTGTTGCATTCAAATAATTTCCAATGATATGAAGTGAATCTTGTTGCCAACATTGTACTTCCACTAAAAAATGTGATAAAATACAGTTGTGTATCGTGCAACCGACTCAATAAGCACCCAAAAATGTTAATATTATGCGACAAAAGATATCAGAAAAAAAAGAAATGGATATCTTGTGAAAGAATTGTAAGAACAAATGACGTTTGTAGGCCGTACAACCTTTGCAATTGTACATGAGTCGATTGATTCAAAAGAGAAAAATAATTTTGCATTGCCGGAAACTCAGCAAAATGTAACTTGATGTCAAGTTTTGGACATGTTTGATAATGATTTAGTTGCCACACTCGGGGTTGCTGTTGCTCACTGTTGTTTCAAGCGTTGCTCACCGACTTTGTGTGAACGCTCAGACCCGTGAGGAAAATGACAGGGAACATTGTTGCCGACCACTGGCGTAATACAGTACCTAAACCCCAGCTCTCGTGTTTGAGCTCTATTCTAAGTTAAAAAAAGTTTTTTTTAAAAGGAATCTATACAATAGAATATATCTGCATTACCACAGCAGCTACGGGGAAGAGGTAGGGATGATTGCAGCACTTCTTCAAGTCCATCATGATGTTAAGAAGGGAGACTTGGTTGCCTCCGCCTTTGGAGTTGAGGGCTTCAAAGTTACGCGTCAAGATGAACTTGTAGTACTTCCTGATGGTACAAAAGCAGAAGACAAGGGCGTCTCAAAATTGCATTATACTACTTGTGTCGTGTCCGGCATGGTCGCCGTGGCAACCGGCTGGCCCCGCCCCCTGGGCAACAGCTGAAGCAAATCACCTCATTTGCGCGTTTGCTTCTTAAGGGGGGTTTTGGGTTTTGCGGGGGCTGGCTCATTGCATTTTCTGTCTGCATTTCCCGTTCTATTTTGCCCTGTCCTGTTTTGGTTGAGTCGGAAGAAACCTGTGTTTGCACGTTTTTAGTTAAAGCCTTTTTTGTTCTGTTTTGTCCCGGAGTTTTGGACGACTTTTATTTTGTTAAATAAAAGTTTTGATCGTCAACGCAGTTGAGTTCTCCCTTCCTGCCTCCGTTCTGGTCCGGTCCCCCGTGACAACTTGTACTTTTTACATCATATACACACTCATTCTATTTTTTACAATTTATTGGATCAAAAAACAAATGCAGAAATAATCAATTGTCCAGTCTATTTTTTTCTCCGTTAGTCATAGATGAATTCCCCTCACTGGGGGGTCTTTATATTGTTTCACAGTTCATGGATCCCTTAACCACCTGGATCGTAGGGGCAGCACTTCCTGTGTTGTATCTTGGGCAAGTACTGCCTAGTGCACAGGTGTCAAACAGGCGGCCTGCGGGCCAGATCAGCCCCGCTAAGGGATCGAATCCGGCCCGCGAGACACTGAGAGAAGCGCAAGAGAAAAACAAGCTGCAGGTTAAAATATGTCAAATTGATGTTGCTAAAGCCAGGAGCCTCTCACAAAGACACTGTACTTGTATTCATTTCTCTCTTTCTCTCTCTCTTTTCCACCCCTTTTCTCCCACTCTCTGTCTCTGTCTCTTTCACTCTCTGTGTCTCTCTTTTTCTCTTCCTTTGTTGCTCTTTGTCTCTTTCTCTCTCTGTGTCTTTGTAACTTCTTTTGCTCTAACTTCCTTTTTTCCCTTTTCTCTCATTTCTACTTCTCTCTTCCTACCCTTCGCGCTTTCTTTTCCCTTTTCTCTCCTTCTGTATTTCTATTTCTTTGGATTTCTTTCTTCCGCTCCCTTTCTTTCCCCCTCTCTCACGACTTCTCTTTTTATATCTTTTGTTTCTCACGCTCTCTCTCTCTTTCTTTGTCCTGCCCTCTCTCCTTTTCTCTCCCTCTTTCTCTTATTTCTTCATCTCTCTTTTTCCTTCTCTTTAATATACTATTCCAGTCCCCGACCGAATGTTTGTTCTATCGTGTGGCCCCGAGTTCAAATGAGTTTGACACCCCTGGCCTAGTGGCACCCATCCTTCTCCAGGCCGTTTTTTTTGTGTAGGGGTTTACTCCCTTCACATGAAATAGACTAAGGTACAGCACCTTCATCAAAAGGTGTCTGTTATTTTTCAGTGTAAAGCATGATCCGGCTCTCCAGGGAGGAGCCGTACCTCAGGATTGACGAGGAGTGGCGTGTTACAACACTAATCCTAGATCCTAAATCACCGGATACACAATTTCGCAAAGTATGTATGTAACCATGCAACCATGCTAAAGTCACTGAAGCAATTATTTTATTTGTATCATTGAAATCACAGTTTGGTCATCATTTGTGACATATTCAGTAAAAGTAATGTAGCTTCTTTTGAAATTGACTTTTTAAAATGATTTCCTCATTTTGCAATAATAATGATTTTTTTTCAATCCTTTGAGAAGTAGAAATCGGGCTCTTTGATGCTTTGTTTTTTTTTTCAGACCGATAACGATCGAAATTATTCCACTTGCACAGTCAGCGATACACAAACCAAAGGCCGATATTGTCATGTCCTGCACGGTTGTCATGGCACCCAGCTGGCCCCGCCCCTTGACACCGGCTGAGACGCATTGAACTGATTGCTTGAGGAGTACTTAAACTCTCCTTTTGGGACTGCCCGTAGCCGGACCATTGTTTAACCCTCGTTAAAACCCTGTTCATGCCCGTTTTGTAATTTTGATTGCCTTTAAACCTGTTTTTTTTTTTGTCTTTGGTCCGTTTGTGTGTTGGACAACTTTTATTTCCTAATTAAAGTGACATGTCGTCTACGCATATGAGTTCCGACTTCCTGCTTCCCGATCCGCTTCCTGACAGATATGACTACTAGGTAAAATTCAAATCTCTGTTAACAAGTAACTGATGTTTTAAACAAAAATACCAAGATGATATTTTTCTTAATATTCCATTTAATCAACGACAGTTTATCGTTCCTTTAGTTGCAGGTTGCTGTTTAATGAATGTCCATTAGAGGGCATTGAATGGTTGCTAAGAGACGAAACCATATAAAGGAAGGTATCCTTACTGACACGATACATGATATTGACACTCGTCCATCTTTACCAATTTTGAATTTATGACGTATCAGTTGATAAGTTTATTCTGTTGTTAATATCGGAGGTCGCATAGGATGTTACTTCTCTATTTTGAAAATGTCATTACAGTGGAACCTCGGTTTTCGAACGCCTCTCACTACGAACAAATCGGTGTCCGACCAAAAATTTCGAGAAATTCTTCCTTCGCTGTTCGGTCCAAAAATCGGAGTTCGAACTCCGGTAATGCGTGAGTGCGTACTTTAGGGTGCCATGCTGAGCGGCGTACGGGTGTTTTAGCCCCTTATTATGCCTCCGAAGAAGGTGAAAAAAGAAAAGTAGTGCGCACAACTATTGCATTTAAGAAAGAAATAGCACCACCGTCCATCTGCGCCTTCTGCTGACCACCACAAAGGTAAAAAATACTATTCATAAGATTACGATAACGCGAATGTACGATTAGCCTGGGTTAGCTTTAAGTTTACGTTAAACATTCAGGGTGTTGGAACGGAGCCCAACATTAAGGGTGTTGGAACGGAGCCCCCTTTCCAATAAACCGCTCACCACTTGCTGCGGAGACCCGGGTGCTAAATGACTTGTAAACGACCTGATTTTTTTATTTTTACACGTTCACGTTAGCGTCATCTTTCGTACGGAAGATTGCGAAAACGCAGACGTACGATTAGCCTGGGTTAGCTTTATGTTTACGTTAAACATTCAAGGTAAACATTCAGGGTGTTGGAACGGATTAAAACGATTTACATTATTTTTAATGGGAAAAATGATTTCGGCGATCGAACAAATCGGTTTTCGAACAATGTTCTGGAACGGATTATGGTCGAGAACCGAGGTTCCACTGTATTTTGACTACTATGCACTGTTTACATTATTGTCACTATCAGTTAATAATGTTGTTATTCTTTGATTTATTGCGGATGTGCTTTTGGAGATTTAATAATCGGAAAAGGCTCAGGAGAGGGTTTTCAGGAGAGAATGGAATTTCCTATCGAAGGTTTGGGTCCTCTCCTGTTTGCAAGTTAAAAATCAATTGATGTATTCTCTCCTTATTTTGAGTGTCCGTTAAATTATATTGAAAATGTGCTTTAATTTCCCTCCTGATATCTTTTGGCCCAAATCACGTTACTGACTTTTGCATTGGACTGAGCTCCACCCGCACGATCAGCTCCGTCTTTGCGGGCATGTTTTTAAAGACGTCTGCTTTGAGCCTCCGGAGCATGTGCGGGCCGAGCAGGTCGTGAAGCTTCTTGATCTGATCCTCTTTGGAGATGTCGGCAAATTCTTCCAGGAAGCCCTCCAGGTTACTGTACAGAAAGTTTGTATCAGTGTCAAAAAGTCTTTTGCTATGAAGATGAAGGATGAAATACAACAGAAAATATTCAACATTATGTAAATACACCACTTAGCAGTGTTATGAGTAATGCGATACAAAAAAAACGCATTCCAGGAGCGCAATTACATTTTTCTGTAACGAGTACTGTAAAGCGTTATTAATCATTTCTTTGTGACTAATCTATTGTTACAATGTGGCGCTTTACTCTGCCACTATTTTAAAGCAGACCATTAACTACAATGCGTGCTGTTAATGCCATGTCCTGCATGGTTGTCATGGCGCCCAGCTGGCCCCGCCCCTTGACACCGGCTGACCTGCATTTTCCTGATTACCGTATTTTCCGCACTATAACGCGCACCTAAAAGCCTTTATTTTTTTCAAAAGCTGACCATGCGCCTTATAATACAGTGCGCCTTATTTATGGAACAAAATTAATTCGCAAAGTCCTGCAACTAACTTGCAGCCGCCGACTCGATTTTCCCCCGAACGCAAAGTAGTCCGCGGTGTATGCTGGGATTTATTTACCGGCGTTTCATTGGCTAACCAATGTGTCAATCATCATCTGAATCAATCACTATTGGCTAAAGTTATTCGGAGGTAAAGGGGGCGGATCCTTTTTATCATTTACAGGCTGGCATAGGCTAAAGGGGCAATACAAAGTCTGCAATTGGCCGAAAAAGATGAATGTGAATAGCATGTTGGGTTGACGGCATAGAGAAAACAGTATTTTACTACTCTGTACTGTATTTGTAAATATTTTACTCTCCTGGATTTACTACACTCACGGATATAAGAGGACCATGGTTGCACAATATTATTGAACACAACGACTTCGGTGAGCTACTCCGGCTATATATTTTCCCTGTATCTTGTTTCAGACAGACTGAACTCAATGTTTCTGTGAGAAGCGGTGCAGATAATGGATAGAATGGAGTGTTTATTTTAAAATTAAACTCAATTCCAAGTGTTTATTGTCATATGCACAGTAAAATTGCGAGCGAAAAAGAAAATAGAAACTAAGGAATGGTTGGCATTTCTTGAATCCCAAGACTTGAACCTTCCGAATGATATTTGGAACGATGCATTTGAGTGACATCGTACGGACACCGCATCCGCACGTGTCTACGACACGTATTGGCGTCTTTGCAAGCTTTGGGAATGTTAAGGGGGTAATAAGTTGGACTGAACTATCTAACTGTTTTGTCGAGGTTCCCATTGTAGCGCCTTATAATCCGGTGCGTCTTATGTATGTCAAATATAGGACCAAAAACCATTTTTTCGGGGTGCGCCCTATAACCCGGTGCGCCTTATAGTGCGGAAAATACGGTACTCTTATGGGTACTTAAACGTGCCTTTTGGAACTGCCCTTTGCCAGTTCGTTGTTTACCCTTGTTGAAAACCTGTTCATGCCTTTTTGATACCTGTTTATTCTTGTTGTGTAACATTCGGAGAGATTCCTGCAAATTCTGTTTAATCCCGTTAAATGCCTAGTCTGTAGTTTTGCCTGCATTTGAGCCTGCTTTTGTTTTGTTTTTGGTCCGTTTATGTGAGTTCCAACTTCCTGCTTCCCGACCCGCTTCGTGACAGTTTAAGCTTTCATTCTTTGCTCATGCAGTGATTATCTACCTTAAATCCGCTAGCAACCTAGCGCTAAGCACAACAGTGAAGGATGGGCATGTTTATTCCTACGTACAAAATTCAACCTAATACGGTCGTGACGTCTCAAGCACAGTATATGAATGTGTAATTTTTCCCTGCTGATATTCTGATCTCCTTTCCGGTGTATACTCATATCCAAGCCATATATACGACTATAAAATTAAACATTCAATTCAGAGGGTCTGTTTATATGCTCTTATTTGGTTGTGTGTCACTGGTAGCGAGTGGTAGGGAGCGCGTGGGTAGGGGTGTGGCTTATTAAGGAACAACAAACTCAATGGGGCAAATGATTTTTGCAAAAGACAAATACAAAAAATAAAATGGATATGGAGTCTCTCGGTGGTCTAAAGTTTGCAAACTCTCAAGATTGCAGAAGCCAAGAAATATGAAGGGTACACCACTTCCGCAGGACACGTTTTCTTCCATTTATTTTATGATGTGTCTATTTTTAGAGGGTCTGCTTCAATGTGAGTATTCACAATAATAGTGACGGTTGCCATGGCGCCCAATTGGCCCCTGCCGGTGTGGCGCCTCGTTGACAGATTGGTTTCCCTTCTGTTTAAGCTCAGTGCTCTCACTCACCCTTTTAAGCTTAAGTACTTGGGTTGTGATGTGGCTGCAGTTGGTGGAATGGAGTGTGAGGTATTGCACAGAGTCAAACAAGGAAGCAAGGTTTTGGGTGCTCTGAGGAGAGTGATGAGCAACAAGAGTATGAGTATGGATGTCATGAGGGGACTGTATGAGAGCGTGATTGTGCCGACTGTGTTGTATGGTGCAGAGACTTGGAGCCTGAACTTGAGAAGGAAATTAAATGTTTTTGAGATGAAGTTTTAAGGAGTATGTGAGACAAGATTGGATAGATTGAGAAATTAAATTGTGAGGGACAGAACTGGTATAGTAGTGGAACTGAGCAAGCGTGTGGAAAAGAGAGTACTCGGTTGGTTTGGACACGTGGAGAGGATGGATGAAGAGCCAATGTTGAAGAGGATCTACAGAGCAGAAGTCAATGGAAGGAGACCAAGAGGAAGGCCGCCATTGACGTGGATGGATGGTGTTATGAGTGCACTGCAGGAAAGAGGTCGAAATCTAATGAAAGGTAGAGCTATGGTTGGTGATAGGACTGAATAGAGAGGTGTTGTAAAAGGATAGTGGGATGTTTGGACGCGTTCTAAGGGATGGGCAGGGCACCCGTATGATGCAGCAGGGGTAAACCAGTGAAAGCTGTCGGGCCCTGCTGTTGAACAAAAGAGTGTGTCGTGTCACCCTGACCCGAGCGACACGGCCGCTTTCTTGTGTCCCGTTCCATCTGGAGGGACGAAAGCATGACCAACTTCCGTTCCGGGGTGGCTGTCTTGCTGTCGGTCACCCCTCTTGAGGGATATGACCAAGATGGATACATAGATAGCTCACCCTTTGTCAGTCCGTCAACGAACCTCTGCACCCGCAAGACGTGGGTTTTTGACTCTGTCCGGTTTCCTGCTGGTTTCCTGTCCGTTACTGTTCCCGTCTATTTTGTCCTGTTTAATATCAGTCTTGAGTTTCGTTCCCGTCTAGTTTGTCCTGTTTAATTTCGCTATCCAGTTTTGATATCAACCCTGTCTGTCCCGTCCTGTCCGGTATCGACCCCATATGTCCGATATCTGCTCGCGCAATTAAAGTAACTATAACGAATTCCTTTTTGTCAATAACGCCCCCAACACTGTCACTCATTAATACTGATGTTGCTTTTCATTCATAAGGATTGTGGAATGAATCACTAAAGCTGTGTTGGCTGTGTCAACATACTTGAAGCGCTCCGGTGTGAGGAAGTTGAGCAAATGGAAAAGTTCCTCCAAGTTGTTCTGAAGAGGGGTTCCAGTGAGCAGCAGCTTGTAGTAAATCTTGTAGCCATTGAGGATTCTGAAAAACTGCAAGTGAAGGGTCAGAATCAATTTGGCTTTTTCATGGGGCTCTTAGCAAGAATGGACTTTTAATGCCACACATATTTTGTATTGCTTATTAATAAAAATTCTATAACTCTGTTTGACATTCAAAAATGAAAACACGTTTTGAATATGTAAAAAGAAAAAAAATGTTACACTAGTATCATTTTTGCTCAATTTAAGTGGTATATTTTATAAAAAAAAATAAAAGAAAAAGATAAATCCATAGTCAAATTCTAAAAACAGATTAGAAATACAGTCCCACAATTAAAAAAAATAAAACATTAATAACCAGTATTACCTGATGAGCCTTTGTGAACACAAATATTAAAAAAAAACTGTTAATTTAGAAAACATGATGAATTAGGCTTTAAAAAAAAAACTACAAGAAATTGGTGCCTCTAGATTTTAATTAAAAAACTGTCCCTTGGCTCAAAAAATGATTGGTGATTTTAATTATTACTTTAATAAAAAAAATACAATGTTTGTGTATTTATTTATTTGTAATATCTCTTAAAATGGCAACATGAGGCAGCGCCATCTTTTTCTAGCCTCTACGCGAGTTAAGCCTCATGTGAGTAAAGAGTTTGCTTAAATAACACAAAACTGAGTGTCAGATTACCGTAAATTCCGGACTATAAGCCGCTACTTTTTTCCCAAACGTTCAACCCTGCGGCTTATTCAGTGATGCGGCCAATTTATGTCATGTTTCTAACGGTCGCCAGCGGCGCTCGAGTACAAAGGGTGGGATTTAGGCCGCTGGAATATATGCGCCGAGGAAGACTGCAACTTCTTGGCTTGTGCATAAATTAACCCTTTTTTCTTTGTAAATATGTGTAACCATGTATAATATGTATTTGCGACTGTATATTTTTGTAATGTATTTATTTGTTTTTATTTTAGACACTTATTTTGATATGTTTTGCACGGCGAATGGAAAAGAAGGGGCGGAACAAACGCGGGGAGATGGGAAGTGGGGTAAAGGTGAGACCTGTTTGTGGACGCGGCGGACAATAGTGGATATATATTTTTCCCACCCTTACCTTTGGAAATATACACTTTTCTCCTTGGATTATTTTCAACGGGACCCGGACTCTGCAGGTCTGCATCAAACCTTAAGTACCGGTATCATTTTCCGTTCATTTTGCCGGCTGTGATTTTTGGACCGTGTACTTTTATGAAGGACATTCAGTTTCAATCGCGTGACTTAAAGTCGGGTTTGGGTTAATTCTGTGTTTGTGTTACAATTTTTAATGTGGGCGCATGCGGCATATAAACAGGTGCGGCTTGTGTAAGTACAAAATCGGTTTTCCTCTTAAAATGTGGTAGGTGCGGCTTATAATCAGGTGCGCGCTATAGTCCGGTATATCACTACTTCAAAATATTCAGATTCAGATTCAGATTTACTTTATTGTCATTCTTGTACACGTGTATACAGAACGAAATGTCGACAGTAACACCCAAAATCAGCCAGATGGCGCCATAATAATGATTTGGCATGAACACAAAACCAGCAATGATAAAGGCAATGGCTGTCTTCCCAGATGGGTCAATTTTCAATTTATCTTGGATGGCATCCCAAGTCCCCTGGTGGTTTTGGGGTCCTGTAGTTGGTTGAATCTTATTGTCTTACCTTGGACTGGTTATTCTTCAACCTGTGGGCTTCATCCACCACCAGGCAAGCCCAGGTGATGGATCCAAGGATGGCTTGATCGATGGTGATCAGCTCGTAGGACGTCAGCAGAACGTGAAACTTGATGGGTGTGTCTTTCTGCCAAATAGCGAAACATTTTGAGATGGAAGTTCGTTATTTGTATAAGAAAAAGGAAAACGAGGCATCGAAAGAACCTTCATGCGGAAAGCCTTGCGTCCCATCTTGACAGCGCTGTCCTCGTAGGTGAACTCATTCTCTCTGATGATGGCGCGGCTGTCTTTGTCTCCGGTGTACGTCACTACGTAGAAATCTGGGGCCCACATCTCAAACTCACGCTCCCAGTTAATGATGGTAGACAAAGGTGCGCTCACCAGGAAGGGACCTTTGGAGTGACCCTAGATCAGGAGTATGAAACTTATTTTAGCTCGGGAGCCACGCGGTAGAAAAATCATTCTCACTCGGCAGCAAATTAATGGGATAAAAATCGTCCCTTAGCTGGAGGGCTAATGGTCTTTTTAGAGGCTCACAATTGAAATATAATTCAGGGATTTGATTGCAGTGTAAAACGATTATTGGATTTAATCTCTTGTAATGGGCAGCACGGCGGCGCAGTGGTTAGCGTGTGTGCGGCACAGTTCTAAGGTCTTGGGAACCTCCTGTGTGGGTTCAAATCCAGCTACCAACCTTCCTGTGCGGAGTTTGTATGTTCTCCCTGTGCGTGGGTTTCCTCCGGGCACTCCAGTTTCCTCCCACATTCCAAAGACATGCATTTCAGGTGGATTGGCCGGTCCAAATTGTCCCTAGGTGAGAATGAGCGAGCGAGTTGTCTGTCCCTGTGTGCCCTGCGATTGGCTGGCAAGCAGTTCAGAGTGTCCCCTGTCCACTGCCCGATGACTGCTGGGATGGGCTCCAGCACCCCCGCGACCCTACTGAGGATAAGCGGTGCAGCTAATTAGATGAGATGTTTTTGTTATTGTTGCATGAAAACGGTAAAGTAATAAAAGGTCTGTTTCAAATACACTCCAAACGTAAACTTAAACCCGTAAAAAAAGATTCAAAAAGAAGAGTTCCTTTGACTTTAAACCAGGAGAGTAACACATTTTTAAAAAACGGACAGCAACTTTAAGGGTCCCCGGTTCGAGACCGGGTGGAAACATATGTTGACCTGGAGAGGGCTGGGCGCCACCAGGCTATACTTGCACAAGAGCGACCACGGCAACCCTAGTGGTTACGGGATCCAACCAACCAACCTTTAAGCACACCCTTTACATCACATGTGTCAAACTCCCGGACCGCGGGCCACGTCGAGCCCGCCGTGTAATCATATCCGGCCCGCAAGACCATTTTACATTATTGTTATCTATGAGTACCTATGGCTCAGAGACAAATTCAATAGCATGCAAATTTTCTCCATCTCGTTCAAAACTTGAGCCATTGATCCTGTTCCGGTACACGCAAAGCCAAACCAAAGCTGAATTACAAAGCAGTAGTAATGTATAGGGCACGTTTTGACAAAAATTTACGGTCAAGATGTCGCACAAAAAAAACCGTTTTGGCTGTACAATGCTAAAGAATCCTTTATATAAAAGCTCACTCTATAATCTGTGTTGGGTGTTCAGATACTTTTTGATGAATCTGTGGAACAAATTGTAAATACGCCAAAACACCAGATGAGAACTTAAAGTGATTTGATTGGGTGAGTGGGAGGGATGGGTGGAGCTATGCAAAAAGTGCAAGCACTCCCATCTCTCGCCCTACTCCATCTGCGCCAAAGGTAAACACATCAGGCTCCCTGTTCTCAGAATGTTGTGACGTTTTTGCAAAATAATTTGTGTAGCATTTTCATATTTCTACTTTTGACAGGAAATATATTATAGAGAGCAAAATCTTTTGGGATATTAAAGTTTTTTTTAATATATACATTGACGTAGGAGCAAAGGAATTTGAATGTTATTTTAATGTTAAGTTGTTTAAGTTAAGTTCTAAGTTGTATAATTTAACAATGTCTTTTTATTTACAGCAAAATAATAAGTGATTTAAGGTTTAAATTGAATGTTTTTATTCATATTTATGTTCCAAAAACATTCAGTTTAAGTGTGTTCAATAAATGTTTATCCTGGTTGGCCGGCCACCTTAAGTGTGTTTTGAATTTTGGCTCCTTGTGCAATTGAGTTTGACATCCCTGCTTTAGATCAATGTCTTAGCTGAGTGAAGTTTGTATTTTAAGTAGGATTTGGTTCACCTCTTTGTAGAGCGAGTAGAGGAAGACAATCGTCTGCACAGTCTTTCCCAGACCCATCTCATCAGCCAGGATGGTATCGGTGCCCTGCGCCCACGAAAAGCGCAACCAGTTGAGACCCTCCAACTGGTATGGGTGCAGTGTTCCCCCAGTGGCGTTGATGTACCAGGGCTGGTGCTCGAACTTGATAGTGGGCTGCCGACGGCAAAGTTTCAAACCATTATTTAGAAAAAACACAATCTTTTGTAACGGTCTTGCAATCTTACGTCGATGATTGGAGAGTCTGGGGGGATTTCCCTCTTGGACCCCTCCTCTTTTAGCTTGATTTCTTTCGAGGCCGCTGCGGGGCGCTGGTCCTCACCTAAGATTTGCTCTCTAGACAGCAAAAGAGTGGATATTGGTCCAACTTATAATGAGGGTGTCGATGCAAATGAGACTCTGGCGTACCTGTGGTCCCAGTAGGACACTTTATGGCTGTTGTATTCCGGGACGTCAAAGTCGTCTACCTCCCACGTGCACTGGTCATATGGGAGGTCTCTCCACTTGATCAGGTAGTGCACGTCCCCGTCTTTATCAAAGCTACAAACACGGATTCAAAATTCAAATTTCGTTGTATGATAATCCCTCTCCCTGATACAAAAAATATAAATACAGTGGAACCTCGGTTTTCGAACGGCTCTCAGTTCGAACAAATCAGAGTCCGACAAAAAATGTCAAGAAATTCTTGCTTCGATGATCGGTCAAAAAATCGGAGTTCGAACGCCGGTACGCTAGGGTGCGATGCTGAGCGGCGTACGGGTGGAAATCGCTCTTTTCGTGACCAACTGTTAACGTGTGCGGACGTGCTTCCTTTTGCTTTCGCTTTTAATATAGGTGTAGGAAGTGTTTTAGCCCCTAATTTTGCCTCCCAAGAAAGTCAGTGCAAGCAGCAAAGTTGCTACAGGTGAAAAAAGAAAAGTAGTGCGTACAACTTTTGCATTTAAGAAAGAAATGATAGCAAAATATGAAGGAGGTGTGCGAGTGTCTGATCTTGCCTGCGCCTTCTGCTGACCACCACTAAGGAAAGAAAACCTATTCATAATTCTTTTCTTTATCCTCTTTTTTATTTTTACACGTTCATGTTAGCGTAATCTTTCGTACGGAAGATTACGATAACGCGAACGTACGATTAGCCTGGGTTAGCTTTATGATTACGTTAAACATTCAGGGTGTTGGAACGGAGCCCAACATTGTGGGTGTTGGAACGGAGCCCCCTTTCCAATGAACCGCTCACCACTTGTTGTGGAGACCCGGGTGCTAAATGACTTTTAAACGACCTGACTTTTTTATTTTTACACGTTAACGTTAGCGTAATCTTTCGTACGGAAGATTACGATAACGCGAACGTACGATTAGCCTGGGTTAGCTTTAAGTTTCCGTTAAACATTCAATGTAAACATTCAGGGTGTCGGAACGGATTAAAACGATTTACATTATTTTTAATGGGAAAAATGATTTCGGTGATCGAACAAATCGGTTCTGGAACGGATTATGGTCGAGAACCGAGGTTCCACTGTACAGCAAACCCACGTTTTTCTTGGTGTCCATCAAAGTGGAAAACCTTTTTCCATTTATTCTTTGAAAGACCAAATACCCCTTGATACTTCTTGTTTCAGTTAATGCCGGTTCACTCTTTCGCGGATTTTGAAATGAATTGATTTTGTCTATTTTTTGTCATTAATATCATTGAATTGTGCATTGTGTTCAGCGCTCTGTGTTGAGCAGTGTGACTGTCTATGTTCAGGACTCTGATAGGCTGGTGTAAGGTGTCAGTCAAACAGCCTCCATAAATACTGGGGAGCATAGCGACCGTTGGCTTTTAACTGCTTGTAACATTAAATAGAAATGCATCAATTCAATCGCACTCAGAGTTAAATCAAAAGAGCGCAATAAAATTGTGATCACCAGCGAGTGCTTGGTGGGTTTATTAATGGGTTCCAAAAGTGACCCGAGCGGTGTCTGGGAGAAGGAAAAAGCGGTGCTGCTGGTCCGGCCTACTGCTAATGGCTAAGCTAAAAGCTTTGAAGCCACCGCTGATGGTCCTGCCAATGCCAGGTTAGACCGAAACATCATTGACGCACAGACAGACGCAGGCAGAAATTGGGCGCGGCAAGGTTTACCCAATCAGATCGCAGAACAATATGCACAATTAAAATCAACGAAGAAGCGAAACAGCGATAAGAAAAACGCAATACAACAAGGGATTATTTTATGAAAGCAAATATAAAGGGACACTGGGTAATATTGGATCCCTAGATTTTGCTGCATCGTGTAGTGCAACCCAAAATGAGTGCACCAAAGCCAAGGAAAGATTACAAACTACGGAGACTCAAAGTAACCAAACTGCACTCTTCGTTCCATCTCATTTCTTTTCCCAGCATTTCACAGGGTTTGGGGTTTTTGGGGGTACCCTTAGCAACATGATGGCGGACAATCGTTTCAGCTCTCTCTAGTTGAACCTCATGTTATGTAAAATAAAAACATATTTTTTTGAGTATTACAAAAAAAAGAAATACACATTTATATCTATTTATTGTGTATGTATTGTGTTTATGTATTATTCCTTATTATTCAATCATGTTTTTTTAATGATTTGGTTGTTTTTTTTAACTACAAAGACGTTCTACATCAGGGGTGTCAAACTCATACTAACTCGGGGGCCACACGATAGAACAAACATTCTCTTGGGGGCTGGACTAGTAGATTAAAGAGAAAGAAAATGAAACATAAAGAGATAGAGAGAGAGAGAGAAATGAGAGAGAAGAGAGAAAAGGAGAAAAGAGAGAGAAAGAAAGAGAAAGAAAGAGAAGGAAAGAGAAGGAGAGAGAAAAGGAGAAAAGAGAGGAGAGAGAAAAGAGAGGAGAGAAGAGAGAAGGAGATAAGGAGAGAAAGAGAGAGAAAGAGAGAGATAGAGATAAAGAGGAGATAAAGAGAGGGATAGAGATAAAGAGGAGATAAAGAGAGATAGAGATAAAGAGAGATAGAGATAAAGAGAGATAGAGATAAAGAGAGATAAAGATATAAAGCGAGCGAAAGCGAGAGAAAGCGAGAGCGAGAGAGAGCGAGAGAGAGCAAGAGAGATATATACAAGTACAGTGTCTTTGTTCAAGGCACCTGGCTTTGTCAACATCAAGTTGACCTATTTCAACCTGCAGCTTGTTTTCCTCTTGCGCTTCTCTGAGTGTTGTCTCACGGGCCAGATTCAACCCCTTAGCGGGCCTGATTTGGCCCGCGGGCCGCCTGTTTGACACCTGTGTTCTACATAATTCACAATATCCCTTTGAGCAATAAGACTTCAAAAAGGGGTTTGTAAAACAGACTGCTTCAAAGAAATTCAAGCTTTATTTGAAAAGTTAAACACTGTACAAAGAGGTCAGACCTGTGGTTAAGTACGCGGTGGATGACCATCCACTCGGGTTTGATGCCGTATCTGTAGAAACGCTCTTCCATGGCAGCGTATTGAGGGTCTTTGCTCTTGCGCTTTTCGCTGTTGAGTTCCTCTTCTCCGGAGCCGTAATCGTATGGCGGCGGCTCGTCCATGTCGTTCTTGCGCTGGTAGTTGCGGTACATCACCGTGTGGTACAGTTCCAACTGCGCATTAACGCAATGCAGAAAATACATCATTCGTGTAAATAATCATTATTATTTGGCCATTTTTTTATTATTATTTTCATATTTTATAAGTAATAGGTTTATTCTATTGTATATACCGGTCATTGCCAAAGATGATTGCATAGGACGCCAGTTTTTTGTTTTGACTATTATTGCTCACTGTTGTTTGCTATTTGAAGTATTATACACTTTGTTTATATCAGGGGTCTCCAACCTTTTTAAGCTGAGAGATCAATTGTGTTACTTATTTGTCATGATTGCCCTATTTGGAACACCTGTGGCAGCTTGATTGGCGCCAACAATCCGGACAAGCTGATTGGTGGCCACACCCTTCTGAAGCCCCCGACTTCAGTTCAAACTTTGTCAGATCGTTGCGAGCTGTTGTGCTTCACTCGGTGAGCGTTCCCGTCCGACTTCGTCCCTGTTAAAACCTGTTTCCTGCCCGATTCCCGTTTTTCGACCCGTTTCCGAACCTGACTACGCCTGTTTTGCCTGCCGCCTGCCTACGACTACTATGACGAACTCGACATCGCCTCTGATCTCCAGCCCTGGTCAAACGACTTGCCATTCCCGCCTCCCTTCTTCCGACACGGAAGTGTCGCCCCCGCCTTGCTCGATCCCGCTCTCCGCCAGTCTTCGGATCAAGCAAGCCTTACTCTCAATATCTTTCAATAAAATCTGAGAAACGCATGCAATTGAGTCCTGTGTCCGTTCTAGTCTGTGACATTATTAGCGCAAAGTTTGATATGCATTTGTATAATAACAACTTATTATATGACAAAATCTATTTGGCTGAGCTACTTATAAAGAACAGGGTCATCCAGAAGGAATCCCTTCAATAGTGGTCAATATTGGAAATAATGGCTTTAGAAAACCAATCTTTTGTATTTTGCCTAGCCTTGGGTACAACTTTGATCCGGGTGACAAAATGAAAAGAAAATGAAAGTGTATGTACTAGCGCAACATATGTTAATCAGTGTGTGTGAATGGGTTAATGTGAAGGTCTTCATGCTATGTAAATGCAGACCATTTAGCATTTACCAACATGTTATTACTGTGTCTTTACTAGGTTATTACCAGATTATTGGAAGTGGGGTTAAATAGACAAGTCAACCACTCAAAAGATAATTTTGCTAGAAAATCACATTGACCCAGGGGTGGCACGACGGATGAGTGGTTAGCGCGTCCGCAGTAATGTTCTGAGGACATGGGTTCAAATCCAGCTACCAGTTTGCCTGTTCTCCCTGTGCTTGCGTAGGTTTCCTTCCGGGCACTCCGGTTTCCTCCCACATTCCAAAAAATGCATGTCAGGGTAATTTGCCGTCCCAGATTGTCCCAAATGAACAGTGTCACTTGTCTGTTTCAGTGTGCCCTGTGACTAGCTGGCAACCAGTTCAGGGTGTCCCCTGCCCACTGCCCGAGGACAACTGTGATGGGCTCCAGCGCCCCCGTGACCCTACTGAGGATAAGCGGTGCAAATGATAGATAAATAGATAGATCACATTGACCCTGCACTGGTGAGCTATTTTCAAAACTACGTTGGAAACCCCAGGTTTATATCATTATCACTATATCGCTATTGGCCATTTTTGTTGTTTTCTGATAATCACACACTTTAAGGAAGATCTGATTTTTGTAACCTTTGAGATTTAAGAAAAAAAGAGCTCAGGGGAAGGCTTTAAGAACAGTTTGGAATTTCCTATGGGAGGTATCGGGTACTCTCCTGTTCTCCAGTGATGTCTTTCTCCCTATTTTGAGTGTCTACTTAACTTTCAACTTATCATTAATTTCAGATTCAGATTTTTCAGATTCAGATATACTTTATTGTCATTCTTGTAAGCATGTATACAGATCGAAATGTCGATACATCTGACCCGCACAGTTTCCTTGAATGTACAGATATATTGAAGATACTAAATAATATACTAAATAATTATAGCTATGAGTACCATACAGTAGTGCAAAGAGTGCAAGAGGAGCAGCTGAACAGATGTGCAAAATGGGCAGTCAGTTAAACAAGTCACTATAAAATAACATAACATTATTAACAGGAGAGTACCCGATACCTCCCATTGCGGGGCGGCAGTAGCTCAGGAGGTAGAGCGCTCGTCTTGGGATCAAGGGATCCCAGTTCGAATCCTGGCTCGTCCGTGTTACATGTCGAAGTGTCCTTGGGTAAGACACTGAATCCCTAAAGCCCCCAATAAGCAGGTTACATGGCTGCAAGGCTGCTATTGGGAAATGTGAAGCACACTGTAAAGCGCTTTGGGAAGTCATTGACTTGAAAAGCGCTATATAAAATGCAGATAATTAACATTAAGGTTTCAATCTAAGGTTTCAAGCTAAGTTTTCTAGATAGGGATTCAAACAAGGGTCTTTTAAAAGAGGGTTTAGTGTCAGTTTTCTACAAAAAAAGGGCTTGCTTTTAAGCCTGTGCTTGAAAGAAGATTGAATGAGTGTCGAGTGGAAGTCACCTGCAGCTCGCTGACCCAGGAACAGTGCCAGTATGACAGTCCGGCCCACTTGACGAGAAATTCCCTCTCAGGGTGGCCCTTGAGGGGAAGTTTACTAAGCGGCTCCGATAGGGGCAGGCCATCGGGGCCTGCCGGGGGCTCGGCAGGCAGCGGGGCCTCTCCCCACGTCCAATGCATGATCTTTTGGACTTTACCTTTCAGAGGTGGACACTAAAAAAAACACATTTACCAAGAAAAATAAAACATAATATTGGAGAGCAGCAAGGCCAAAATGTGAAAGACTCACCATGCAGCGTGGACAAATCCACTCTCCGTTGGGTATCTCCGGCAGCGGGGGATTGAGGCAATGGATGTGGTAAGAAGATGGACAGGCGTCGCAACACAGAAGCTCTCCGCCGTCCTTGCACACTCTGCAAAACTCCATGTGGTCGTCCTCCTCCTCTCCCGCAGCTTCCTCGTCCTCCTCCTCCTCATCTTCTTTGGCTTCCCACTGGATGCCCTCCTTTTCCTGGCAGAGCACAGATTTACCAACAGAATTGTCATCTGGTAGGGTAGGCCGGGCAAAAAAATAGATATTTGTGTAAGTTTAGGTCTTTCATTTTTTGAAATCGCGCACTGCCCGCACATTTTCCGCGCACAAGAAAATTTAGCCAGCTCACAAAAATCAGGGCTCGAAAATGCTAATTAAGAAGCGAATTAAGTCAAAGTTACGGTGCATGAAGGTAAAAATACAAGGGTTCCCCTGACGTTGTGTTCTAAATGCGGTATTTGGAAGTCAAGGTCGAAGTACAACGAAGTTGAGTAAAGTAGTAGAGTTTTTTGAGAACCGGCTTCTTCGGCTCGGCTCACTAAAAGGAACCGGCTCTTTCGGGTCCTAAACGGCTCTTCAGGTTGTTTTTGCTTCTTTCATCCCTACACGACCAAATATTATGTAAAATTGTGCACAAAATGACTTTAAAAAAGGGGGGAATAGAACAAAAAAGAAAAAAATACCAAAATGAAAAAGTAGTGAAAAGCTGAGAAAAAAAGAAACAAAAGGGAGAGAAAAAAGAAGAAAAAATTCAGACAAAAAGCCAGAAAAAAAAACAAAAGAAAGAAACAAAGGAAAAAAGCAAATAGAGATCAAAAAGAAAAATTTAACAGCTAGGAAAAAATAAACACAATGAGATTTTTTTAAAGGGATTTAAAAAAATTGAAAAAAAACAGGGAAAAAGAAGAAAAAGTTTGTGTTGCATTGAAACAATTTCCAATGATACCAAGTCAATCTTGTTGCCAACATTGTACTTCCACTAAAAATGTGATTAAATACAGTTGTGTATCGTGCAACCGAATCAATAAGCCCCCGAAAATGTTAGTATTATGCGACAAAAGATAACATGAAAAAAAAGAAATGGAAATCTTGTGAAAGAATTGTTGTAAAAACAAATGACGTTTGTAGGCCGTACAAGCTTTGCAATAATACATGAGTCAATTCATTCAAAAGTGAAAAATAATTTTACATTGCCGCTGAATGTAACGTGATGTCAAGTTTTGGACATGTTTGATAATGACTCAGTTGCCACACTTGGGATTAGGGTTGCTCACTGTTGTTTCAAGCGTTGCTCACTGACTTTGTGTGAACGCTCAGGACCGTGAGGAATATCACAGGGAATAATGTGGCATCTGTTGAAATGTGATTTTCCCTTTTAAGGGATTGAAGTATTCATTTAAAATGTACTTTTGAACAAAATATAAATTAACACATGCAGAAAAACAAGATATCAACTCTACACACCACTATATAAAAGGTTTTTGTGATGTTTCAAATAAAAGACCACAAGCAAAAAAATGTGTGCACCCTTTTAAGGAGGCTGGGATCAAATCTACCTAGTTGCATAATTTCATGTTTTTAACTGCTTACAATAGAACAAAATGTCCTTCTCATTTGACTATTGGAACTGTCACCGATGGTACTTACACAGTGTGGACAGCTCCATTTACCCTCGGGGGCCTTTTCTAGCTCAGGTTCCAGGCACACCAAGTGGTACGCCCTCGGGCACGTGTCACACAAGATGATCTCCCCACCTTGCTGACACACCTCACAATAGTCCTGGTGGTCCGTCTCATAGCCATCACCGTCCTCCTCTGCAAGGATGAAATTAGTTTGCCAAATTCAAGAATTGTCTGGTATTAGCCAAATTCATTCCGATGGAGCAACGGCAAAACAAGCACTGATGTATGGGTGGATGGATGGATGGATGGATGGATGGATGGATGGATGGATGGATGGATGGATAGATGGATGGATGGATGGATGGATGGATGGATGGATAGATGGATGGATGGATGGATGGATGGATGGATGGATGGATGGATGGATGGATAAATGGATGGATAGAGGATGGATGTGGACAGACAGATTGAATGATGTGCTTCTTTTCTTTTGAAGACTTTTAAAACTTTGGACTTCCATCATCATAGGTTGTGACCTACTTTTCCTCTTTTTGCGCCCCCGTCTGGTCTTTTTCTTGGTAGCGACGCCCCCCGTAGCATCGCAAAGCACCGAAGCAGTGAGGATGCTGATGTCGTCAAAGTCCGACTCATCCAGGAAGTCTTCGTCACTCTGAACCAGAAGCAGACTTGCACAATGACCGCACGGACAAAAGGATTACCTTGGCCGAAAAGGCTCACCGAGGACGTCTTCTTCTTCTTCCCACTTTGGCCCGCCTTAGATTTGGTCTTCTTCGCCTTAACTTTCTTCTTCACATCTTTTGAACTCTTGCTCTTCTTTCGAGCCCCGGGCCCTTGAGACATATACAATATAAGTAATCGTTGGTACTCACCATTTGCTTAGTGTCAGTAGAAGAACCTTACAGCGGTAGCTCTTTATACGAGCACCTCTTAACAAGAGAATTTCGGAGTACGAGTGTTTTTCTTAAGAGGAATCTATCTCGTGCTAAGAAGGAAAATCATGTTCACGAGCAGACCCCTCAAGCCCGCTCACTGCTTGTGATTGCCAGCATCAGTTTGTCCAGTTTGGGTATGCAAACTAATACAAGGCAAAAAAAAAAAAAAAAAAAAACATTAAAAGTAGTGCTGTTAAAATGTTTGTGTGTATGTTCATTTCAAGTTACTGTAACTTTAATTTTAAGTGTACATTAAGTGATTACATATGAGACATAGCAAAATAGCAGGGTGTTCAAATACAGGGAGTGCAGAATTATTAGGCAAATGAGTATTTTGACCACATCATCCTCTTTATGCATGTTGTCTTACTCCAAGCTGTATAGGCTCGAAAGCCTACTACCAATTAAGCATATCAGGTGATGTGCATCTCTGTAATGAGAAGGGGTGTGGTCTAATGACATCAACACCCTATATCAGGTGTGCATAATTATTAGGCAACTTCCTTTCCTTTGGCAAAATGGGTCAGAAGAGGGACTTGACAGGCTCTGAAAAGTCAAAAATAGTGAGATATCTTGCAGAGGGATGCAGCACTCTTAAAATTGCCAAGCTTCTGAAGCGTGATCATCGAACAATCAAGCGTTACATTCAAAATAGTCAACAGGGTCGCAAGAAGCGTGTAGAAAAACCAAGGCGCAAAATAACTGCCCGTGAACTGAGAAAAGTCAAGCGTACAACTGCCAAGATGCCACTTGCCACCAGTTTTGCCATATTTCAGAGCTGCAACATCACTGGAGTGCCCAAAAGCACAAGGTGTGCAATACTCAGAGACATGGCCAAGGTAAGAAAGGCTGAAAAACGACCACCACTGAACAAGACACACAAGCTGAAACGTCAAGACTGGGCCAAGAAAAATCTCAAGACGGATTTTTCTAAGGTTTTATGGACTGATGAAATGAGAGTGAGTCTTGATGGGCCAGATGGATGGGCCCGTGGCTGGATCGGTAAAGGGCAGAGAGCTCCAGTCCGCCTCAGACGCCAGCAAGGTGGAGGTGGGGTACTGGTATGGGCTGGTATCATAGAAGATGAGCTTGTGGGGCCTTTTCGGGTTGAGGATGGACTCAAGCTCAACTCCCAGTCCTACTGCCAGTTTCTGGAAGACACCTTCTTCAAGCAGTGGTACAGGAAGAAGTCCGCATCCTTCAAGAAAAACATGATTTTCATGCAGGACAACGCTCCATCACACGCATCCAAGTACTCCACAGCGTGGCTGGCAAGAAAGGGTCTAAAAGAAGAAAAACTAATGACATGGGCTCCTTGTTCACCTGATCTGAACCCCATAGAGAACCTGTGGTCCCTCATCAAATGTGAGATTTACAAGGAGGGAAAACAGTACACCTCTCTGAACAGTGTCTGGGAGGCTGTGGTTTGCTGCTGCACGCAATGTTGATTGTGAACAGATCAAAGCACTGACAGAATCCATGGATGGCAGGCTTTTGAGTGTCCTTGCAAAGAAAGGTGGCTATATTGGTCACTGATTTGTTTTTGTTTTGTTTTTGAATGTCAGAAATGTATATTTGTGAATGTTGAGCTGTTATATTGGTTTCCCTGATGAAAATAAATAATTGAAATGGGTATACATTTGTTTTTTGTTAAGTTGCCTAATAATTATGCACAGTAATAGTCACCTGCACACACAGATATCCTCCTAAAATAGCTAAAACTAAAAAAGCCCCACTCCAACTTCCAAAATATTCAGCTTTGATATTAATGAGACTTTTGGGTTCATTAAGAACATGGTTGTTGTTCAATAATAAAATTAATCCTCAAAAATACGACTTGCCTAATAATTCTGCACTCCCTGTACTTATTTTCTTCACTGTATATCCATCTATCTATCTATCTATCTATCTATCTATCTAGCTAGCTAGCTAGCTAGCTAGCTATCTATCTATCTATCTACCCTGCAGTTTGACATGAAGGATCACTAACTCTTAGCTGTCCCCCATCCCTATCGTTTGTTTTTTCTTATTTTATTATTGATAGATGTGTGTAATGTGTGGATGTGTAAATATGTGTGTGTACGTGTGTACATGTATATGTATGGATATATATGTGTATGAATGTATACATGTATACAAATGTTCATTTATGTGTGGATCCATATTGTTATAGTTATTATTATTTCTACTTATGCCCCCCCCCCCCTATTTTGTTTTTTGTTTAGTTTTTTTATTGTATTTTTTTCTTTTCTTCTATCCTGGATGGTATGAATGTGTGACTGAGTGTTTTCTTTAGCTGGGAAATGTCATACTTACAAAATTCAACGGAGACTCCTATGTTTACGGTCTCTTTTCATTTTCTGCGCCACCATTCAAGAGAAAATGTAAATAAAAATATTTGAGCACAAGAAATGTTATGTGGCCAAAACATAAGTTGACTCCTCCTTGAAATCCCCTCTTCCTCCGCAAAAGCACATATTAGGGCGCTCAAAATAAACTCGCATTTCATTTCATTAATATCCTTTTATTTATCTTATTACTGATTACTTTCTGAATGTGTTTTTAGTGTTCAGGAAGATGTGTTTAATAGGGTTCACTTGTATGCTTTTGGGAGGACGGGGTCGGATCAATCAGTTTTTACTTATTTCATATCGGGAAGGTTTGCTCGTTCCAACAAGCAATTTGAGCTACAAACACAATCCTTGAACAAATGAAGCTCATAAGATGAGGTCATTATTATTTGTAAGTGGTCAGAGTCCCTGCCTTACCTTTCCCCTCTTTGGTTTTGGCTTTTTTGATGGGCCCAAGCTGCGCGGCAGGCTGGGCAACAGGAGTCGGCGGTGCCACAGTGACCATTTCTACGGCGGCAGCCACGGCTGCAGCCACGGCGTTGGCAGAGGCGCCCTTGAAGGGGTTGTTGGCGCTGAACTCCCGCCACTTGGCCCCCAAGACGGTCATCATCTTGGACATGGGGATCTTGGGATTCTTTTTGGCAATGAGAGGCCTGGCGGGAGACAATACTGTCATGGGTCCAACATTTTTCCAGTAGAACGCTGGCTTGTATTCACAGCTTTAGGAGCACTAAATGTGTCTCCCTTACTCAGTGGTTCTCAAAGGGGAAGGGTGTGTTACACATTGACAAACTTTTTTTTTTCTTTTCAAAAAATAAATGCAATAGCGGGCAGCACGGCGGTGCCATGGTTAGCGTGTGTGCGGCACAGTTCTGAGGTCAGCAACCCCGCGACCCCACTGAGGATAAGCGGTGCAGCTAATGAGATGAGATGAGAACCTATATTGAGTGCTCGGACAGCACACTGCGTCAGCTCATTGCAATTCCATTTCCGGTTTGGCCTTTGTTTCTGATTCGGCTGTTGTCAGGTTTATTTTGGGATTATTTGTTTTGTGACCCATTGTCTGTTACTTTGTTCCTATTTTTTTCATTGAATACCATCCTTATTTTGAGCGCCCCTGCCCCAATCATTCCTTCCTTAAAACGTAAGTAAGTACGTTTTTTTTTCCTGACCATTTTATATATATTCTATTTTTAACATGTGGCGGGCCTGGTTAAAAAAGCCTTACTGGCTGCGTGTGGCTTCATGAAACCTTATTAGAATTTGTAAACAAATGCACGTGGCCAAAATCCCTATACTCAGAGAGAGCAGCTTAGCTGTGTCACGGTTGTCATGTATCAGGCAACAGCTTGAGCTCTGGCACGCTGCCCTATGTGAAAGTGTCAGATCTCTGAGGACCCCATGGGTCACGGCCTTCCTTTGCAGTCTTACAACAAGCGGCTGACTGCACACGTTGGGCCGTGCACGTGCATCAGCTACTCCAGATTGCCCCAGGTGAGCATGCACCGTGTTGACAGTTGACACAAAAGGAGCAGTGAGCGCTGCTCCACAGCAAACAGCAGGGAAGCAAAAAGGGATCTTGCCTGAGAAACTGGCTGAAAGCTTTGTAGTTAGTGATGGTCTTGTAGTCGTCCTCGGTGAAACTGTACTGGACGTCATCCAGGCCCCACTCGTGCATCAGCTGGCTGGAGGATTTGGGCTCCTGAGGGATCAACACAAACGTTTATTCAGCAGTGTTCATTTGAGCTGTGAAAAGTGATGGGTCCCGGGGACTCACGTGTTCAAAAATGTATGGGTCCCGACAGAGATCTATGGCTCCCCAAAATTTAGTCTTATCCAGGTTGACATTGTAAATATATAATATAAATCTATATATTCATTCAGTTTTAATCATCAAATTATGAATTCATTTTCTGCATCAAATTATTGTTGGTAATATACCGATGAAAGGGATAACCACAAACCTGTCTTTTTTCATTTTCTCTTTTATACTTCCTTTTTTTCTTAAATTCTTTATACAACATAATTTGTAATATAATGCATCAAAGCAAGTGAGACGTTTGAATGAGTTGAGCCGAAAAAGCCGGTTCTCTAAAATGAGACGGACTTTTCACCACACAACTCGAGATCGGCGTGTCGACCAAAACTCAAACCGCGAGACCAAAACAACAATGGCGGATCCGCCTGACGAAAAGTTTGGAGTGCGGTAAATCTTTGATTTAAAAAAAATGTAGTCGGGTAATAATGACAATTTTGTGTCAAAAAAGTTGCGTGCCGGGGACGCACGTTGATTTGACACGATGCGTCCCCAGCAAAAATGACGCGGGCAAACGAGAACACTGATTCAGGGCAAATTTCAGTTGCTTTGTCTCATTTCATAATTTAGGTTGATTGTGTATTGAGATGTCGTTGATCAATATATATGTTGTAAAGCAGTGGTCGGCAACCAGTCACTTATAAGAAGTAACAGTCATTACATGAGATTTTAAAGGAGGACATAGTGACTGTAAGTTGAAATATTTATTCACCGTAGGAAACTGGATTCTCTTTCAGTAGTAAACTAGTACAGTGGAACCTCGGTTCTCGACCATAATCCGTTCCAGAACACTGTTCGAAAACCGATTTGTTCCATCACCGAAATCATTTTTCCCATTAAAAATAATGTAAATCGTTTTAATCCGTTCCAACACCCTGAATGTTTACCTTGAATGTTTAACGTAAACTAAAGCTAACCCAGGCTAATCGTACGTTCGCGTTATCGTAATCTTCCGTACGAAAGATGACGCTAACATGAACGTGTAAAAATTTAAAAAAAAGGATAAAGAAAAAACTTATGCATAGGATTTCTTACCTTTGTGGTGGTCAGCAGAAGGCGCAGGCAAGATCAGACACTCGCACACCTCCTTCATGTTTTGCTATGATTTCTTTCTTAAAGGCAATAGTTGTACGCACTACTTTTCTTTTTTCACCTGTAGCAACTTTGCTGCTTGCACTGACTTTCTTGGGAGGCATAATTAGGGGCTAAAAGACTTGGTAAACCTATATTAAAAGCGAAAGCAAAAGGAAGCACGTCCGCACAAGATAATAGTTGGTCAAGAAAAGAGCGATCTTCACCCGTACGCCGCGAGCATCGCACCCGTCCACGCATTACCGGCGTTCGGACTCCAATTTTTTGACCGAACAGCGAAGCAAAAATGTCTCGAAATTTTTGGTCAGACTCCCATTTGTTTGAACTGAGAGGTGTTCGAAAACTGAGGTTCCACTGTATCACCGTTCCATGTCCACTTTGTGGCTTGTCATGAAAATCTGTTCTAAATATCAACGTATCCACTAATGAACTAATATAGCATAAATAAGATACATTTTCATTTGAGAACCAGCGTCTTAAGAATGTGGTTTAGCAAGGTCCAAAGACCCCTCTCCACTTCGAGCTTTGTTTATTGCCAGTTCGGTGCTAAAATTGTTTTAATTGTTATTGATGTCAACATTTGTGAATTATGTTCAGAGCAGACAGCATACAGCAAATGCTATCACAGGGGCAGGTTAGGTAAGGATTTATCTGTTGGGTGGGCGTGACTGTCTGAGTGGACGACTGTGATAGGCTGGTGTATGCTGTAAGTCATACAGCGGGGCGGGCGCAGAACTCAATGAGTCCAATGCATTTTATTGCACGTCGTGCACTATGATTGAAGTTTTCTCATTTATTTGGCAATTCTCGCAATTTAAAAAATGCTTTGTGAGCTCTTAGCTTTATAACTCACTTTCATGCTCCCGTCTTCATCATCATCGTCGTCGTCCTCCTCGTCCCGCTTCTTCTTTCTGGGCTTCCTCTCTTTTTTTTCCCTGGGCTTCTTTTTCTTCTTCTTACAAGGACTGAACATACTGCTCTCGCTGCCGGATCCTCGCTCCTGCCGGTCAACCTCATCCTCGTCTATGTCCGAGCCCCGGTCCTGCTCGCTATCCACACTCAACTGGATGCCTCCCTATCCAGGAGAGAATAGAAATGGTTCACTTTTGAGAGATTAGCCCAGGAAAAACGGAAAAACTTCAAATGAAATCAGAAATCAAATCGGAATGTATTTGTAAAACATTTTTGGCCAATGAACAGTCTCTCAAAGTGTTGAACAAATACATTCAATGTACAATAAGAAATAAAATCTCCACCTTTTTCCACACCCAGTGTCACGAGACGTGGTGGCGTGGTAGGTGACCGGACCAGAACGGAGGCAGGAGGCATGAAGGGAGAACTCAAATGCGTTGACGATCCATAGGTTTTATTTAATAAAATAAAAGTCGCCCAATACTCCGAGGCAAAACAGAACAATACAGAGTTCCTCCGGCACGAACTCAACAGGACAAGGCATAACAGACTAAAACAGGACAAGGCATAACAGACCGGGATTGTGAATAATGAGTAGTATGAACCCGCAACCGCAGAGCCCACCATGCAGCCTTAAATACAGACCCACCATTAATGGAACTGCTTTCAGCTGTTGCCCAGGGGGCGGGGCAGACTGGTCACCAAGGCGACCGTGACACCCAGAACACCAAGCACACAGACACACACAATGGATCAAATAAAATGAAAACAAAATGAATAATAATAATAACAATAATAATAAATAATGAAATAAATGCAATTATGGCAAGGCAGACTAACCATGTGAAGAAAGGGACATGACAAAGGCTCATTCAGGCTGATAGATGTCGCAGCAGAGGGACTCATGAAGGATTATTAGCCAGACATGGGGACTTGAGACTTAGTGACTTGGACTCGAGTCGACTCGAGTCGCTGTTTTTATGACTTGTGACTTGACTTGGACTTGGCAATCTAAGACTCGGGACTTGACTTATGACTTGACTTGCCCAAGAAAAAAATACTTGGGACTTACTTGGGACTTGAAGGTGAAGACTTGAGACTTACTTGAGACTTGCACATGTGTGACTTGGTCCCATGTCTGTTATTAGCCATCAACCACACCCCAACACAACTCTCTGTGTCTCTTTGGCTCTGTGCTAGTTCGTTGTATTCCGTGTCAAGTCCCTAGCACTCTTGTCATAACCTTTTGTTATACCAGAGTACCAAACTCTTGCCTGCCCTTCTGAATCACCACTTGACGAACTCTAGGACTGACGCCTCCGTTGCTTGGGTTTACTGAAACACCGACCCATTACCTGCCTCTTGGATCACAACCCTAGCTTTGCTCACCAACTTCCTGAGAACCTAACCCGGCCCGAATAAAAGACCACCGCTTTCTGTACTAACCTGTGTGTGCACTTTGCTTCTACACCAACCAACGTGGGTTCTTGAAAGAATGGTAGCATTATGTCATGAATATACTTCAATGAAATTAGTATGTTACATGTTATTGTGCTGAGTGTCTGTAGCTGCAAAATGAGGCAAGCAATTATCTTGCAATATATATATCTATATATATATATAAAACCTAGGGATTACCCGTGTTCATTTGAGCTGTGAAAAGTGATGGGTCCCGGGGACTCGCATGCTCCAAAATCTATGGGTCCCAACAGAGATCTATGGCTCCCCAAAATTTAGTGTTATCCAGGTTGAAATTGTAAACCGGCGACAAATATATCATATAAATCTATATATTCATTCAGTTTTAATCATCAGAGTTTATTGGTAATACAAATCAGTTATCACTTCAAGATTTTTCAGTTCACAACAATACTGTACATTATACAAAATAATATTGCTGAAATAACTATAGTAATCTATATTTTCATTCAGTTTTAATCATCACAGTTAATTGGTAATACAAAGCAGTTATCACTTCAGATTTTTCAGTTCACAATATTGTACATTATACAAAATAATATTGCTGAAATGTTAGCCTATATATTCATGCAGTTTCAATCATCACAGTTAATTGGTAATACTAAGCGGTTATCACTTCAGATTTTTCAGTTCATATATTCTTCGTGGTTTGCTGTCACGCCACTGTTGTAATGCCTTCTCAAGGTCCAATCCATTATCATCCTCCTCGTAGCGTAACCAGGAATACAATTAATTCAATTTTGGCAGGAAAGTCCTTATCTTGCTTAGGAGTATTATTTTGTTTATTTTCTTTCGTTGAGTCGTTCGCTTCAACACACGTGTTTTCCTAGCGATCTTCCGAAGAATCTCTCCGCCGTTTTTTTCGTGCCGGAATTATTGCCGTTGTCATCACTTTCGGCATTATGTTTTGACTTATTACTGACACTGAAGAAATGACCAACTTTGTGTTGATTTTCACCTTCCCTCGACGACAAGCACCACAACAATGACGTCATCTCGAAGCAACGAGATCTCGTTTGCCCAGATCGGCGTGCAGACGAAAACTCGAGCCGCGAGACCAAAACAACAATGGCGGATATGCATGACGAAAAGTTTGGACTGCGGTAAATCTTTGTTTAAAAAAAAAAAGTAATCGGGTAATAATGACAATTTTGTGACCAAAAAGTTGCGCCCCGGGGACGCACGTTGATTTGACACGATGCGTCCCCAGCAAAAATTATGCGTTATTATATGTATATGGCTTTCTTGCCTTGCCAATCAAATGATGAATAAGATGTTGGTTTGTTTATTTGTAAATCTGAGCGCGCCTCACCGCACGTGATTGGTCATTAGTGTAACAATAAACTCCAGATAATTGTTCAAAGGCCACAATGGTAAAATAACAAATGCGGTCTGCAAATGGTCTGCGGCCCGTGTACTATAAAAGAACAAAGTGAACATTTCAGAAATGTACGTAATGAAACATCTGGAAGGCTTTATGATGAAACACAAGCCAGCTGTTTTTGTGTAACAACACGTCCATTGTTTGCAAGTGTGAGTCTATGTTAGCATATTCCTCCATTTGTGTTTTCCTTCCCCTCACATCTGCATACATTTCAGTTTCCTGTCTGTATTGCTTTCATGCATAGAAAATTGAACTCGAGCGAATGTGTGTGCGCGTCTGCAGCTTGTTGCTTCCACATACGAACACGCAAACATTCTAGTTTCACTCTGTGGCGCAGTGGAAAGGCTCGCAACGCTGCGGCGCCCGCCAATCCTTTCCGAGCAGCCTGGCAGTGTTGCCATGGCGACCACATTTGAGCAGTCTCTCTCTTCCTAGTTTTTACTGTCATTCGCATCAGTCCCACAACACTAAAATGCACACACACACACACAAAAACCTCGCCACTGTTCATTTTCATTTGCATCTCCCTCCTATTTAATTTTCTTCTCTCGCTCGTTCGTGCAGCCCGCATACACACACGGCGGCTAATAGAACCGCAGCAGCCAATCACGCGGCACCGCATAACGAGCTTGTTATGCAGAGGCCCGCTCTTCTCGCCGTCTAGACAAATCTCATTTATGCATAAGAAGAAAAAGGGGAAGAGGTGGTGCTGAGGAAAGAATTGAGGAGCCCTAATGGAGGAGGGGAGCTTGGGAAAAAAAAAAAAAAGCCGGGTAAGGTAAAGGGGAGATGAAAGAGGCCCGCACGTGGCACAAGGGGGCAAAGAGGACAAAAGGGGAGGATGGTTAGCTCCCTTGGAGAGAGAACAATCAGATAACGGCTGATAACCTAATCAAATGAGATGTTCCCGCATTTTGCCTCTGCCTCACAGGGAAACACTGCAGTCTGCACAATCACACACCAGACAGCCAATGGGAACACGGCTGAATATTCGAGCTTGATGTGAAAAAAAGAAATCAACAACAACTCTTTGTCCTCACAGCTGAACTGTAAAATCAACTCGGCAGACTGATCTGAGAGCTGCTACAAAAACGGCTTCCACACTGTAGCACCTTTGTTTCACTGCCAATCGGATGAAAAGGAAAATCCTGGCTGCGGTTCTTGTGACAAAAGTAGTAGAGATAGCTGGAGATAAGGAATGGAAATGAGAAGAGAGATGGACCATTACTCTTTTGTTGGGACTGTCAAAAAAGGATTTAGGGGGGGGTCTGTGTATAGTTGGGTGGTCGTTGCGTAAGCCTTAAATACGGTATAGAGCTGCAATAATTAGTCAACAATGTCGACAAAAATCGATTCAAGAAATAGTCAACAATAGAACTAATCGTCGACTATGGTCGCCAGCAATGTTCCCTGTCATTTTCAGACCCGTGGTCTGAGCGTTCACACAAAGTCAGTGAGCAACGCTTGAAACAACAGTGAGCAACAGCAATCCCAAGTGTGGCAACTAAGTCATTATCAAACATGTCCAAAACTTGACATCAAGTTACATTTTGCGGATTTTCCGGCAATGCAAAATTATTTTTCACTTTTGTATGAATTGACTCATGTATTATTGCAAAGGTTGTATGGCCTACAAACGTCATTTTTTTTTACAACAAATCTTTCACAAGATTTCCATTTCTTTTTTTTCCTGGTATCTTTTGTCGCATAATACTAACATGTTTTGGGGCTTATTTAGTCGGTTGCACGATACACAACGGTATTTAATCACATTGTTGGCAACAAGATTGACTTGGTATAATTGGAAATTATTTGAATGCATCACAAACTTTTTCTCCTTTTTCCCTGTTTTTTTCTATTTTTTTTTAATTCCTTTAAAAAAATCTCATTGTGTTTATTTTTTCCTAGCAGTTACTTTTATCTTTTTGTTCTCTATTTCCTTTTTTTCCTTTGTTTTTTTCTTTTCTTTTTTCTGAATTTTTCCTTCTTTTTTTTCTCTTCCTTTTGTTTCTTTTTATCTCAGCTTTTCACTACTTTTTCTTTTTGGTATTTTTTTCTTTTGTGTTCTATTCCCCCTTCCTCTAAGTCATTTTGTGCATAATTCTACATAATATTTGGTCATTTAGGGATGAAAATAGTGAAAACAACCTGAAGAGCCATTCAGGACCCGAAAGAGCCGGTTCCTTTTAATTAGCCAAGCCGAAGAAGCCGGTTCTCGAAAAACTCTACTGACTTTACTCAACTTTGTTCTACTTCGACCTTGACTTCCAAATATCACATTTAGAACACAACGTCAGGGGAACCTGTTTATTTTTACCTTCATGCACTGTAACTTTGACTTAATTTGCTTTTTAATTAGCATTTTCGAGCCCTGATTTTTGTGAGCTGGCTAGATTTTCTTGTGCGCGGAAAAGCTATGGGTAGTGCGCAATGGCGCACACACGCAGCTTAGAGGGAACATTGCGCTGGATAGATTTTCTTGCGCGCTGAGAATATGCAAGCAGTGCGCGATTGCGCACGCGCGCAGCTTAGAGGGTGCATTGGTTGGTACGTAATATGTCGTATATTATATTTCATTTCATCATACAGTTACAGTACCTGAAATGAAATACTGTATACCATAAGGAGCATTGCACCATATACTTGGAGTATTTACTGTCAATATAGTCCATTATATCTTGCATGTACTTTTGAATTCAATATGTACTTGGTAGCATGTATGATGTTGATGAACTTGGGAAGTACAGTAGCAGTTATATGAGAGCGTGAATCAACGCAAGTAGAGGGTTTGTGTTGGCTCATGGGAACTCACCTCCTTTTTCCGCTTTTTGACTTTCACCTCCTTCCCCTCCTTTATCTTTTTGCTCTTCTTTTTCTTCTGCTGCTTGAGGGATTCCTCGTCGTCCGAGAAGAAGCTGCCAATGGATGCCAGAGGCAGTGCCGTGTGCACGTCCTCTTCGTCTACAAACACAAAAGTCTTTATTTTAGTGACTTCTTGATTACCGTAAATTCCGGACTATAGAGCGCACCCGATTATAAGCCGCACCCACCACATTTTAAGAGGAAAACCGATTTTGTAAATACACAAGCCGCACCTGTATATAAGCCGCATGCGCCCACATTCAAAACCGACTTCTTGTCCCGCGATTGAAACTAAATGTCCTTCATTAAAGTACACAGTCCAAAAATCACAGCCAGCAAAATGAACGGAAAATGATACCGGTACTTAAGGTTTGATGCAGACCTGCAGAGTACGGGTCCCGTTGAAAGTAATCCAAGGAAATAAGTGCATTTCCAAAGGTAAGGGTGGGAAAAATATATCAGATGAACACATTTACTCACGCAACTCCTTTTTCTTTAACCAACTTTTTACCCCCTCTTCTTTCCTTGTCTGTCCCTCACCTTTAGCGGTCCCCACTTAAACTCGGCACCCCGCGTTTGTTCCGCCCCTGATTTTTCGTTCACCCGTACAAAACATATCAGAATAAGTGTTTAAAATGAATACAAATAAATACATTACAAAAATATACAGTTGCAAATACATATTATACATGGGTTACACATATTTACGAAGAAAGACAGTACACCGAGAGAGTTTTCAAAGCTTTAATAATAATAATATAGCTTTCATCCCAAACTGTGCCTTAGACAGGGCAGTTAATGGTAGCTACACTCGAGCGCCGCTGGTGGCCGCATCACTGAATAAGCCGCAGGGTTGAAAGTTAGGGAAAAAAGTAGCGGCTTATATTCCAGAATTTACGGTACTTTTTACTTTATAATCAAAACAGCTATAGCACTTTACATAATTAGGTAAGACAACCCTTTAACAACAATACACTTAAAAAAATAAATGATTATTTCATTGGGAGAAAATATGTTTAAGTTTTCTTTCTTTTATTATATTGTAATTCAGTTTCTGTGTATAAAAAAAACAAAATCATCTTTAAAATGGGAACAAATACTTTAAAATAATTTGTCTTTGCTTTGAAGGTGGGGTGCGTCATTTGATGTGTCCTTTAAACGTTAAAGGTATAGCCTTTTCCACATTGAGTATGTGTTAACAATGCCCAACTGAGTTCAAAGAGGCTTTATTCACAAAAATTCCACTGCGCCTAGGTTACTTTTAGTAACGCTGTTTTTGGACGCGCAACACGTTAAGTAGAAGAAAGGGGGGTGAATGAGGGGAGGTTGGAGAGCGACTTTATTCTCGTCATCGCAGTTTTTTTGTTAGTGTTGCATGAAAATTGTAAAAGTAAGAAAAGGCCTGTTTCAAATAAAGTCCAAACCCCAACCTGAAGCCCCCGAAAATTTTTAAAAAAGAGCTTATTGAAGCGCATCAAAAAAAACATGTACTTGGTGAATGAGCTGCCTCACTGTGCGGAGTTTGTATGTTCTCCCCGTGCTTGCGTGGGTTTCCTCTGGGGACTCCGGTTTCCTCCCACTTTCCAAAGACATGCATGTCAGGTGGATTGGCCGGTCCAAATTGTCCCTAGGTGTGAATGAGCGAGCGAGTTGTCTGTCCCCGTGTGCCCTGCGATTGGCTGTCAACCAGTTCAGGGTGTCCCCTGCCCACTGCCCGATGATTGCTGGGATGGGCTCCAGCACCCCCGCGACCTTACTGAAGATAAGCGGTATAGAGATGAGATGAGGTGTCCAATTCGGGCTATAATTGCTTGTGAAAGCCAAGAAGCAACCGTGACGACAAAACGTCACAGCTGAGAGAAACAGAACGCTAACCTGCAAGCGGGGGACTCCGTCGGTCGGACCCCGGGCCCGCTGTGCGTTTCCCATCTGCCTCTTGCCAAAGCGTCCGCGTACAAACGAGCTGACTTGCTGGGCCCGGCGGCCCGTTTAGCAGATGTAGCAGGCCAACTACATCACTACTAACACGCCGCATGAATAAGCCAGCGCGTGGGATCAACCTGCCAACATTTGTCCGCCTGGCCTGCAGGGGTGCTTTTAGTTCCGGCCCGAGCAGACGGAGCAAAACAAACAGTTTAGCGGCGCGAGCAGGAGGTTACCCCTGTCACACTGACATTTCACATTCCTGACACATCAGGAGTCACCGATGACTCAAGCGGGCACATGGAGACACTTGGTTTTCATACTTGGGGAGGCCTCACTTCAACACAACTGCAGGACAAAGACTAGGAACCTTCCCGTGGTGTCCTGCTTTACGAATCCAACTCAATCCACTCAGACTCGCTCTCTCTATCTTTCTTGGTCCTCTCTCCTTCTTTGTCTCTCCTTTTCTCTCTTCCCCCTTTACACTCTTGTCTCTCATTTTCTCTATCCCTCTATTTCCTACTCTCTCCCCACCTCTCTTACTCTCTTTTCCCCTTTTTTGCGTTTTACTCTGTCTGTCTGTCTTTCTCTCTTTCTATCTGTCCCTCTCTTTCTCTCTTCTACTCTCCTCTCTCTGTTCTTCTTAGGGCGGGCGACTTCGAGAGAAACCCTGGCCCCCGGTCCAAATGCCAGTGGTGCTTTCGAACCATTCGCTGCGACCACACCCCGATCGCCTGTACTACCTGCCCACGGGGCTTCCGTAAATCATGCACCGGCCTGTCCGAACGTACTAAGGACTTCAGAGGCTTCGTATGCTTGGTTTGCTTGGGTCACACCCCGTCAGGCCTGGCGGCACAGGACAGTCGCAGCCCCCTCTCCTTCGGAGAACTACGGAGCCCCCCACGAGCGAGTCTAGCGCTACTAAGGATTACCTTAGGCACCTTGAGTGTCTCAACAACAACAACAACTGCAGTCCGGATGTACCGTTAATGTTTAAGCTAGTGGTTCGCAAAGTGGAGTCTACGATAAACATCTCTCCAGGGGTCTGCGACACGATGTCTGGGATAGAGTTCTAACAAAATATTTTTCTGATGTCAAGTCAAGTCACCTTTATTTGTACAGCCCTTAATCACAAAATGTATCAAAGGACTGTACAGGCTCGTCTGGGGATATAGAGATCGCAGGTTCGAATCCCGGCTTCTGTGTCTGACATGTCGAAGTGTCCTTGGGTAAGATACTGAACCCCTAATGCCCCCAATAAACAAGTTGGTGCCTTACATGGCTGCACGGCCGCGATTCGTAAAATGTGAAGCACATTGTAAAGTGCTTTGGGAACTCTTCATTGACTTGAAAAGCGCTATATAAATGCAGATCATTTCATTTCATTTTCTCATCTGACATGAAGGGAAAGAAAAACTCAGAACCTCAACATGAGGAAAATAAGAAACCTTAAGAAGAGGCCTCAGAAGTTGTAATACCCCTGCCAGGGTGACCCGGCTGCGATAGACGTTGCATTGAGTAGCATCACACAAAACATAGTGAACATCAATTAAAAAAACACAGCTAATAGGTAAAATTGTCCAAAAAGTCCATAACTGGCCCCGCCCCCTGGGCACCGGCTGTAGTAAATCAGTTAATTTGCGTGTGTAATACTTAAGGGTGGGTTGTGGGTATTGCGGGTGCTGGTTCATTGCATTTTCTGTCTGCATTTTCCGTTTTGTTTTGCTCTGTCCTGTTTTGTTTGATTCGGAGGAAACCTGTGTTTTCACGTTTTGAGTAAAAGCCTGTTTTTGTTCTGTTTTGTCCCGCAGTTTTGGACGACTTTTATTTTGCTAAATAAAAGTTTTGATCGTCAACGCAAATGAGTTCTCCCTTCCTGCCTCCTGCCTCCGTTCTGGTCTGGTTCCCGTGACAATAACAGCAAAAGACGCAACTTCTCAGCTTTTGAAGAAAAGACAAAAAAAACTTTTATTTTTCTGTCTCGCTTCCCATCAATTGTGTTACTTATTTGTCATGATTGCCCTATTTGGAACACCTGTGGCAGCTTGATAGGCGCCAACAGCTCAGACAAGCTGATTGGTGGCCACACCCTTCTTAAGCCCCCGACTTCAGTTCAAACTTTGTCAGATCATTGCGAGCTGTTGTGTTTCACTCAGTGAGCGTTCCCGTCTGACTTCATCCCTGTTAAAACCTGTTTCCTGCCCAATTCCCGTTTTCCGACCCGTTTCCGAACCTGACTACGCCTGTTTTGCCTGCCGCCTGCCTATGACTACTATTACGAATTCGACATCGCCTCTGATCTCCAGCCCTGGTCAAACGACGTGCCAATCGTGCCTGTGGCCACCAATCAGCTTGTCCGGGCTGTTGGCGCCAATCAAGCTGCCACAGGTGTTCCAAATAGGGCAATTGTGTCAAAAACTTGCCAAATCAGCCGGAATATTGCGTTCCCTTCGTTATTACGTGCAAGTGTGAGGCAGGGTTTTTAACTCTATTAAATGTGAAGATAAAAAAAAACAAATCGTCTGGAAGCTAATCATTAATGAAAACTGCCCTTTCCAGTGTTGAACCACGTTTTGATTTATTGTGCAAAAATAAAAAAGCGAAACCACGCGCCAGACAAAACTGACAGGCGTTAAGCCATCTGGAGAGACAAAGTACATTGCCATGAAATCAAAGAGCAGACTCATGCAAGCGCTGGTTACTTTCATATACCTTGACGCTTGCGAGACATGGACTCTCAGAGATAGGCTCCAAACGATAGTCAAGGTTGTAGAGATACAATACTATAGGAATCGTCTAGGCATCAGCGACATAGCACATGTGACAAACAAAAAAGTGAGCAACACCATCCGAGGGCACATTGAAACCTACAAAAAAACTGGTTTCAACCGTGCAAACCAAATCTGCAGAAGGGTCACGTCATAAGATCATCAGGAAGGGTCAAGAGCATTCTCCAAAGGGGGCCGACAACATTAAGGAATGGACTGGTGGCTACTTCACCAAAGCCCAAACTCCAGGAACCGTTAGCAGTGGAGAAAGCTGTCCAGTGTTAAGGTATCTTTGAACCGTGATGTGTTTCAGTAAGATGAGCGAGAGGTGGTAAAGAAGACCCTGCAAACATTTAAGTGTTGCAGAGAAGACTTCACTAGTCGGTGTGTAAGGAACAAAAACAACTGTGAAAGTTTCAGTGTGAGAGCATTAATGTGAGAGCATTTCAGTACTGCAAGTGGGAGAGGACCCTGGATTGCATTCCTAGAGGGTTTCCGTAAAAATGGCAACCTCTCACATACAGACTGCAGTGTTCATTTGAGCTGTGAAAAGTGATGGGTCCCGGGGACTCGCACGCTCAAAAATCTATGGGTCCCAACAGAGATCTATGGTTCCCCAAAATTTTGTGTTATCAAGGTTGAAATCGTGAATCAGCGACAAATATATGATATAAATCTATATATTCCTTCCGTTTTAATCATCACAGTTAATTGGTAATACAAAGCAGTTATCACTTCAGATTTTTCAGTTCACAATATTGTACACTATACAAAATAATATTGCTGAAATATTTATATATTTTTGCAGTTTTAATCATCACAGTGAATTGGTAATACCAAGCAGTTATCACTTCAAAATTTTCAGTTCATATATTCTTTGTGGTTTGCTGTCCCGCCATAATTGTAATGCCTTCTCAAGGTCCAATCCATTATCATCCTCCTCATAGCGTCACCAGGAATATAATTGAGTCCATTTGGGCAGAAAAGTCCTTTTCTTGCCAGGAGTATTCCTTTGTTTATTATCTTTCGTCGAATCGTTCGCTTCAAAACACGTGTTTTCCTTGCCTTCGCGGTCTTCTGAAGAATTTCTCCGCCGTTATTTCGTGCCGGAATTATTGCCGTTGTTACCACTTTCTGTATTATGTTTCGACTTATTACCGACACTGAATAAATTACAATTTTTTTGTTGATTTGCACCTAATACCAACTGTTTTTCCGGAGGCATACTTCTCTTTCACTCGACAACCGCCACAACAATGACGTCATCTCGAAGCAACGAGATCTCGTTTGCCGAGATCGGCGCGAGACCAAAACAACAATGGCGGATCTGCCTGACGAAAAGTTTGGAGTGCGGTAAATCTTTGTTTAAAAAAAAAAGTAATCGGGTAATAATGACAATTTGGTGTCAAAGACGTTGCGTCCCCAGCAAAAATGATGCATCTAGGACGCGGGGACGCTGGCAAACCAGAACACTGAGACTGTAAGAGCAGCAGCAATAATTTGACACCTGCCTCGTATCCCCCTCCCTCTTTGCTGCTAAATGGCCCGTGCTTTCCCCTTGGGAATGAGATCTCTCCGCTGGGTGAGCGCGGGTGCCCCGATGGGACGTGACGGAACTGCGGGACGGGAAAAGGTGGAGGTCACCTGCGAGCCGTATCAGTCAAGGCAGCGAAACTCCGAAAGGATAACAAGCCTCGCGGAGACAAGACAGACCACAGAGTCGCTTTTGACCTTCAGGGCAGTGGAGAACAAGGCATGGGAGATTAATGAGGACCACCATAGTGAAGTCCATCGGGCCCTGCATGGAACATCTTCACTCAATAGGATGTAAACACATACCTGTCAAGCTGTACGTTTTTGCCGTACAAAGTACGTTTATGATGCATTTTAAGAAGCGTACGACGTACGAGAAAATCTGTACGAAAAACCCAAATTTGTCAATGATGGGTCCAATCCGGTATACACCGACGATCACCAAACTGCAAATCAATCGTGTCAAACGAGTTCACAAGTCATTCTGATCTGAAAACAACAGGCGGGGTTGATTGAGTCAATTTGAAAAACACGTGGTCTTAAAAAACATCGGATTTCATGTGGTAGTTGTGTAATGAAAGGAAGTCCGTCTCTTTTTAGAGAACCGGCTTTTTTGGCTCAACTCATTAGAGTCAGCTCTCAAACGGCTCACTTGCTTTAATACATTATATTACGAATGATTATGTTGTTGTCAGGAAACGGACCGGGAAGCAGGAAGTCGTAACTCATATGCGTAGACGATCTGTCACTTTAATTAGGAAATAAAAGTTGTCCAACACACAAACGGAGCAAAGACAAAACAAAACAGGTTTAAAGGCAATCAAAATTACAAACTAGGCATTACTCAAATCAAACAGGCATGAACATGTCTTCAACAAGGTAAAGCAATGGTCTGGCAACGGGCAGTCCCAAAAGGAGCGTTTAAGTACACCACAAGCAATCAGTTCAATGCGTGTCAGCCGGTGTCAAGGGGCGGGGCCAACTGGGTGCCATGACAACCGTGCAGGACATGACAGTTGTATAAAAAAATTAAGAGAAAAAAGTATAAAGGGAGAAAATGAAAAAAGACAGGTTTGTGGTTATCCCTTTAATCAGTAATTATCAACAATAATTTAATACAGAAAATGAATTCATCATTGGAATAAAAAATGTAATATTCTACTTTATTGAAATGATGAAATGAAATGATCTGCATTTCTATAGCGCTTTTCAAGTCAATGACTTCCCAAAGCGCTTTACAGTGTGCTTCACATTTCCCAATAGCGGCCTTGTATTGCAGCCATGTAAGGCGCTAACCTGCTTATTGGGGGTATTAGGGGTTCAGTGTCTTACCCAAGGACACTTCGACATGTAACACAGACAAGCCAGTATTCGAACTGGGATCCCTTGATCCCAAGACGAGCGCTCTACCTCCTGAGCTACTGCCGCCCCCAAATTATATTATATATACGTCCAAGCGACTTAATTTTTGAACTTTTTTATAATAAACCTCATTCATGTTGAGCAACTCAGTGTCTCACAACAAAATGTTCATGAACAATATATATAACGAAACACATGTACAATATAACATGTTAAACTACATAAATAAACACGGCATGAAGCCCTGGAGCGCGACAGGTATGTAAACACATACTCAATAGGACTCTATTTGGACTTTATTTTGTCAGGAAAATAAAACATAAGGTGGTGGTGTCTAAAAAGTATCAACAGGAAGTACACTTTTTAATTTTTTTCACAGATTCTCCAATGTTATCCTTCAAAGGAATGGTCTCACATACTCTTGCAAATGCTTTCTTACCAGTAAAACCTTCTCACACTTCTGAAAACTCTCACATTCAACGGACTCAACCACGCAATGAAGACACCTAAAACACTCTCATATGCATCACAGAACTTGCCTCACAAAGCATTTTTTTTCCTCTTATACGTTGCCAGAGGAATAAAATCATTTTTTTAGATTGGATAAGAAAATAATTTTCTGATTTTGATTTTTTTTTTTTGTAGAAACATTTAAAGCAGGGGGCAGCACGGCGGCGCAGTGGTTAGCGCTTGTGCGGCACAGTTCATGTCATGGGAACCTGTCGTGGGTTCAAATCCAGCTCCAGACTTCCTGTGCGGAGTTTGTATGTTCTCCCCGTGCTTGCGTGGGTTTCCTCCGGGCACTCCGGTTTCCTCCCACGTTCCAAAAACATGCATTTCAGGTGAATTGGCCGGTCTAAATTGTCCCTAGGTGTGAATGAGCGAGTGAGTCCCCTGCCCACTGCCCGGAGATGGCTGGGATGGGCTCCAGCCCCCCCGCGACCCTAATGAGGATAAGCGGTACGGCTAATGAGATGAGATGAGATTTAAAGCAGGGTCTCAAACTAGAGTTAGGGTCTGGGTGAGGGTGGGTCAAATCGGGTTTTCCAAAAGAAAACCTCCGATAAAAAACATTCTACTGTTCTCAAATATATTTCTATCTTTTTTCTACACAAGATAAAACTTAAAAATTGAAGAAAAACATTACGAATTAATGTTTTTTTTATCTGATCATATTCTATATTATATTGCACTTCAGAATTGCGCTTTCAATTTCATTTGGCGTTATTATTATTTCAATGACCAATTTTATTCCCTTTTCTTTGAAAATAAACTAAACAATAAACTTGTGTGAACTGCACTTACAGTAAACATTTATATTATGGCGGGGGGCTTAACCTATCATCCCGAGGGCCACAATTAGCCCCCTGGCCGTGGCTTTGAGGAACCGCTGATTTCAAGGGACCTTGTGTACTATTCGAGTCACTGAATGCTGAAGTGGAACCGAAAACATTTGCTACAGAACACAAAGAAGAATACAAACGAAGGAGAATCAAAGCGATCAAAATGCAACATTTTACTTCTCTTTTTTTTTTTTTTTTGCCCAGCCTTTTTGAGGTTTTTGGTTACCAGCTCTTTTCTGGTTTTCACGACCAGAACAGAAACAGGACCCAATTGCGTAACATTAACCACAAGTTTTATTGAAAGAAAGAGGAAGGGCTGCGTCCGTAATCCAGTGCTCGCTGGACGAGGGAAGCAAGCCGCTCACAAAATCGGATCCTGATCCGAATACGGAAGGGAATCTCCCGTAGCAGGAGATGGCGGTGTCAAGGACGGAAAAACAGGTCGATAGCATGGACAGGAGAGCAAAAATGTGGTCGGGATCAAAAACGGGTCGTAAGCCGGGACGAGAGAGCAGACGTGGTCGGAATCAAAAAACAGGTCGTAGCCGGAGACGGGGAGATCAGGAACGAACAGGTGGAAAAACGGATGCAAAAACGGGACAGGCGGGAGTCAGGGTCAAAATTCAGATTCAGATTCAGATTCAGATTCAGAGTCAGGGTCAAAATGCTTGCCTTGTAACAACAGAGGTTCGCTGACGGACTGACAAATGAGCGGGCGCGGGTGATCCAAATCGGTAATCATGACACTGGTAATGTAATATAAATGATAACTTCTCGACCTATGAATATTTAAAGAAAATGCATGTTTATATGAAAGCTCATAATTGGTGTGCTTTTTATTTGAATCAATGTTGGTTTTATTGAATGAATCTTTTTTTTGTACTACTACAAAGCGCTAAATAATACACACTGTCCCCTTAAGAGATATAGCTAAGAAATGTTTAGAAGGTGACCGTATAGTCGCTCAGGGACTACGTCCTCATTTCACATATTTAGATATTTATGTATTTATTTATGTGTGCATTTTTAATCAAACCCTTTATTGAAATATTCCCTCATGTATTAATGTACCTTATTTTAAATCATTTATTTTCTAATTTTTCAAGGAACCATTTTGTTTTTGATCCATCTAGTTATTTATTTTTCAAATACATAATTCATTTGAATATAGATTAAAAAAATTAAAAGTCTTTTACCGGAGATAATCCCTTTGAACCTAAAATATTTTACAAACACAAAAGACGTAACATCATCCCCACAAAGTTTGTTTGTGATGCGATTCTTATTGTATTGGCCTACTCTAAATTACAATATAAAAGAGTTTTTCTGCAGTAATTTAGGATATAGAATTCGTTCTGCCCGCTGCCCGTCAATGCCAATATCCGGCTTATCTCTGAAGAGCGGGATGACGCTTTACATTGAAAAACCACGGCAACCAGGTGATGAAGGTGCTGAATGAGTCAGAGGAGGTGGATTCTCCTGCTACTGTTAACCATAGAAACCGGTACTATTTATTTCATGTAAGGAAGCAAAACCCTATCCAAAAAAACACAATTGAGAGGGATAGGTGCACCCAGGTTGTATCTGCCCAACAGGGTTGGGTTGGGTTACTTTAACTGGATTACTTTCAATGACTTTTGGATGACTCCGATACCAAATATGCTAATAAAAGACAAAAGAAACTAAATAGGAATAAAAGTACTCAATTTTGTGCAGGCTTGGGGAGTAACGGAACACACGGAACAGCAAAAATGATGCTGGGAAGCTGTTTGTATTTATTTTCATTTGGTTTCTGTGGCATTTGATGTTCGTTTTGCCGAAGATCAAAGAGATCAACGCCAGGAGAGAAAGCTTACCACGTGTTGTGAGTCATCATTTTATTCATATTTAGCTTCTTTTGTCTTTTATTAGCATATTTGGTATTGGAGTCATCCAAAAGTCATTGAAAGTAATCCAGTTCAAGTAACCCTACCCAACCCTGCTGCCCAAATCACACATCAGTAGGTGGTGCCACCTACTACCCAGGCAGTCAAGGGATCCGTGAACCGTGAAATGAGAAACATATATAAGGCATAAACAAATAAAAATACAACAAAAGGGATCGTACTGTAATGCGGCAAAGGGGCAATGACGGTATAGCATCAAGGAGAGGAAGAAACTCATTTCACAAAGAAATAACATGACGGAAAATATAAGAGCGGAGACCGAGAACTATAATATCATACTAAATCAATAGCGAGGGTAAACTTACGTTAGCATGCATGTTTTATTTACAATGAAGCAGTAATGTGCCGGAGCGAGCCTGAGCATATTAAACAGGGACTTTAATAATGCGTAAATCAGAAGGAGAGCAAACGTGAATGCGGCACAGGCAACTGGATTCAAATGGTGTCAACTTTCAGAGAACAGCCAAAAATAGACGTGATTTAGGGGGAGGTGCTGAGGAGATTTTTCTGTCTATAGACAATCTTTCACATCACAGGATGGAACCTGGCTTCTCTTTCATCCATGTGGTCGAAAACATGAGAAGAAATGATTAAAAGGGAAACGTATCGATGTAGTGTTTTAGTAAGGTCAACAATAATAAATAAATAAAATAAATAATTTCCTTGTATTGTCATTCTGTGTAACAATGTACACAGAACGAAATGTCGATTGCACCTGACCCGTTGTAGCGAGCCGATGCAGCCGCAGCCAACAGAGGGCGCCGCCGACCACTTTTTAAGTCTTAGGAATGACTCGGCCGGGGCGCGAACCACCGACCTCCCAGTCTCAAAGCGGGCGCCTTACATAGTGCCAGAAAACATACACAATTTATTCACTCGGAAAGAGTGAAATTATAACTTGAGGGGCTGTGGTGAATTCAAAATCCCAAAGGTGAGAACCACCAGGAAAAGTATGTGTGTGTCCGTGTGCGGAGTCAGACTTTGGAATAATTTGCAAAATGAGATCAAACAATGTCCAAATATCCATGTGTTCAAATTTAAATATAAAAAAGCATTACTGGCGAAATACAGGGATGAAGAAAATGGAATATGAGGGAGATTGGAAATACTGCGTTTCAAACTATGGTTAACTTGTCGTTATTGTTGCTATTATTATATCAGAACTGTTATTATAAGTATTGTGTTTACTTTTATTGTTATTATCACTGGTGCCGCAGTGACATTATGCGCATTATGACGTTGACGGATGGTATTGCGAAGATTAGAGTATAAAATATGTGATTATTGTAACTATTATAATTATTGATATCTGACCCATGTATTTTGTTGTATTGGACACAAGAGGAGCTATCTATAAAATGTATTTAATAAGGAAGATAAAGGGGTAGGAAAAATAAGCATCTGCTTCTGACTACCCCTTTTCCAACATGTTATGTGACATTATTCTGTTGTTGACTCATTGTTTTTGTCCTGTTTTTATTTTTATGTTCGAAATAAAAGTTTTCATTCATTCATTCATATTTAGGAGCAACTTCTCACTGACCACATTGTGTCACAAAGCATTCTTTGACTTCTGCATTTTAATGGTTTCAATAACCAAAATATTTTTCAAATGACGTGTTGTATCAGTATGTAATTGTATCGATTCCATAAAAAAAGTTTCTAATAATTTCTTAAGTGGAAGTAAATATTGCCCCACTATCTTTTCTTTTTTTGTTCTAAAGGGACAGAGTGTGTTATTTGACCACCAGATGTTACTGTATTTTGTGGTGCAACTGAAAACGAGTGCTTAGAAGGCACAAGGAAGACTGAACCATTTTTCTTCTCAATATTTTTTGTACAGCCAATCAGGGTTTTTGGTTTTAGCGAGTATCCGTATTAGAATAATGGCAGACAATCATGTCAGCTCTTTGTTATGTCATGTAAAATAAATGCAAATTTCCCCACATACGTTTTTATAATAGTTCATGTATTTTTGATTATTTTTTAATCAATATTGTTTTAATCAGTTAATCACCTTCTGTTTTTTTTTTTTATTATTAGGAGGCAGTGAATACAACACACTGTCCCTTTAGGTCTTTTTAACATGTTGATCCACGTTGACAATATAAATAATTCTATTCGACTTTTAGTCAGCCAATGCCGTACCCCATTTCCCATTTAATTTGAATATTTTAGAATAGAATAGAATAGAATATACCTTTATTGTCATTGTTACAAAATGGGTTAAGATATTGTGACAACGAAATTGGGCATGACACTCCAGTTTCACACAATCACAGTGAGGTAAAAAAGCCAAGAAGATAAAGGAACAGAGAAGATAAGGTGATAAAACAAGGAGGATAAGGTTATAGTTATAATTTACACGATATTTACCCAAGAAATGTCGGCATATAGGATGTTACATACAGTTTGGTATCGTAGGGTTGTGCAATATGCATTTGGTGCAATTGATTTATTGATTTGTTCAGTGATATGTCCTTGATAAATCATGAATTGATCCATTTTGCTGTTTTTCTGAAGAACCTCAAACCAGCCATCCCCCTCTGGAGTTTTCAAATCAGTAGTTGGGTCAAACCTTCCAATTCCAACTCCTAAAGCTTATTGACAAACAGGGATCCAATGGTATGGCTGTCAACCTCAGCCAATATCTCCCCTTAATAATGATTGCTATTCCCCTAATTAAGGGATAATTAACCTTACAAACGCAACATGATACCTATTAATTCACAGAAAGACAGACTATAAACAGTTAAAACCCCCCCAAAAAATGTGTGAACAAGTTTATTTTATTAACCAAATAAATGTTTGTTCAGGGAATAGCAATGGCTAGTGTTCATGGATCATCAGGGCAAAAGCACACAGGCAGAAGTTAGCATTCAGGATGAATCAGAGAATAGCCAAACTAAAGAAAACGAGATCATGAAAAGATGGAAAAAAACACTGCTCCACACTCTACAACCACCCAGCACAGGGAAAGCCAGAAGTCCTTAAGAATTCCGGCCCAGGTGTAAGCGATGACTTCCCTGTTCTCCGAGAAGAAATAGAGGCAGCAATTATTTCGCTGAAGAACGGAAAGTCTCCAGAATTCCACAAGATCCCATCAAAACGCATACGAAATGGGGGTGAACTAATTATAGATGTATTGACCAATATTTTCTGAAGGATCTGGCAAACAGGACAATGGCCATTTGCATGGACAAAATTGCTTGAACAACATAGTTCTGAAAACGGTCCTACTGACCAGACTCAAAGCGGCGCTGCCACGAGCGGCTGCCTTTTCCAGCAGCTGCCCTATTGTTTTATTGTCTGCTCCTACCTTCGGTGTTTTTTCTTCCCGTTTTGACAACTACACTATGGATTACTTCTATCCTATGGACATGGGTTTTAGCGCACAAAAATGCGTCTAATCAAGGAATCAACTCCTTGCCCTGAAGAATTCTCGTGCCGGCGTGATGAAGGGGCCTATCGTGGAAGAAGAGCCGGAGCTAGCTAAGCGGCTAGCGGCGTTATAAGTCTAGAAATCGACACTGACCAAGTGACCAAGATTAGACGAAACGAAATGGTAAATGGTAAATGGTCTGCATTTCTATAGCACTTTTCAAGTCAATGAAGACCTTCCAAAGCGCTTTACAATGTGCTTTACACTTACCCATTCACACACTCACTCACACACCAATATCGACCATGCAGCCATGCAAGGCACCGACATGCTTATTAGGGGCATTAGGGGTTCAGTGTCTTGCCCAAGGACACTTCGACATATAACACGGAGGAGCCGGGAATCGAACCTGCAATCTCTTGACCCCAAGGCGAGCGCTCTACCTCCTGAGCTAATGCCGCCCTACGTGACCAGTGAACCGAAGAGCAGGCTGTCAAACATACAGCCCGCGGGCCGTTTCCGAGTATGTCAAAAATAGACGCGAGTCTCAGAATCGTTTCTATTGAGGTAATGATTTTAATGCAGACTAAATGCTTTCTCCGCCCTGTAGAGGGCAGTGTCGGATTTGTACAGCATGGTGAGTTGGTTCAGGTGAAAACTACATTCACTGTTAAAAAAACAGGTTAACACATTCAATGCAAAAAATGAAAATCTTTTTTCCCTACTGTTTCTGAATAAATATGTCGTGATTCAAAAAGATCCCTCGTCAACTGCGATTATATGTAGGGAGGGTTACTAATGTAAACTGAAAAACTAAGCTCCGAAATTGGAGTCGACATCCTTTTACTGATCCGGCCCGCCTGAGAACCGAAAGTCTGGATCCGGCACCACAGCCGAACTGAGTTTGACATCCCTGCTTCAGAGCCCTAAAAAATTGACTACAAGTCCAAGAGCATCAAGGACAACACAAGCAGGATTTCTGGACTAAACTTGGTGTGGCAAAGGCTAGTTTGTGGGTGAGGGTGTTCAGCCCACTAGCTTTCAACTGGCATCTAAAGACAGTATTTAGAGAGGGAGATGAAATATTTCCCCCCATCATGCAACGACCCTCCTATCTTCTCCGTTCCCCGGGAAAGGCAGCTCGTGCGAAATGGAATAAACAACAGCATGACTGTGCGTGTTTTCGCAGCCCACCTCGTCCGCGGACAAGCCCCTTTCTCTTTGGACCAGCGTCGCTAAATAAAGTGAAGGACACTCCTCCTCTTTCTCCCTCCCAGCCTCCCTCCCTCCTCACCTGGCATCTCGTCGTCAAAATCCATGTCGTCCTGCGCCTCGTCTTCATTGCTCAGCGACCCGGGCATCTTGATCTCATCGCCCCCCTCCTCCTCCTCCAAAAAGCCCCCTTTTAGGCTCACAATCGTCCAAGTTAACCCTCCGCACGCCGCTCTCCTCCTCTCTCTTCTCCTCCTTTCTCTTCTTGCCAGTCGCTACTCAATGTCAAGCGCTGCGATCACACAGAAATGGAAATGTGATGATTCCAGGATCTGCTCATGACTCTCTCCAGGCAAAAAAAAAAAGAGAAAGAGGTCTGCCAGTCTGGCGAAAAAAATAAGAAACACGCACACACACAGAAGAAAAGAGAAAGGGGGGGGGGGTGGAACACACATGCCCAGATTGTGACGTCTGGTCTGTTGCCATGACGATGCATCCCATAATTTCAGCCACAACTAGTTAGGCGAGCCTGCGGAGTTCGACTAGTGGAGAGAAAAATACAAATAATTAAAAGGATCGAGAATAGTCGCACGCGCGAAATGTGGAGGAAAGGCGCTTTGGGAACAAGATTTCCCGCCAGACGATCCGCAAAATTTAGCGCCAAACTTATCAGCTGTAGTGCAAAAGAAAACTCCCCTGCAAAAACAAGAATCCAACCATCGATGAGCATCCATAGCAGGATAATGTAGATTCCTTTTTCATGCATGCAACTTTCTTCTTTTTTCTTTTCTTTAATTGGGGGTTTGGTAAATCCAAAGTGGACGAGGACGAGTGAGGGATCGTTCGAGAACGAAACGGCTCTATAAACAGACTCTTTAGGGGAATCCCTTTGAAATGATTTCTCTGTCACTCTCTTTCTGACCCTCCCTTTTGCCTTTCTCTCTTTGGCTCACGTTCTCATTTTCTCTTTCTCTCTTTCTCTTTTTTTCTCTTGTGTCTTTCTATTTCATTTGTTTTGCTCTTCTGTTCTTGCTCTCTCTTTATCTCCCTTTTCTCTTCCTGTCTTCTCCCTATTTCTCTCCTACTTTCTATTTTTCTCCTCTATCCTTTTTACTTTTCCCCCCTTTTTTTCTCTTTCCCATTTCTCTCTCTCACTTTATCTCTCTTTCTCTCTCCCTCTCTTCCAAACTCTCTCTCTCTATTCTGCTATGTCATTCTATCTCTCTCTCCCTCTCTCTCTCTCTGCCTCATTCGCTGGCCTTTTCTCTATTTTCTCTTTCTCCTTTTTCTATTTTTTTTATCTTTCCTCTCTCTTTCTCTATCCGTCTCGTTTTTTTGTCTCTCTTTCTGTTTTTTGTCCCTTTCTGTCTCAGTTTTTTTCTCCAGTTGTCTTTCTCTCGATCTTACTCTTGCTCTCTAATGAAGGCACTCGCGACTGGTCAATATGAGTGGTGTCATCTCCGTGTTAAAAAAGTTTAAACTAGTTAAAAGTTCACTTTATATTAAAAAAATAAAGGCTATTATGATAAAGTAGTGTAATACATATTCAATAATAATTGATTTGGTGGTTAGCACGTCTGCGGCACAGTTCTAAGGTTATGGGATCGAACCTTCCTGTGTGGAGTTTGCATGTTCTTCCTGTGCCTGAGTGGGTTTCCTCCAGGCACTCCGGTTTCCTCCCGCATTCCAAAAACATGCATGTCAGGCGAATTGTCCGGTCCAAATTGTCCCTAGGTGTGAATGAGCGAGCGAATTGTCTGTCCCTGCGTGCCCTCTGATTTGCTGGCAAGCAGTTGAGGGTGTCCCCTGCCCACTGCCCGAGGACGGCTGAGATGGGCTCCAGCATCCCGCGGCCCATCTGAGGATAAGTGGTGCACAAAATGGATAGATAGAATTAATTTGGTGCATAATGTTGCATTAGTATTGTTAATATATGATTAAAAGACAAATGATTCTGAAGATTCGTTTTGGAGCCCGAAGAGCCCCCTCTTTTCAGTGAGCCGAGCAGAAAGAGCCGGTTAACAAAAAAAAAAGCCGGAATTCCCATTACTAATGAGGCAGGCAGACTGCCTGGTTGTCATGGTTACTGCAGCATCAACACGGTGCACCACATGTATCCAAACACACTGTCACACTCACACTGTGTTTTTGTTTATTTTCTACTTAACAGGGTCAATCTTATTTCATATTTAAAGCGGTAAGGAAACACATTTACAAAACTACGATTTTTTTTTTTAAATTGTGTTTTTCACTTCAACTTGGGAAATGTGTTTTCCATACTATTCGTGTTATTTGGGGTTAAAGGGAGTGTGTATTCTTTGGTGCCCCCTAGTGATTAAAAAAACAAAACGCCATTCATTAAAATAAAACAGCATTGAGTTAAATATTCACAAAAAAATACATGAACTATCATGTAGAAGTGCAATTATCTTAAATAACATGAGCCTCACCAAAATGAAAAGAAATATGGTGCAGTTCGGTCTCTTTGAGTCACTGTAGTTTGTATTCTACCTCGTGCTTTTTAGCACTCGTTTTTGGACACAAAGGAAAATGCACCACTGTAAAAAAATCACAATCATAATACAGTATAAGGAAATATTGGGGTCCCTGCTATAGTGTCTTTGTTCGAGGCACCTGGCTTTATTTGACCACTAAATGTCACTGTATCGTGTAATGCAACCGAAACAACTGCTACAAATCACTAGGAAGAATACAAACTACAGAGAATCAGAGGCCAAACTGAATCTGCTTCTTATTTTTCCTCTCAGCCTTTCAAGTAAGTCAAGTCGTTTTTATTTGTGACGCCCTTAATCACAAAGAATCTCAAAGGGCTGCACAGGTTATTGCACAGACTATTATTTCAGACTATTATTACACCATCCCCTGATCTGGAACCAACATAAGGGCAAGGGAAAACTCAAAAACCACAACATGAGGAAAATGAGGAAACCTTGAGAAGGGACCGCACGAGGTATCCCCCTTTCAGGATTACCAGACAGCAAAGGATGTTGCAATTACAAATAATACAGAGATATTGACAATCATTTGGGATTTTGGGGGTACCTTTAGAAACTACATGCAGGGATCAGAATGGAGATTTTCATTTTCAGCTGAAATAGCCAAGTCCTCTGTATCCCTCAGTGGTCTGCGTACCAACATTAAAGAGAAAATGTAAATACAAATATTAGGGAAAAATAAAGATAGTGGACTATCATGTCAGCTATCCCGAGATGAACCTCATGTTACGTTAAAAAACAAATTTTTTAACCTGCATTTACTTAAAAAAGCATGCTTATAGAAGTTATCTTTGCTTTTTGTTTAGATAAATGTTTTTCTGTCATGGATTACGTTTTGATTGTCCACTAAAAGGTTCAAAATCTTACACCGTTCCTTTAAGCGAGGTAGTTAACCTTACTAGAATTGGGAAAAAAATGGTTCACTTTTTTCACCGATGGTTCACTGTCCCATTTATAGCATTCTATTGGTTATATCTGGACACACAACTTTTCAAGTCAATGACGTCCCAAAGCGCTTTACAGTGTGCTTCACATTTCCCAATAGCGGCCTTGTATTGCAGCCATGTAAGACGCTAACCTGCTAATTGGGGGTATTAGGGGTTCAGTGTCTTATCCAAGGACACTCCGACATGTAACACTGACGAGCCGGGATTCGAACTGGAATCCCTTGATTCCAAGACGAGCGCTTTACCTCCCGAGCTACTGCCGCCCCACTGCATTTCGATTTTCTGACTGCTTTGCGTCGGACAGCGTTCGAAATAACCCGAGTGCGTACTTTAAATTCCATACTTTGCAGTTCTATTTGGAAACTTAATTTACTTCATGGAATGGAAAAAAAAAAAAACAGGATGACAGTTCCATCTTTTAGGCATTTTATTGAACATAGGCTCAAATTTAGTCTTCGTCTTCTTCCTCTTCGTCCTGGTTGATCTGGAAGTAGCGTAGCTCGTAGCTCTCCTTGGTGTTGGCTATCACGCGCAGCCAGTCACGCAGGTTGTTCTTCTTGAGGTACTTCTTGGTGAGATACTTTAGGTATCTGGTAAGAGATAACACAATATGAGTTGCGTGGTCCTGATGTGACAGCAATGCATTAGGGGGAAAAAATATTTTTGATTTGCACTATCGTATACCAGACAGAGCCTGTTCTAGCTCCACTGTGGTGATGGTGACGAGTTGAACTATCAAACGTTGCTGTGTTTCGCCACCTAGTGGCCGTTGTCACAAAATACAATTGAACCGAGTTTATTGTCATTAGCAGCAACGTGGTGAAGCAATGTGTGCAACGAGATTGGACATGACACTCCAATATATGAGTGTGCATCACACCAATAGTGCAATGAAAGTAGTGTAATCATATTTTCAAGCAACAAAAATTCCCAAATGAGTCATAAGACATATATTCAACTGTTTAGCTACTTGTTCAAGGTAGTGATGTTGTCCTGATAAGATCTCCTAAAATATAGGCAGCTCATGTTTCTTGGTGATTGTATCTATTCATCAGTTAATTTGAGTCTGTGCAATCAAAGACACAGAAAGTTAAATCTTTGTGATGGATTAAAAGCCAAAAGGATGTTTCCAACCGGCCTGTTGGATGATTTAACACGGCCCGCCATAAACTTCTGAGTATGTCGAAAAAAAAAGGAGCGAGTCTGGGTCATTTCTATCAAAAGTTATGATTGGTTTTAAAAAATGCAGACCAAATGCTTCCACTGGGCACCAGAGGGTTGGAAAGGACATACTCTCACCTTAAGCAGGCCCAGCCTTGTAGTCTGATCTGATGTAGTCTAATCTTATTGCCTACACACAACTGAAACTTTTTCTGTGCATTTCTTTTTTTTATTTATTCCTTTCAAACCACTAAAACCATTGAGGCCAAACTTTTTTTACATACTCTAGCTTCCAATTGAGTTTGAATAGCGTGGTAAGTTGGTTCGGGTGTTAAAATAAACCAGTTGACACGGTCAATGCCAAGCATGAAAATTGTTTTATATATAATATGTAGAAGGCTACAAAAGTAGGCTGAATGCTCAAGAATACTAAAAACAACTTAAGTCGATATTGTTTCATTGATCCTGCTTGCCTGAGAGTCGGCCCCAGAGCCAAAATGAGTTTGACATCCCATGTAAACCTAAATGGAGTAAAATTGGCACGACGCGGCAATAGCAGTACATTATGAGTATTGTTTTAATGGTAATTTTTGAAAACGCGTGACTCAAGGAATGAATATATAAAATAAAGCAGATGGTAGATTTTAGTCCTTTTTTAACAATCAATGTTTTCTAACGTTAGATGTTAACATGAAGAATGAGCATAAAGTCTGCCATCTTCGTTACTACACTTCCTTACTTAAATGCTATTTCCCAATTTGCAAGGAAAATAATATAACATTTGAAAAAGTGAGTTAAAAATATGCAATAATACATAAATAGCAATATTTTCTGTCAATGAAGGAATATTTTTATTGCCGTCTGCTTTACATTGTTACTATGTTGTCTCTTCAGAAGTAGTTATGCCTCGCTAAAAGACTGTTTAATTTCCCAAGTTTTGGTATATCACAGATTTGCATCGTGTTCTGTAATCTGATTGGCCTAACAGTCAGCCCCCTTATTATTTTTTGACAGCACCGTAGTTATTTGTAGAAAAATATTATAACGTCTATATAGTACTTGTTAATGAATGATTTTACTTGTAAAAAGGGTTTGTTCTATGGTTTCAGTGTAGGAAATAACAGTCACCCTTATTCTTTTTTTTGACAGCACAGTAGTTATTTGTAGAAAAATATTAAAACGTCTATAGTACTTGTTAAGGAATGATTTTACTTGTAAAAATGGTTTGTTCTTTGGTTTCAGTGTAGGAAATAGTATTTATTTGCATAATTGTAACAAAATAAAAAATAAAACGGGTTTGTCTTTCACAGATTTTGCCTATCACAGGTTCTATTTGGAACGTAACCCCCACAACAAAGGACGGATTACGGCATCTAGATAAAACTTACAAGAAGTGATTTGGGAATTTCTTTGTATTATAAAGTTGAAACCCATGTACTTTGAGTAACAGCAAATAAGATGTTTCGAATGCATCCACCGATAGCTGCATCAAATTTGAGGATACTGCATATTCATAAACCAATAACACTGGGCGTCACCTTCTACAATTAAACAGGTTGTGTATAGAAATTCTTAGTAAGCAAAATAACAATAATAATAATAATTTACCGCTTAGAAAAAGGAACCTCGGAGTTGACAGCAATTTTACTTTTGCTTCTTTCAATGGACACCACACCGCCACCGAGGTTTCCTGCTTTGCCGTTGACTTTGATGCGCTCCTGCAGGAATCTCTCCTGTTGGAAGACGACAGGAAATGACAGGATAGGGCACGCGTCAAATTGAATTGATCAGAAATTAGGGGTCATAAAAGACAAGAAATTAAGCTGGAAAACACACATCAGACACATACAAACTAAAGTATCTAAAAGCTTTTCAATAATTATCGATCCATCCATTGTCTTCCGCTTATCCGAGGTCGGGTCGCGGGGGCAGCAGCGTTAAAAGGGAAGCCCAGACGTCCCTATCCCCAACCACCTCCTCCAGCTCATCCGACAGGACCCCGAGGCGTTCCCAAGGCAGCAGAGAGACATAGTCTCTCCAACGTGTCATGGGTCGCCCCCGGGGCCTCCTGCCGGTGGGACATGCCCGGAACACCTCCCAAGGGAGGCGTCCAGGAGGCATCCTTATCCTTATTAGATGCCCGAGCCACCTCAACTGGCTCCTCTCAACGCGGAGGAGCAGTGGCTCTACACCGAGTCCCTCCCGGATGACTGAGCTTCTCACCCTATCTCTAAGGGAGAACCCAGCCACCCTTGCGGAGGAAACTCATTTCGGCCACTTGTATCCGGGATCGAGTTCTTTCGGTCATGACCCAAAGTTCATGACCATAGGTGAGAGTAGGAACGTAGATGGACCGGTAGATGGAGAGCTTTGCCTTTCAGCTCAGCTCCCTCTTCACCACGACGGACCGGTACAGGGTCCGAATGACTGCAGACACCGCATCGACCCATCTGTCGATCTCCTGCTCCATCCTACCCTCACTCGTGAACAAGACCCCAAGATACTTTAACTCCTCCACTTGGGGCAAGACCTCCTCCCCGACCCGGAGGGAGCATACCACCCTTTTCCGACTGAGAACCATGGCCTCGGACTTGGAGGTGCTGATCCCCATCCCGGCCGCTTCACACTCGGCTGCGAATCGCTCCAGCGAGAGCTGAAGATCACGGCCTGAGGAAGCCAACAGCATTACGTCATCTGCAAAAAGCAGTGACGCAATGCTGAGGCCCCCAAACCGGACTCCATCCCCGCCAAGGCTGCACCTAGAGATTCTGTCCATAAAAGTTATGAACAGAATCGGTGACAAAGGGCAGCCCTGGCGGAGCCCAACCCTCACCGGGAACGAATACGACTTACTGCCGGCAATGCGGACCAGACTCTCGCACCGGGCATACAGGGACCGCACAGACTGGATAAGACTGTGCGGTACCCCATACTCCCGAAGCACCCCCCACAGGGCCTCCCGAGGAACACGGTCGAATGCCTTCTCCAAATCCACAAAACACATGTAGACCGGACAGGCAAACTCCCATGCACCCTCAAAGACCCTGAAGAGTGTCATTAATAATAATAATTTTAATAATTAATAAAGCCAAATTCATTTGTATCTATTATATGTTCTCTAGTTCTGCCATACTTAACATATTGTGCAGAGGGGTCTGGGGCAATAATTACAAAAATTGACTCCAGCCCCTTTTTATCCTCCAAAACCTTGCAATCGGAACCATACACAGGGTAGAATATCGAGATCATACTCCTATTTTGTTCGTGCAGTCCAAATGATTCAAATTGGATGATTTAGTCAAATTTTTCACTGCAAAACTGCTATTCAAGGTCAACAAAAACATCCAAAAATGATTTGTTCGGAAAGAGTGAAATTATAACTTAAAGGGTTGTCGTCAATTCAGATAGGAATACAGAGATGAAGAAACTGGGGTCAGAGTGATACGAGAGATTGGGAATAGTGCGTCTACGACTATGGTTAACTTTGTTGTTATTGTTGTAATTGTTATTTCATCACTCTTATTATTAATATTATTACTATTGTTGTTATTATCATTGGTGTATTTAAAAGGGAAGATAAAGGGGTAAAGAAAATAAGCATCTGCTTCTTACTACCCCTTTTTGAACAAGTTATGTAACATGATTTTGTTGTTGAGTTATTGTTTTTGTTCTGTTTTTATTTTAATGTTCGAAATAACTAAAAGGAACAGGCTCTTTCGGGTCCTAAACGGCTCTTCAGGTTGCTTTTGCTTCCCTCATCCCTATATGACCAAATAATATGCAAAATTATGCACAAAATGAATTAAAGCAAGGGGGGGTAGAACAAAAAAAGGAAAAAAATACCCAAAAAGTAGTGAAAAGCTGAGAAAAAACAAAAGGAAGAGAAAAAAGAAGGAAAAATTCAGAAAAAAAGCCAGAAGAAAAGACAGGAAAGAAACAAAAGAAAAAAGTAAATAGAGAACAAAAAGAAAAAAGTAACAGCGAGGAAAAAAATAAACACTATGAGATTTTTTTAAAGAATTAAAAAAAAAAAGAGAAAAAACAGGGAAAAAGAACAAAAAGTGTGTGTTGTGTCTAAAGAATTTCCAATTATACCAAGACAATCTTGTTGCCAACATTGTAATTCCACTAAAGAAACGTGATTAAGTACAGTTGTGTATCGTGCAACCGACTCAATAAGCCCCCAAATATGTTAGTATTATGCGACAAAAGATACCAGGAAAAAAAATAGAAATCTTGTGAAAGAATTGTTGTGAAAACAAATGACGTTTGTAGGCCGTACAACTTTTGCAATAATACATGAGTCAATTCATTCAAAACGGAAAAATAATTTTGCATTGCCGGAAACTCAGCAAAATGTAACGTGATGTCAAGTTTTGGACATGTTTGATAATGATTTAGTTGCCACACTTGGGATTGCTGTTGCTCACTGGTTTCTTCATTTTCCTCATGTTGAGGTTTTTGAGTTTTTCCTTGCCCTCATGTTGTTTCCAGATCAGGGGATGGTGTCATAATAGTCTCAAATAATAGTCTGTGCAATAACCTGTGCAGCCTTTTGAGACTCTCTGTGATTAAGGGCTATACAAATAAAAACGACTTGACTTTGTGTGAACGCGCAGACCCCTGGAAAATTACAGGGAACATTGATTGCTACTCCAAGGAAGAGAACCTTGGAGCCATTTCAAACAGCTCCTACATTGTTAAATGATCATCATATACACAATAAGGTGCGTTTGACTGCATGCAATCTTCAAGTTCAGCCATTGATGTGATTGACACATGACACATGTTTGGGACAAAAACTCACAAAGTTGCCAGCGTCCATAATGCCATCCTCCACAGGGTGCGTGCAGTCCAGCATAAACTTTAAGACCTGCTTCTTCTTCTTCTTGCCACCAGGCTTTTTGACCACCACTTGCTTCTTCTGAGCAAACACAATAGAAGACAAATGACATTCATAATAGCAACTGAGAAACGGAAATGTCGTAAAGTAAGTGCTTAGTGAATCACGCTACTCCATATGGATGCGGCTAAGCTAATGCTAACGATACAATATCGGGACAAATATCACGAGAGGAACGCTGAAATGTGTCGAGACGTACTCGGCAGGAATTTCAGACATTTAGTTACATGATCAGAGGCAATTCGGGAGGAAATATATAATACATGCTGTGTGTTCGAAGTGTATTTTGGTCGCCGAAGTACTCACAATCGGCGCCATGGCTGACACGTTTAGCGAAAAGGAAGTCGGAAAGCAGCGCAGGGCGTATAATAGATGCCAGCGACATGGATCTCACATCGAATACTCGGCATTTGATTAAAATATTTTTTATGACAACATCAAGGAAGAGAGGGTGAAATAAGTTTACGTAATTCTAAATTGTACTCGGATGTTTTGGTTTACTCGCGATCTCATGCGACTTTTAACTATAAGCAATATTATGGGGTCATAATAGTTTGCAGTTTGCAATAGTCTTTGATCTGTGCAGCCCTTTGAGACTCTTTGTGATTAAGGGCCAAACAAATAAACATGACTTGACTTGACATTGTTTGAGGGTGAATAAATGGCGGATTTATTTTGGAAAATTCCTTACACAACCATGCCAAAATATAGTTTTTGGTTTTGTGCAGGGAAAACTAAAAACATCAAAACATTTTATATTTGCAATAAAGACCTATCCTAAAGAAATTTAAATTTAATACTATCGGGTATAAGTAATCATTCCTATCTCACATTTGGTGGAATACCTGCATATTAATGAAACTAATTCTTACGCTCATTTTAAGTACAACATAAACAGTACGTTTTAGCAATTTGGGAAGGAAAAAATCCCAAATTTTGGTCAGCTCCATTAAATTCTACATCTTTGAACACATTGAAAAACCACTGTAGCTTACTTGGTTGAATACATCAATCTTTCCCTCCATCAAGTCAAGTCACATTTATTTATGACGCCCTTAATCACAAAAATGTCTCGAAGGACTGCACAGGATTACAATTACAAAATTGCACAATTACCCGATCTCAAACCAGCATGCCGGTAAGGAACAACTCAAAAACCTCAGTGTGAGGAAAAAAAAGAAACCTTGAGAAAGGACCTCACATGTGGCAATCCCCCTTCCAGGATTGACCAGGGTGAATAACAATTAGCATTACTGTACACAGAATAGTAAACATTAGGTAAGATGTTGAAGATGTAAACTAGTCCAGAAAGTCTATGACGGCCACGACGTAGCTTCCCATCTCTGCCAGCTGGTCCATGCAGGCGTTCACATGCTTCAGGTCAAACGCTGGTCCGCTGACTCATCTCCAATCGTCCTTCTCCTTTCTTATCACCACCAGGCAGGTAGGGGGAAAAAGACAATACAGAATATGAGGTGGGCATCAATCATAAGTTTTGGAATAGAAGTGTGTCTTAAGCCTCGATTCGGTTGCCTTAATCTGGACCTCCGTCTCATTTGTGGTGAGTCCTAGTCACCACTTGGACAACTAACAGTCCCATTTGTAGGGGCGGGCGACACTGGGAATTTCAGTATCAATCGGATCCGAGTAAATACAGGAAAGTATGGATCAAAAAAGACCCAATACTGATACTTTTTGCTCTGATATGTCATGATCATTTAAATGATAGAACCCCTCCCGCCTTGAGTTATTTCATATTTATGATTAATACAGCACATATATTTTACAATGCAAAATTTAATCTGCAAATATTACTGTTTCAAAGTCAAAGAGAGTCAAACCAAAAAAGCAGCAATTAAATGAAAATATTAATACCGTATAGAAATGTCAACGTGACACGTTCCACAATATTTTGAAAATGTAGTCAGAAAATGCCAAATAGTGTTAACAATACAACATAAAATTCAAAAACAGTATCAAAAATAAAACAACTGTTTCATAAGAGATCCTTTCTTCCTCATGCCACGAGGCTCTTTAACTCCACCCGGCAGAGTAAAGGCCCACATTAAACCACACCCCCTACATTGCATATTACTGAATTTTATTGCAATATGTATTCTATGTAGCACTATCTAGATACTCTATATAACACGTCACATTGGGTATTTGTATATTATATTCTTTTTGCTTTATTTTTGTATTGTTCTCAGCGCAGGGATGCTGCTGGAAATGTGAATTTCCCTGCGGGGATGAATAAAGTATCTATCTATCTATATCTATATCTGTATCTATCTATCTATCTATCTATCTATCTATCTCTCTATCTCTCTATCTCTCTATAACAAAAAACAATAGTCAAACCAAAAAGCTGCAATGTAATGAAAATAAAAGGCTAAGTATATCAACAAGACAACTAAAATACACTCATTGCACAATGTTTTGAAAATAGTAGTGCAATTGGATACAATTTAAAAGTATGATGTAGATCTAGGGCAGCACGGCGGCGCAGTGGTTAGCGCATGTGCAGCACAGTTCAAGTCATGGGAACCTCCTGCGTGGGTTCAATTCCAGCTCCAGACTTCCTGTGCGGAGTTTGTATGTTCTCCCCGTGCATGCGTGGGTTTCCTCCGGGCACTCCGGTTTCCTCCCACATTCCAAAAACATGCATTTCAGGTGAATTGGCCGGTCCACATTGTCCCTAGGTGTGAATGAGCGAGTGAGTTGTCTGTCCCTGTGTGCCCTGCGATTGGCTGGCAACCAGTTCAGGGTGTCCCCTGCCCACTGCCCGATAATTGCTGGGATGGGACCCCCGCGACCCTACTGAGGATAAGCGGTGCAGCTGATGAGATGAGATGTAGGTCTATTCACACAATCCACAACCAAATATGATTCTTATTTTAGTTCAAATGGGATGGCATTGATCCCAGGATAGTATCAGCATTGGGATCGATCCTGTTCCCCTGCTGGGGCGGGCAAAAGTAGGGCTGGCATGAAGTGTGCGCTGTCAGCTGCCTGGCAGGGGCGGCCAGAGGGCCTACTATTCAAGCATTGTTGTCATTCCTGCTGGGGGGCACGCTGATAGTGCTGCTGAGAGGTAAGACCGTCTTGCTGTCCTTTGCGCTCTCTGACATTTCAGCTTTGTTTAGTCACAGGATCTTTCTTTTGTGTTGTCTGTGGACTTTATCACACTGTAGGCGCTGATAGGATTTGAAGGTAAGTGCGCAGCTCCCGTTGTTTATTTTAATCATTGCGGGATATATTTGATCCCCGCCACAAGCTAGCAAAAAGCTGGCCGTTACTGTTTACAACCTGTACATTTTCGTTACTTGCAAGCCAGTTATGTGACATTTAAATGGGTTCACGGTTTATGGATCCCCTGGCCTGCGTTTGGGTCATGGCAAAGTCGGCACCCGTCCATTCCTTGATGTCGTCAGCCCAGTTCTTTGTCTGTGTTCCTCTCCTGCTTGTTTGACTTTGCCCTGGAGAATCAACTTGACCAGCACTGATCATGTTGTGATGTGACCATTCCACTGCAGTTTTTGTCTGCTAACAGTTGACAAGTTTTTCGGAGGGTCCAATGTGCCCTCTTGATGGTGTAGCACACTGTTTCATTTGTCACATGGGCTATGTAGCTGATACCTAGCATCACAGCTACATGGCCTGGATTATATTTTCCGGCCTTGCTGTGGAAGTCCATGTCTCGCAAGTGTAGAGGAAGATATAAGTCACCAGATCCTGCATAAGTTCACTGCTATGTTATTGTCCCTCCAGATGGATTAAAATCTGGCAAGTGCAGCTGTGGTTTGAGCTATCCTGGCCATAATTTTTGGTGTTGACCCCTCTTCTGATGGCAGCGCCAAGATGTCTAAATTTGGTGAAAGGTTTTATCTCTTGGTGTTATATGGTGTTATTTTGTTTTTTTGTGTGCTGATTTCCACTCCACACTGGGTTGATGCTTTGTCCAGGCAATTGACCAGATCTCTGAGCTTCTGTTCGTCTCCTGATAGGCCATCAGTTTCAGTAGCAAAATAGCATTAGCGTTATGCAAGACTTAGTGACTGTACCTTCATGTTGGTCCTTGGTTTCGGTCAACCTCTCCAGGAAGATGTTGAATTAGATTAGAGAAACAATGCAGCCTTGTCACACCAAATATTGTTTGAAACCACTCTCCAATTGTACCATTGATCAGTACCGCACTGTTGGCTGTGGCACACACTTGTTCAATGGTCTAAACTTGTTTCTGGCCCATGTTGTACTTTTGCCTGGTAGGCCACAAGGTGGCTTACCATCTATCCATCCATTATCTGCACCACTTATCCTCAGTAGGGTCGCGTGGGTGCTGGAGCCTATCCCAGCTATATTCAGGCAGTGGGCAGGGGACACCCTGAACTGGTTGCCAGCGAGTCGCAGGGCACACATAGACACACAACTCACTCGCTCGTTCACACGTAGGGACAATTTGGACCGGCCAATGAACCAAACTCCACAGAGGAAGGTTTGATCCCCTGACCTCATAACTGTGCCGCTCACGTGCTCACCACTGTGCTGCCATGGCTTACCATACTCTGTCAAATGTATTTTGAAATCCACAAAGATATGGTAATGGTTTTTCTGGTGTTGTTGAAACTTCTCGCACAGGATGCGCGGATCAAAAATCTGTTCTGTGGTGCTCCTTCCTTCTCTGAAACCTGTCTGTTCTTCTGCAAGGATGTCTTCAGCCTGTAGTTTTAGTCTGTTCAGTTGGACCTTTAGCATAACTTTGTCATGTCCAGCATGGTCGCCGTGGCGACCGGCTGGCCCCGCCCCCTGGGCACCGGCTGTAGTAAATCATCTAATCTGCGTGTGTGCTTTTTAAGGGCGGGTTGTGGGTTTTGCCGGTTGCTGGTTCATTGCATTTTCTGTTCTGTTTTGCTCTGTCCTGTTTTGTTTGATTCGGAGGAAACCTTTTGAGTAAAAACCTGTTTTGTGAGTATCCCTAGTCCTGCTTGCCTGTAAGCCTGTTTTTGTTTTGTTTTGTCCGTGAGTGTTGGACGACTTTTATTTCCTTAATAAAAGTATCAGATCGTTAACGCGAATGAGTTCTCCCTTCCTGCCTCCTGCCTCCGATCCGGTCTGGTCCCTTGACAAACTTTACTTGCATGGCTGAGGAGACTGATGGTTCTGTAGTTGTAGCATAGCTGGTGATTTTCTTTATTTGGTAGAGTAATTACTAACAATTTAGTCCATGCAAATGTCCACTGTCCTTTTTGCAAGATCATTTTGCAAACATTTTTTAAGATGTCTTTAGTTTGCTCACCACCGTTCTGATAGGATGTTGACGATTCCTGGTGACTTTCCATTCTCCAGTGAGTAAATTGCGTCCTCTACATCTTCTAGAAGGATAGGGAAGTTGTTCTTTCCTCTTGGCCGGAATTCTTAGGGACCTCAGGGTTTTCCTGTGTTGGGTGGTTGTATAGTTTGGAGCAGTATTCTTTTCATCTATTCCTGATCTCTTTTTCTTCAGTTAGGCATAATCTCTTTCTGGCAAGAAGCAAGCTGAGCCCTATCCCAGTTGAGTGAGTGGCACAACATTGCAAAGAACCCCTACTGTATATATTTGTTATTCTGAGACACTGTCCACCTTTCCACAGTTGCCCTTGTTCCCGTGACGAGTTAGAGCAGCTTTTCTAAAACACGGCATCATTTCCCACTCCATGTGTTGGCGTGCTCAGTTATTACCAAGGCATTTTAAACAATAAATCATACATGAAACACAACAATACAGAAAGACGGCCTTACTCATAGTGGGTCCTTATTGCAGATGGCCGGAGGAATCCTTAGCAATTTGGACAACCTGTGCAACGTGGACTGTGCCAACGTGCACCCCCTGGTGTGCCACCTGTGCCATGAGCAGTACCAGTCACCGTGTCTGCTAGATTGCTACCACATCTTCTGCGCCCGTTGTTTGCTGGGACGGACTAATGACAGCCGACTAAGCTGCCCCCTCTGTGGGTAAGAGTTGAAAAAAAAACTTACAAAAACAGTATAAAGAGACACTGTGTATTATTTCGTGCCCCCTAGTGGTAAAAATACATATTTATCTATAAAACAATATTAATTTCATCTCATCTCATTATCTGCACCGCTTATCCTCAGTAGGGTCGCGGGGGTGCTGGAGCCCATCCCAGCAATCATCGGGCAGCGGGCAAGGGACACCCTGAACTGGTTGCCAGCCAATCGCAGGGCACACAGGGACAGACAACTCGCTCGCTCATTCCCACCTAGGGACAATTTGGACCGGCCAATCCACCTGAAATGCATGTCTTTGGAATGTAGGAGGAAACCGGAGTGCCCGGAGGAAACCCCCGCAAGCACGGGGAGAACATACAAACTCCGCGTGCGGTCCCTTCTCAAGGTTTCTTCCTTTTCCTCATGTTGAGGTTTTTGAGCTTTTCCTTGGCCTCATGTTGGTTGCAGATCAGGGGATGCTGTCATAATAGTCTGTAGTTTGCAATAATCTGTGGTCTGTGCAGCCTTTTGAGACTCTTTGTGATTAAGGGCGTCACAAATAAACATGACTTGACCGGATATTGTACCTGTAAACATGTGTTTATTTGTTTTAACCAATACCTACTCCCTTAGGGACTTTAGCCAATCAGAAAGTAGAACACAATGCATGATGAAAATCCCCCGGAGCACCAAGACTGTGAAAGGTGAACCCCATTAAAGTGAGGGACGTATAATACAATTACCTGTATTATTTTGCGTGTGTCTTATTGTTAAGTCTACATTTGAAATATTAAAGTGTACTGGTAAGCATGTCGCTGAATTATTAGGCCATTTATTTATTTATTTTTTATTGTTCTGATAACGTAGATGTGACCTCAATATTTTTTCAAGGTCTGTGAAACATATGTCTGAAAATTCCTGACTATCCCTAGACAATCTTATAATGTATTCAGTTAGAGAAATATTTGCTGAATATTCTTGATCTGGTTCCAGAGGAACTGTGTGCTTGGAAAATGGGGAAAAATGAACATGTAGGATTCTACTTTTTAAGTCTCGCAAATGAAATGGTAACATCCAAAATAAAAAGTCAAAGTCCGGTTGTTCATTTGAGAACTAACAATTAACAATGCAACATTAAAAATAGATGTCTTTACTGTCATTGATAAAATCGTAGTGAACATTGTTTGCAGCAAGATGAGACATGGAAAAGTCAAGTCAAGTCAATTCACATTTATTTATGACGCCCTTAATCACAAAAATGTCTCAAAGGACTGCACAGGATTACAATGACACAATAACCTGATCTTAAACCAACATGCGGGCAAGGAACAACTCAAAACCTCAGCGTGAGGGAAAAGAGAAACCTTGAGAAAGGACCTCACAAGTGGTCATCCCCCTTCCACGATGACCAGGGTGAATCACAATTAGAATTACCGTACACAAGCATAGTAAACACTAGGTAACATGTTGAAAATTTGTCCGGAAAGTGCATGACAGGAGCGACGCCCCCAGCCTGTTAACTAGTCCAGAAAGTCTATGACAGCCACGAAGCAGTTTCCCATCTCTGCCAGCTGGTCCATGCAGGCGTTCACATGCTTCAGGTCAAACGCAGGTCCGCTGACTCATCTCAAATCGTCCTTCTCCTTCGTATCACCACCAGGCAGGCAGTCGGAAAAAGACAGGACAATACAGAATATGAAGTGGGCATCAATCATAAAAACAAGATGAAAAAACGAAAATTGGGCAAAAATATTTACAAGGTCGTGCTTGGAAACTGGCCCAAGTTGTAATAATAGTGCAATGGAAAGTAGTGCAATACCATTTAGCAGCAACAAAATTCCTGGGTAAGTAAATAAATAAGATAAATGAAATGAAATGATCTGCATTTTATATAGCGCTTTTCAAGTCAATGACTTCTCAAAGCGCTTTACAGTGTGCTCCACATTTCCCAATAGCGGCCTTGCAGCTAACCTGCTTATTGTGGATATCAGGGGTTCAGTGTCTTACCCAAGGACACTTCGACACGTAACACGGAGGAGCCGGGATTCGAACTGCCATCTCTTGATCCCAAGACGAGCGCTCTACCTCCTGAGTCACTGAGTATCAATTTTTCTATGCAACGTGCAAGATTTATATTTTTCACAGTCTTGAGCGCTTTTTCTGTGGATGAATTTTGAAGTCCTTGTTTTAAGGGACCTGTACCGTGTACCAGATGATAAATGGTCAAAGAGGTGTTGGCTGGGGTAAGAAGAGCCCTGTATAATTTCGTTAGCTCTGTTGCTGTATCATAAACCGGCAAGATAGCGGCCGATGACTTTCTAGGCCACAGGTGTCAAACAGGCGGCCCGCGGGCCAGATCAGGCCCGCTAAGGGATTGAATCCGGCCCGCGAGACAACACTCAGAGAAGCGCAAGAGAAAAACAAGCTGCAGGTTGAAATATGTCAACTTGATGTTGCCAAAGCTAGGTTCCTCTCACAAAGACAATGTACTTGTATTCATTTCTCTCTCTGTTTTCCACCATTTTTCTCCCACTCTCTGTCTCCGTTTCTTTCACTCTGTGTCTCTATTTTTCTCTTCCTTTGTTGCTCTTTGTCTCTTTCTCTTTCTGTGTCTTTTTAACTTCATTTGCTCTAACTTCCTTTTTTCCTTTTCTCTTTCTCTCTTCCTACCCTTTGCGCTTTCTTTTCTCTTTTCTCTCCTTCTGTCTTTCTATTTCTCTTTGGATTCCTTTCTTCCTCTCCCTTTCTTTCCCCCTCTCTCACGACTTCTCTTATTATATCTTTTGTTTCTTACGCTCTCTCCCTCTCTCCCTTTTTTTCTTTCTTTGTCCCGCCCTCTGCCCTTTTCCCTCCCTCTTTCTTTTATTTCTTTCTCTCTCTTTTTGTTTCTCTTTAATCTACTAGTCCGGCCCCCGACAGAATGTTTGTTCTATCGTGTGGCCCGCCGAGTTAAAATGAGTTTGACACCCCTGTTCTAGGCTGTGTTGATTACCCTTGGAACGGTTTTGAGTTAAGCGTAAGCCCATCCTCTCTTTTTTTCTTTGGACTCCAGGCTTCAATCATGGTGCATTCGGGTAATCGAGGGAAGAATTGAGTCTTTTGACAGGTAGAATAATCCCTGGTTTTTCGCTGGGGTTGCGTTCCAAAAACGTCCTGTGATAGTCAAAACCCACAAAGTGGAAACGTTATTTCATGAATTCTCAAAAACAGACCCAATATACTCAAGTATGTTTGACAAGTATCTTACTTTATAATTGTTTTTTTTTTTACAAATATTTTTGTAAGGTCAAATTATCAAATCATCTTGCCGTTTTATTGCACTATAGTACTGTAACTATTGAAGAGACGATCAACGCCATGTGGCCGTTTTGTAAAACTGCATGTACCCTCCGGTCTGCAATCCCCAAAAAACATAGAAGCAAGAAAATTCTAATAATAATTCTGGATCCGCAAAAAAATAAGTCTTCTTTGGATTTTATAAGAAAAGAAACCAAAACGGTATCCATCAATCTTAATTGAAAACACGTTTAGAATGTGTCCTGTTTTGTCCTATGAAACCGTATGTTTTTCCACCATCAAACATTTTTGAAAAAGCGCCTGGTAAGCATATTCCTCCGTGCTTAATTGGTTCAGAGCATACGATGTAAGCCGAAGACTATGTCGCCAAATGCCACGATGCGGTGTTTGGTAACCTTCAGGCCGACCGATGGCTTTTAGGTCAACTAGGAAATTCAATTCATTTAAAGCTGTTTTACGTATGTGTATAATGCAGACGGCACCGTCAGCTTTTATCGTCGCCGGCGACTTCAATCAGGCATGCTTAAGGACTGTACTTCCTAAATTCATTCAATACGTGGACTGAGCAATCAGGGAAAAAAACACTGGACCGTGTGTACAGTAAGATCAAACATCCTAGTTGGATCCGGCCATCTCTGTCTGTCCCTCACCCCCTCATCCACCCCCCTACGGAGGAAACCAAAGCTTATGCAATCAAGGACAGTACAAACATCTAAGTTGTTCCTTTATCTCTTTGCTTTCTTTATCCTCACTGTAAAATGTGGACCTGGAGTGCCACGTCCAATTTCGTTGTCACAATATATTCAACCCATGTTGTAACAATGACAGTAAAGGTAGATTCTATTTTATTCTATTGACAAGCAGAAAAAGGGCCAATCAGAATGCAGAACACAACGCACTACGGAAATCCACAAAGTAGCAAAGCCGCGATGAGCGAACCAGGATATAGTAAGGGATTACCGTATCGGCTTTGTGTTTTGCTTCTCTGCACGCCCGACGACCGCAGCGGGGCTGAGCAGCCGGAACAGCTGCCGGGTTCGAGGTGTCAGGAGGCTGGAGGGCCGATCTTTCTAGTGTCGCATTTAGCTCTGCCCGTCACACAGCAAACAAAGCATCGTGGCATTTGGCGACATAGTCTTCGGCTTACAGCAAATCAAACGGAGTCGCATTACGCCAATCCATTTCATTCCGATCAAGGAGTGACGCACGGTGTTTGGTAACCTTCAGGCCACCGACGCTAACTTTAACACCACCTGTGAGGTCACGGCTCTGCCATGTTAGAGGAGGTGTCCGGCAGGAGGATGAGTTTGACGTCAAATCAATGCTTTCAGAGAAAATTGTAGCTCCCAGGCTTCTGTTCACTTTTTGTGAAAACATTTACGGTAGTCTACTTACAATCACACCAGAGGTCGGCAATGTACTGCTCGTGAACCAGATATGGCTTTTTTAATTCGATAAAATAAGGGCCATCGTATTTGTCTCTATGTGAAGCTACACAGTTTTGTTCAGTTCTTTTTTTTTCTTTGTATGTTCCAAAATATATAGGGCAAAGTTTTAACTAGTTTACACTCACAGTGTTACACCAACAGGCGCCGTTTTGGCTGTGCGTCTCGACGGAAACCTTTGTATGAAGGCTCATTAAACAATGTATGTTCACTGTTGAGACACTTTATGATGAAAACCCACAGAACAAACCCAAAAAGGCGAGCCAAGCACCCAGAGCAATTTGATTGGGTGAGCGGTAGGCACATAAAGCGCACTCCCCTACATACGTCCATATCCTCGTCGTTCACAGTATTATGCAACATTTTACACTACATTTTTACGAAAGAACTCTACTTGCACCTAGTTTGGAAACCGTTATTTACAACAAAATGTCGATCAAAACAAGCCTCAAGAATCTAACAGAGAGAGAGACACATTTTAAGTGGTAAACTTGTAAATGGGCAGAGGCTCTGGCCTTATTATTATTTCAACGAATATAAAAACATCACATGTCACAGATAAGTACAAGGTACTGAAGAATTAGCTATTTTGAAGAGCAGTTTAGGTGGTTGTGTGTAATTGTTCTCAAAATATATGATGTGGCTGTCAAAATGTTTTTTTTTCACTTTCTTAACTCTTTGAGTCAAAAAGTTACAGATCCCTGAACTACACTGTATTATACATTAGGGGTGCAACGACTCAGAAAACTCGATCCGCAGATCAGTCCAACTGATGCGATCATTTTTTGGGATTGGCAATGTAAAAACACTTTATAAATTTTAAATGGGAACATGTGAATACATTGTTAACATATAGACCATTTTTTATGTTTGCAAACAATGGTGATGTAAAGGGATTTAGTAGGTACCCATGTCAAATGCAAATATGGTTAAAACTAGCATGGCACCAAACAGGAAAACTATACAGAGTAATCAACACAGCCCAAAAGTCATGGGTTTCACTCTGCCCAGTCTAGAGGACATTGATGACTTACAATACTGCAACAAAGCCATTATAAAGGACTCCTTTCACCTCAGCCACCGCCTCTTTGACCTGTTGCCCTCTTAAAGGTGCTACATGTCGCTTACAGCAAGGATTAACAGGCTCAGTGACCGTTTCTTCCCCAGAACCATCACCACCTTAAACAAGTTCTCAAGACTAAAAAATGCAATTATTGCCTGTTGTGTTGAAGAATGAATGTCTTATTTGGGAATGTTGTTGGTGCTGGAAAATGATTGCCTTATTTTCATTGCACTATTATTACAACTTGGGCCAGTCATCAAAGCACTATCTTGTAAATACGTTTGACTCTTTATGCTGAAGTTATTTTTTATATCATTTCTTTTTTTAAAGTCTTCATTACGTGATTATACTTGAGTGCAATGTCAAATTCTTTTGTAAACAATGTTAATGTTCACCACGTTAAGATAAGAAGCGCCACTCCAGGATTAAACATGTACAGTACAGTTCAGTGGAACCTCGGTTCTCGACCATAATCCGTTCCAGAACCCTGTTCGAAAACCGATTTGGTCGATCACGGAAAATCGTTTTTCCCATTAAAAGTCATGTAAAATCGTTTTAATCCGTTCCAACACCCTGAACGTTCACCTTGAATGTTTAACGTAAACATGAAGCTAACCCAGGCTAATCGTACGTTCGCGCTAGCGTCATCTTCCGTACGAAAGATGACGCTAACATGAACGTGTCAAAATTTAAAAAAAAGGATTATGAATAGGATTTCTTACCTTTGTGGTGGACGGTGGGGAGAGAAAAATCCTCAAAAGTTTTTCAACCTCTTCCAAAACTTGCGGCAGTTGCTCGCTTATAGCGCTAACTTCCTTAGCCGCATCACTCGATTTCACATCCTCCTAATTCATTAGTATCGTACCGATCGTAAATTTAGCCATGCTGTATTCACTAGCAAGACCGGAAATTCGTACCCCTCTTTCACATTTAGCTATTATGTCTTTCTTAAAGTCAATAGTTGGACAAACAACTTGTTTTTTTTCACCTGTCCTGCATGCACCGACCTTCTTCGGAGGCATAATTAGGTGCTAAAATACCCGTACGCCGCTCAGCATCGCACCCTAGCGTACCGGCGTTCGAACTCCGATTTTTTGACCGAGCAACGAAGCAAGAATTTCTCGAAATTTTTGGTCGAACATTGATTTGTCCCAACTGAGAGGCGTTCGAAAACCGAGGTCCCACTGTACTCAAGAGATTCTTTGTCATTTTTGACCACTAGATGTCACTGTATTGTGAAGTGCAGGGATCTCTGACTCGGTGCCCTCTAAGGACAGCAAAGGTGCCCGCGGAACTATTCTGAAAATAGCTTCCAAGTTCTGAGTCATTGTGATTGTCTAGTGAAAGGCTTTTTATTCAGGTGCACAAGGAGCAAGATGACGGACAATTATGTCAGCTCCCTCCTAAAGAAGCTCATGTTATGTAATATACAGGCACATTTATCTAACCTATGTGTAGTAAAAAAATGTCTTTCTTTATCATGTATAGTTGCTTAATTAAATACATAGATTTTGTAACAATTTTTTTTTTACCTGTAGGAGGCACTAAATAGTAAACTGGCCCTTTAAGCGTTTATTTGAGCTATGTAGGAACACCTCACATGATAGGAGGTGGGTTTAAGTAACCATAACGGCCATAAGTTTGTATTTTAGGACCAAACTGTTTTTTAATGAAACTAGAAATGGAAATTGACAAACATTTGCATGAATAAATATGTGCTCCATTAAATTATAAAAAAAAGTACACATACTTTTTTTTTAGCATACCTTTATTTCCAAATAGTTTTTTTAAACAATATATTCTTATTTTGACACGACAAACATAAAGTCCCAAGACATTATCAGTTGGGCAATGTTCAAATATAACATGAAAAACATGACCAATATTTGAATAATTCCCCCCCAAAAAACGTTATTTAAATCCTATTTCTGCACTGTTAATTATGCAGACATGCGGGAAGGAGAATTCTAAAATGAGGCAAAATCCCTTTTCTGTAAAACAAAATTCGCAAATGTGACTTCCTATAAAATGATATGGGATTACAGAAAGCTTGTATCGTGATCGATATCCTACTCGTCCTAAATTTTGCTTAAAGGCAAGTAAGTTAGCTATACAGACATCAAACACATGATAAAATAACTTAGGTTGTCCAGTTGTCATTAAAATGTTCAAGAAGTGCTCAACTTAATGTGATACACTAAAAAGCGACAAAGAAAATGGACATAGTTCCTTTTCTTTAGGGTTCTTTTTTATGGGTTGGGTCCATTCTTCAGTTTTGCTCCTGGTAGCCTTCAGTCTTCATGTCATTCAGCCCAAGTTCTTCGTTCTGCTCAAACGTGCGCTCGTAAACCTCCACCTTCATTTCGGGGTCAGACTCCGGCGCGTAAACATTCTCCAGGTAGCTGTTACCGGCCGGGTCATCCAAGATCAGATGTGCCTTCATCTTTCCGGCCATGATGTTGTCGATTTTGTCACCGAACTCTTTCAACTTCTGCGCTCTGGACGCGTCGCCGCTGTCCCCACACACAAATGGGTTCTTGGCCACCACCAGATCCTTGATGTCCGTCAGGAGGCCTTCCACGGTGGTGAACTTGCCACACAGCGCCGCCATGCCAAGTTCAAATTCCAGCTCCGGGATGGAGACGGAGCACGTCTCCGATTTGAGCAGATCCCGCGTCATGTCGGATACAGCGGTAATGCGCAAGGAAATTTTGCTGCCTTTTTCTTCTGTGGCTCCGCCAGACTTGACCTCATTGGTCCGGTGGCTGCACGCGTCACAGTTTGTGGCCATGATGATGGCCTCTTTAAAGTGGGGGATCTGCACCAGTTTCATGTTGGTTTTGGCTGGGGCGTTGCACTCAGGACAGTTGGTGTTAAAGACCAGCACCTCACCCCGCATAGTTTCCAGGTCGTCCCCAGGCGGAAGTTCCTCATCCGGCTCGTCGTCGGCCCTCAAGCCGAGCTGCTTCTCCTGCTGCACGCTTCGCCGGAAACCAGAGACGGTCAGGGCTTCGTCTTTCAGCGGGGCATACGGGTTCTCTACAAAACTGTTGCCTGACGGATCTTGTAAGACCACGGTGAACGGCTCCTCCAAATCTTTCAACTTTTTTAGCTTCTGCAGGAAATTGTGAATTTTGCCGGCCACCTCAGGGTCAGACTCCTGCCTGGCCGCTTGATCTTGCTCCAGTCCAGCTACGGCTCGGTCCAGAAGACCCTCCACAGTGGTCAAAGCTCCCTTCTGTGTGAACGGAGGGATCTCAAAATCCAATTCGGGTATCTTGGTAGTAGCACTGTCCATTTTGACCACCTCTCGATCCAAATCTCGTTTACTTGTGACTTTGAGTGTGTAGCAAACGCCCTGCTCCTGAATACGGCCCGCGGACTGGATTTCGGTATTGGACCAGCTGCAATTGTCGCAATGAAACGAACTGACGATGATTTCTTTGAAAAATGGAACCTTGGTCAGTAGCAAACGAGTCGTACCGTTCTGGTAGCAGTTCATGCACAAGCTCTCGATCTCGGTGGGTTGCCATTCTTCGTCGTCGGCGCTCAAATCTTTAAAGAGGTTTCCCCCTCGGACGTGTTCTTGGGCAATGGCAGACATTTCGTTGTATGACGATGGTTAAAGTGGTTTAAATGCCGCTCGTGGGTGATCCAGTAGAAGGTTCGAGACTGCACACAGTAAGCACACGCTTGCTGTGACGACTGCAATGTGTTTCCGCATTGTTTGTTTCTTCTTCGTTTGGCAAGCAGTAGCGTGAGGCCTCTGCTTCCACTCACAGACGTTCTGTGGTACTGCACAGGGATTTTCCTACTTATTGATTTGTGGAAAATTCATGAATCTACACTATGATATTATTTCTCTTGATTCCTTATATTGTCGTACCTGTCAACATATATGTTCCCACCGTAATATATACATTTTTGATGATTTCATTCTGTAGTTATATATCAATTTCTCTACTGGAAAAATACCCATGAGAAATCTTTTTTTTTTGTCAGATGGATGTCGTTTTCCTTATTTTGGCTCTAATCTGTTACGTACAGGGTTGGGTGGGGTTACTTTAACTTGATTACTTTCAATTACTTTTGGATGACTCCAATACCAAATATGCTAATAAAAGACAAAAGAAACTAAATATGAATAAAATGACGACTCACAACACGTGGTAAGCTTTCTCTCCTGGCTTTGATCTCCGGCAAAATGAACATTAAAATGCGACGAAACAAAATGAAAATAAATCCAAACAGCTTGCCAACATCATTTTTGCCCTTCCATGTATTAGAATATAGAATAGAATAGAACATACCTTTATTGTCATTGTTACAAAATGGGTTAAAATATTGTGACAGCGAAATTGGGCATGACACTCCAGTTTTACACATTCACAGTGAGGTATGAGCCAAGAAGATAAAGGAACAGAGAAGATAAGGTTATAAAACATTCCGTTACTCCCCAAGCCTGCACAAAATGTAGTCATTTTATTCATATTTAGTTTCTTTTGTCTTTTATTAGCATATTTGGTATTGGAGTCATCCAAAAGTCATTGAAAGTAATCAAGTTAAAGTAACCCTACCCAACCCTGGTTACGTATAATAAGCAACATTAAATGCATTGCAACTGATTAAAGAACTAAAAACATGCTGATAGAATTGTTTGTGTGGCTTGTTTGGTAAATAAAACTAACCTGTTAACACAAGTGATCTTTTTTAGTCTACACAGCCTGTCTTGCTGTAAATAAATAGGTGATGCGTTGGTAATGTCAGTTATCGCTTAATAAGGGTAATAACACATTAATAACGGGAACAATTGTCTAACATTGACAGGTCTATATTTTGAATTTGCACATACGTTCATTTACAGCAATTAAAAAAAAAGAATCATATTCATCAGAGCCTGTCTGGAACATAGCTCTGAACTAAAGCCCTAATGCTCTTTTTTATGTTTAATTAGAAAAAGACATTAATTTTGAGAGATACCACAGCCATATTCCCCTAGTGGGAGGTGGCTAGAGTTATTTCTGACTTTTTTGGGAGATTGATTGAGAGGAGGGGATTCCCAGCCCCCTCGCTCAACCCAACTGAGGTGTTGGGAGTCATTAGGTGACCAAAGCCCCCAATTCCAACCCCTAATGCTGAACGCCAAGCAGGGAGGCAATGAGTCCCTGCCCACTGCCCGATGATTGCTGGGATGGGCTCCAGCACCCCCGCGACCCTACTGAGGATAAGCGGTGCAGCTAATGAGATGAGATGGGGAGATGAGACATTAATTTTGACTATGACTTCAAGTTCTATAAGTAGTACTGATTCTTTACTGTACTTTTTCTAGACCAGGTGATTTTGGGATTGGTTTTTTATGTTTATAAATTCAAAACACAATAGAAAAATATTTATCCAAAACACTTCACCCCTTAAATCAATCCATCCATCCATCCATCCATCCATCCATCCATCCATACGCACATACATATTGTTGTTGCATATTTGTTTGTGGTTGGGTGGCATGAACTTCTGGCATATATACAACTTCTGTTATTATTATTTATATGTTGTTTTTTTTTACTCTGATACACACTGGAGGGCTAACGTAACCTTATTTAGGAACCAAACACAAATATAACCTAATATCAGTGAAGAATTGTGGTGGCAGCACCATACTTCTAGTCAAGTCAAGTCAAGTCAAGTCATTTTTATTTGTGACGCCCTAAATCACAAAGAGTCTCAAAGGGCTTCACAGATTATTACACTATGTTACACAGACTATTTTTCAGAATATTATCATACATTCCCCTGCTCTGGAGCCGAAGAAAAGAGTAGGTTATTCATATGCTATAGAGTAGAAGTGAGTTTTAAGCTTAGATTTAAACATTTACGCTGAGGTTGCAGATCGGATCTCAGGGGGAAGAGCATTCCACAGCACCGGTGCCCGGATGGAGAACGCTCTCGGACCAGCAGAACACTTCTTTGCTCTCGGGATCACCAGAAGACCGGCACTCTCAGAACGTAGGCTTCGGACCGGGACATAGGGGGAAATCAGATCTGAAAGATAAGAGGGAGCAAGTCCATGTATGATTTTGTATAATACTAAGAGAACCTTGAAATCACATCTAAGGCTAACTGGGAGTCAATGCAGGTTAGCCAAAATCGGTGTGATGTGATCGGACTTTTTTGTCCAAGTTAAAAGCCTGTCTGCTGCATTTTGTACCAGCTGAAGAGACTTGATTCTAGGCTTCGGGAGACCAGAGAGTAATGTATTACAGTCATCGAGACGGGAGGTAACCAACGCATGAATTATAATTTCCGCACCCGACTGAGACAGTATAGAACGAATTTTAGCAATGTTACGAAGATGGAAGAAAGCGGTTCTAGTCATTTTCTTTACATTTACTTCAACTTGAACCTTGGCACACATTTAGATAGAAGAAAATATGAACATCTCGAAATGGCGGGCAATTCTGGTCAAAATATATTCATAATATTAGAAATGAAGTGAACTGGAACATCGGGTCTTTTTGACGATAGTCAGAGTCACCGGACGGTAGATGTCGGCTGATTCCCATGTATCACTAGTTGGACTGTGATGGGTTAATCTCAACCACAGTCGCCTCACTCTTGCCTCCTGCAGATACCTATCCATTATAAAGGGAAACAATAGCCTCCCTCCAGAGGACCGTTTGCTCAAGTTCCTGGTGGACAACAATGCAGACGCTGAGGAGATTGTGCAGTGCGCCAACTGTGACCAGGAGAACAACAAAAAGGTTCACAGAATCGCTGCAAGAAAACACAATTCTTTGTTTTTAGGAATCAACTTGCAGCTCAAGTTGTTTCTTTGTTTCCAGGACACTGGTATGATGTTCTACTGCAACACATGTAACCAGCCCCTGTGCTGCGCCTGCAGGGAACTCACGCACAAGGCCCGAATGTTTGCCCACCATGACATCGTCTCGCTGTCCAAGCGCAGCAAAGCCAAGCACAGAAAGTGTAGTGAGTAGCTCGTATAACAATCTCGAGTGTTACGGCCATGAGAGGTCATGGTCGGCATGGTATTACCTGCTGCTTCCAAGATATCACAAGTTATAACTTACCTTCACAACCTAATTTGCAATATTATTCCAGTAGAATTGCATCGTTTATCTCATCTCATCTCATTAGCTGCACCGTTTATCCTCAGTAGGGTCGCGGGGGTGCTGGAGCCCATCCCAGCAATCATCGGGCAGTGGGCAGGGGATACCCCGAACTGGTTCCCAGCCAATCGCAGGGCACACGGGGACAGGGAATGTGGGAGGAAACCGGAGTGCCTGGAAACCCACGCAAGCACGGGGGAGAACATGCAAACTCCACACAGGAGGTTCGATCTCATGACCTCAGAACTGTGCCCACACGCGCTGACCACTGCGCCGCTGTGCTGCCCACATATACATAGACAAATTGCATAATTTATAATTATAATGTTATAATTTATGTTCAAATATTTATATAGAATATAATTGTAATTTTTTTAAGGAATTACAATAGAATCCCTTCTCCATAAGCCATTAACCTAATTGCAATAGATAAATACATCCATCCATCCATTATCTGCACCGCTTATCCTCAGTAGGGTCGCGGCTATCTCCAAGCAGTGAGCAGGGGACACCCTGAACTGGTTGCCAGCCAATCGCAGGGCACACAGGGTCAGACAACTCACTTGCACATTCATACCTAGGGACAATTTGGACCAGCCAATTAACCTGACTATGTTTTGGTAATTTGGGAGGAAACCGGAGTGCCCGGAGGAAACCCACGCACGCACGGGGAGAACATACAAACTCCGCACAGGAAGTCCGGTAGCTGGATTTGAACCCAAGGATTTGGACTTGTTCCCAAGACCTTAGAACTGTGCCGCACACGCGCTAACCACTGCGCCACTGTGCTGCCCCTGCATCGTTTATATCTTTCCATTTTAGTGTATTCATATTTTAGTTCGAAAATTATTTAGATATTTCCATATTTATATTGTATTCATCTGCCGCATAAAATCAAAACTCAATATAAGGTTGCATACTAAAGAAGGGAGGGAAGGAAGAAAAGTGTCACGACCAGAAAAGAAGTAGGACCCAGATGCGTAACGTTAATCCTCAGTTTATTGAAATATCGAGGAAAGGCAGCGCCCGCGATCCTGTGCTCGCTGGACGCGGGAGGTAAGCCGCTCACGGGATCGGAACATGTTCCGAATGCGGAAGTGGATCTTTCGGAGCGGGAAATCGTAGCGTAGTAGACGGAAAAACAGGTCGTTAGCCGGAAGGGGAGATCAGACGTGGTCGGGGTCAAAAAACGGTTCGTTAGCCGGAGACAAACGGGAAAATCAGGAACGAAGGAGTGGAAAACAGATGACAAAACGGGACCGACGGGAGTCAGAGTAAAAAATGCTTGCCTTTTGAAAACAGAGGTTCGCTGACGGACTGACAACAGGCGAGTAAAAGGACTGACCTTAAGTAGGACAGGGAACCAATCAGGTAACCAGCAGCAGCTGGCGCCAAACGAGCGGGCACAGGTGAGTGTAATGAGTCATCATGACAAGAAAGGATAGAAAGGATAGAAAGAATAAAAGGAATGGTGAGTAAGAAAGGAATGAAAGGAAAGAAAGGGAATATAGAGAAGGGAATTAAATGAAAGGTAGGAAGGAAAGAAGGAAGGAAGTTGCGATATTAAAAAGGAAATACGTTTTTAAGAATAAAACGTAAGCGTGTCAACTCGCATTACAGGGCATAATCACCATCTAGTGTTAAGAAATGTAATTGACTCTCAGTTATTTTTATTTCTTACCGTTATTAACCCAAACCATGGACGTTGTAGGGTTCTTATTTATTAATTTAGTTTTATGTAGCCTCGTGAGAAAAATACATCTCCTCTCTAGGCTTTGTCTTTGATAACCTCATTTCCTTATGATAAGTGTTGCTGGTATAAAAGTTAAATATAACTACCTTAAATTCCGGACTATAGAGCGCACCTGATTATAAGCCGCACCCACCACATTTCGTGAGGAAATCCAATTTTGTACACACACAAGCCGCACCTGTATATTAGCCGCATGCGCCCACATTGAAAAAACGCAATACAAACACGAAATCAACCCATATCCGATACTGTCCAAAAAACACAGTCGGCAAAATGAACGGAAAATGATACCGGTACTTAAGATTTAATGCAGACCTGCAGAGTCCAGGTGCCCGTTGAAAGTAATCCAAGGAAAAAAGTGTATATTTCCAAAGGTAAGGGTGGGAAAAATATATATCCACAAACACGTCTCACCTTTACTCCACTTCCCGTCAGCCCGCGTTTGCCCCGCCCCTTCTTTCTCATTTGCTCGTACAAAACATATCAGAATAAGTTACTAAAATAAATACATTACAAAAATATTCAGTTGCAAATACATATTATACATGGTTACACATATTTACAAAGAAAGACGGTACACCGAGAGAGTTTTCAAAGCTTTAATAATAATATTATAACTTTCATCCCAAACCGTGCCTGTGAAGGGTAGCAAAACGCTACTAGCAACACGCTCGCAAGACAGTAAACAGTTCTGTTAACAAAACATACCGTGCATGTAGAAATCTCAGTAAACCGTCCTCATCTTCCTCCTTATATCTGACGTCATCAAAATCGTCTTCCTTCAGTATGAGAAAGAGACCTTGGCATATAGACGTCGTCCCACGCTCCCTTATTCTAAAACACGCTCGTATCACGCTCGCAAAGTAAAGTTTACGTGCGGTAGCTCTGTTTCCTTCTATATCGGACTGCTCCATTGCGTTTAGCTGGTTGCGTCATGTGCCTTTCTTTTTGCAATTTGCATGATGAAGATATGTCTACGCTAATTTAATTTGTGCACAAGCTAAGAAGTTGCAGTCTAAATCTTACCTTTTGTACCCGAGCGCCGTTGGAAAAATGACATAAATTGGCCGCATCACAGAATAAGCCGCAGGGTTGAAAGTTGAAAGTAGCGGCTTATAGTCTGGAATTTACGGTAATACTGATTAATAAGTAAAATTCCCATCCCGCTGCAAAAAAGGCTGATATTTTTGAAGAAACACCTCTAAATCGCAACAGTATATATATATTTTGTAAGTGCATTTATTTTATACCAGTTTAGCATTCCTAAAATTTCAGGTTCCGGATTATTAAATGACCACCGTCGCGAGTACCAATATTTTTTCAAAAGCCCGCTATCAGAACTGCGGTATCAGTACTTGCCCATTCCTTTGAATAATGAACAGACTACAGTTCAGCTTATTTTGAATTCCAGAATTTTCGATCGTGTTTTTGCATGTTTCACAGCGTATATGCATTTGTGCCCGGGTGTATGATGACAGTTTTGCACGAGGAGCCGTACATCCTTTTCTCCACCGAGAACAAGTCCATGCTTTGCATCAAGTGCTTCAGAGATATGCAAGTGTGAGTCAAACTGGAACATTTCGAACCATCCGCAAAACATTTGAGGATGCGACTTGGTCCTAATCGTGGCACGGTCTTCTCTATGTGTGCGTGCTTTTCTATATGCTCTACAGGGAGAGTCGCACTCACTGCATCGACATTGAGACGGCCTATATGCAAGGATGCGAAATGTTGGATCAGGCCGTTCTGGTAAGAGAGCTTGCACTGATGATTGTGGAAACTGGCAACTGATACCAAAATTGAGCACACATTTACACAGATTAAGCCAGGGGTGTCCAATTCAAATAGATGGAGGGCCAAACCAGGAATTTGGCTACAAGCCGAGGGCCGGACTGATGCAATGTTGACAATTTCTCAAATGCCGCATATAAGTCTAGTCAAGCTAATTGAACCTACTTGTCACGAAACGGGTCGGGAATCAGAAAGTCGGAACTCATTTGCGTAGACGATCGGTCACTTTAATTGAGAAAGAAAAGTGGTCCAACACACAAACGGACCAAAAACAAAACAAAGCAGGCTCAAATGCAGGCAAAACTACAGACTAGTGTCATGTCCAGCATGGTCGCCATGGCGACAGACTGGCCCCGCCCCCTGGGCACCAGCTGAAGCAGATCAGCTAACTTACATGTGTGCTACTTAAGGGTGGGTTGTGGGTTTTGCGGGTGCTGGCTCATTGCATTTTCTGTCTGCATTTCCTGTTCTGTTTTGCTCTGTCCTGTTTTGTTTGAGTCGGAAGAAACCTGTGTTTGCACGTTTTTTTGTTAAAGCCTGTTTGTTCAGTCTTGTCCCTGAGTTTTGGACGACTTTTATTTTGGTAAATAAAAGATTTGATCGTCAACGCAATTGAGTTCTCCCTTCCTGCCTCCTGCCTTCGTTCTGGTCCGCTCCTCCCCGTGACAACTAGGCATTAAACACAGGATTAAACAGAACTTGCGGGAATCTCTTTGAATGTCACACCGAAGTGCAACAAAGTCCAACAAGCACAACACGAATAAACAGGTATCAAACAGGCACGAACAGGTTTTCAACAAGGGTAAACAATGATCTGGCAAAGGGCAGTTCCAAAAGGCGAGTTTAAGTATCCATAGGTGTAATCAGGAAAATGCAGGTCAGCCAGTGTCAAGGGGCGGGGCCAGCTGGGCACCGTGACAACCGTGCAGGACATGACACTACTGAAAAGAAATATATTGTATGTCATGATTACCTAAGTGGAGCCACCTGGGGTAATCATCTGGAGTGCGCCTTCTGATTGGGTTATGTTCGCTATTTAAGCATTCTACACCGAGACATGGGTGTCTGAGGATTACTCCTGTATTCGAAAGACACTCCCGATTACCTGCCTTGTTGTTTACTTGATTCTGCCTGTCTGCCTTCGATCCGACCTGCTTTCGTCCCACGCTACGATCTTCTCTTCAGTCCTGGTAAACTCGACCTGCCTTCGTCCCACGCTACGATTGATCACGTCTCCCGCTAACCCTTACGCTTCCCCAAATAAAGAATTGTACGAACGCTCTGGGGTCTCCTGCTCTGTTCTGGTAATCCTCGTGACAGAATCCTCAGACCAGAATGGACCCCGCGTTCGTATATCTGCCCCCTGACGACAACGAAAGCCAGGACCAGCAGCCCAATCCCCCTTTAGAATGTACAGTTCGGCAAGTAATTTCCGACATGGCGAAATTGGCTAAGCAAGTGAGTCAGTTACGGCTCGAGTGGGATCAGTTGGGTCAGGACTGGTCCTATCTCTCCAAAGTAATTACCCATCAAGCCACTTCATCGGTGCCCAACACTGACAGCCCACCTTTGGCCTTTCCCAGTTCATTCAGCGCAGGTTTTGCTGAGCCGCGAGTGGGCACGCCAGAAAAGTTTGGGGGAGATCCCGCTCAGATCCGCCCATTCATAGTAAATTGTAGATTAATATTTGATCTCCAGCCCCGCAATTTTGCTACAGAAGCGGCTAAGGTAGCGTTTGCCATTAATCACCTCACAGGAAGAGCGCGTCTTTGGGGAACAGCCGCCTACGAGAGAGGTGCTACGGCTTGCAAGTCATTCAACCTCTTGGCTCAAGAGCTGATTAAGGTATTTGACTCTGGTTCCTCATCGGTTGACGCCGCCCGTTCAATCATGAACATCCGCCAGGGGAGACGTTCCATTGCCGACTATGCTGTTGACTTTCGTACGCTAGCAGCACAAAGTGATTGGAATGAAGAGGCGCTGGTCGATGCTTACCTCCACAGTTTGTCTGGTTATCTCAAGGATGAATTAGTGTCCCACGCTCCTCCGACAACACTTGACGAAGCTATTGACTTGACCGCCCGGATCGACCGTAGGGTTCAGGCGAGACGCCGAGAGAGGGAGGGCCCCAGCCAATCCGTCACCAGGCAAGTTCAAGAAGCTAATAATGTACCAAACCCCCGGGTTCTGTTCAGCCCCATTGTAGAAAGGATGGAGGTGGACCAGGTCCCGGTCATCCCCAACGAAGAAAGGATGGAGGTGGACCGGGTCTCTCTTTCCCCCGAGGAACGCTGGCGAAGATTTGTCTATCAATTATGTTTATACTGCGGTGGTAAGGGACATCGCGTGGCCACCTGTCCGGTAAAAGGCCAACGCTCGTCGGACGTAAGGGGCGTCCGATTGAACTCAGTCCTTGTATCTGCTCCCAAAGACGCTAGACCCGTTATCCAGGCTTCTCTCTTCCTCCCCGATTCTACGCAGACATTCCCAGCCCTGATTGACTCTGGCGCTGAGGTAAATATCCTTGATCTGTCCCTCGCACGCAAAATGGGGATACCTGTTAAACCCCTTCCTAATCCGATATCTGCTCGGGCTTTAGATGGTCACCTGTTAGGCACCGTGTCTCAAATAACTGAACCCATAGAATTACAGCTGTCTGGAAATCACCAAGAGAAGATCCGATTCCATTTACTCCACTCCCCGAGCCAACCCCTCATTTTGGGTCATCCATGGTTGGTCCAACACAACCCCCATTTCGACTGGCGCACTGGGTCAATACTGGAATGGGGCAGGGACTGTCACCAAACCTGTCTGCGAGCTGCTCCTTACCCAGGTCACTCCACTTCCATAAGAGCTTCACCCAATCTGTCCAAGGTCCCAGTTCGTTACAACCACCTACAAGAAGTCTTTAGTAAAGCTAAGGCCCCTTCCCTGTCACCCAATCGGCCTTATGACTGCGCAATGAGTCTCAGGCCTGCCTGTTTGACTCCCAAGCCTGCCTGTTTGACTCCCAAGCCTGCCTGTTTGACTCCCAAGCCTGCCTGTTCGACTCCCAAGCCTGCCTGTTCGACTCCCATGCCTGCCTGTTCGACTCCCATGCCTGCCTGTTCGACTCCCATGCCTGCCTGTTCGACTCCCAAGCCTGCCTGCTCGACTCCCAAGCCTGCCTGCTCGACTCCCAAGCCTGCCTGCTCGACTCCCAAGCCTGCCTGCTCGACTCCCAAGCCTGCCTGCTCGACTCCCAAGCCTGCCTGCCACTCCGACTCCGCTGCCGGCCCTGATTCTGCCTGTTCTGATTCTGTCTTTTCTGCCTGTTCTGTTTGCCGGTTCGTATTCTGCTTGCCCTGTTTTTGCTGGTTCTGATTCTGCCTGTTCTGTCTCCGCCTCTCCTGTCTTGCCTGATCTGATTCTGCCTGTCCTGTCTGAATTGCCGGTCCTGATTCTTCCTGTTTGCCCTCCGGACCCACCCTCTGCCGCCCCTTCGGATGCTGAGGAGGGGGCTTCCCTCCATTCGGAAGGATTCTGAGAGGTACTGTGCTGTTACATAGTTCCCCGATTACCTGTGTTTCCCTGTGACGTGTCTTGGGTTAAATTTGTTATTATTTTTTTTTTCTGGGGGACTTCTGGAGCCGTCCCTTGAGGGGGGGGTTCTGTCATGATTACCTAAGTGGAGCCACCTGGGGTAATCATCTGGAGTGCGCCTTCTGATTGGGTTATGTTCGCTATTTAAGCATTCTACACCGAGACATGGGTGTCTGAGGATTACTCCTGTATTCGAAAGACACTCCCGATTACCTGCCTTGTTGTTTACTTGATTCTGCCTGTCTGCCTTCGATCCGACCTGCTTTCGTCCCACGCTACGATCTTCTCTTCAGTCCTGGTAAACTCGACCTGCCTTCGTCCCACGCTACGATTGATCACGTCTCCCGCTAACCCTTACGCTTCCCCAAATAAAGAATTGTACGAACGCTCTGGGGTCTCCTGCTCTGTTCTGGTAATCCTCGTGACATTGTAACATGATCAGAAAAATAAAGCTATATTTCATCATGGCTCTGTCAGTCATCTTGGAACTTCAACATGCACAAAAAGACTCATTTCCTTGATATAAAGGTCCCCATAACATGATTATTAAGTCAAGTCATGTTTATTTTTCATAACCCTTAATCACAAGGAGTCTCAAAGGGCTGCACAGACCACAGATGATTGCAAACCACAGACTATTTTTACACCATTCCCCGATCTAAAACCTGCATGAGGGCAAGGAAAAACTCAAAAACCTCAACATGAGGAAAATGAAGATACCTTGGGAAAGGACCCCCCTTTCAGGATGATCAGGCTGCAATGGATGTTGCAACAACAGAAATACACAGATATTGTCAACAGGAAATAAAGTTCATTCATATGCTATAGAGTAGAAGTGTGTTTTAAGCCTAGATTAAAGAGGGGGAAGAGCATTCCACAGCACCTTGGCCCGGATGGAGAACGCTTTCGAACCTGTGGATCTCTTCTTGGCTCTTGGGATCACGAGTAGACCAGCATTTTCAGAGCGAAGGCTCCGGACCGGAACATAGGGCAAAGTTAAATCTGAAAGATATGAGGGAGCAAGTCCATGCATAATTTTGAATACTACCAAGAGAACCTTCAAATCACATCTTAAGCTAACAGGGAGCCGATGCAGGTTAGTGAAAAAAGTTGTTAAGGCAGTGGTCCTCAAAAAGACACACCACAGGACACGCCACAGGAAATTCTGCCTCTATGACCTATGTGGTTAAGTGATCCACCCACCCCATTATATGTGCATCCATTCTCAAAAAGATTGATGCCAGAAGCTACTTCAGCGACGCTAGCTGCTTTTATTCAAGTGTCATCGGTCGCAAAAAAAATCTATTTTTTGCAAAAGTGGGATAAACTGACTTTGAAGGAAAAAAATGGCAATGTTCTGACATTCTCTCAGGTCAAACATGTTTTTTTTATTTTTTAAATTTAATTGCATTTAAATCTCATCTCATCAGCTGCACTGCTTATCCTCAGTAGGGTCGCGGGGGTGCTGGAGCCCATCCCAGCAATCATTAGGCAGTGGGCAGGGGACACCCTGAACTGGTTGCCAGCCAATCGCAGGGCACACAGGGACAGACAACTCGATCATTCCCACCTAGGGACAATTTGGACCGGCCAATCCATCTGAAATGCATGTCTTTGGAATATGGGAGGAAAGCAGAGTGCCCAGAGGAAACCCACGCAAGCACGGGGAGAACATACAAACTCCGCACAGGAAGTCCGGTAGCTGGATTTGAACCCAAACAGGGGGTTCCCAAGACCTTAGAACTGTGCTGCACATGCGCTAACCACTGCGCCGCCGTGCTGCCAGGTCAAACATGTTTTTTTTAATTTTTAAATTTAATTGCATTTAAATATTAAGTTTAAAAATGTATGAACCGAAAACAAAAAACTTTAAGGAGAAGTATCGCACAGTGAAAGAAAACCCAATCATTTCTGGTGTATGATACAATAATCAATCAAGATGATCTCAGGGGCCGTATAAATCTCCAAGGGTCACAGCAAGCCGATGGTCCTTCACTTTGACATACGTATATGCAGGGTTGGGTAGGGTTACTTGAACTGGATTACTTTTCAATGACTTTTGGATGACTCCGATACCAAATATGCTCATAAAAGACAAAAGAAGCTAAATATGAATAAAATGACTCAATTTTAACAATTGGAACGGCAAAAATGATGTTGGCAAGCTGTTTGGATTGATTTTCATTTTGTTTCTGTCGCATTTGATGTTCGTTTTGCCGGAGATCAAAGAGATCAAAGCCAGGAGAGAAAGCTTACCACGTGTTGTGAGTCATCATTTGATTCATATTTAGTTTCTTTTGTCTTTTATTAACATATTTGTTATTGGAGTCATCCAAAAGTAATTGAGAGTAATCCAGTTAAAGTAACCCTACCTAACCCTGCGTATATGGCTGAAGGAATCAATACAAAAATGAACGGTTCTGACAGCACTTTGTCACAGCTGGAGGTTGATATAGAACTGTTATCAGAAAACTAAACAATCAAATATATATATATATATATATATATATATATATATATATATATATATATATATATATATATATATATATATATATATATATAATTTGTCAAATGGTGTTAGCTAAAAATGCAGGGAGTTGTTGACATTTTTCGAAAAGCATCATCTCATTGTGCTTCCAACAAACACAGGTGGTGAAGGAGCTGCAGACATCTACCAGAGAGGCCATATTCCTGTTGAGGTCCATGATAGGAGAAGTGTGTCTGAACGTGGAGGAGGAGGAGAGCGCCATCTGCTCTCTTTTCAACAGTCTGCAGGTATCTCAAATTCTAACTCGGATTCCCACTTCACTCACAATAGTATTAAAGGGACTGTGTGGAATATTTAGTGGTATAAAAAAAACTTTCATTTTGTAAAAAAAACAACAGCATTGATTCGATTACTAGGAAAAATACATGAACTATCATACCAATGTTTATTTTTATTGGAAAATTCAAAGGTTGAGAAATGTGTATTTCTTTTACACAGTGGAATTCACACTTTGGTCACTGCGATGTTCCAGGTCCACCACGCTGTGCTCTGTGGACCTGGCCCTCGTTCGCACCAGGCAGCACATTGCCATCTAGTGGTCAAATATTACACACTCGGGCTTTAAAGTGATAATGAACTAACTTCAATAGCAACTTGCATGTGAATGCGATATTTATTTACTGTATTTATTTATTGCAATTAAGTTAATGGCTTACGGAGAAAGGATTCTACTATATGTAGAAATAAATGAATACGTTCCTTAAAAAAATTACAATTATATACTATATAAATATTTGAAAACAAATTATAAGTTATAAATTATGCAATTTGCCATATATTTTCCATATATATATATATATATATATATATATATATATATATATATATATATATATATATATATATATATATATATATATATATATGTATATATGTATATATGTATATATGTATGTATGTATGTGTATGTATGTATAGATAGATAGATACTTTATTCATCCCCGCAGGGAAATTCACATTGTATGTATGTATGTATATGTGGGCAGCATGGTGGCGCAGTGGTTAGCGCGTGTAGGCACAGTTCTGAAGTCATGAGATCGAACCTCCTGTGTGGAGTTTGCATGTTCTCCCCCGTGCTTGCGTGGGTTTCCAGGCACTCTGGTTTCCTCCCACATTCCAAAAGCGTTTCAGGTTAATTGGCGGGTCCAAATTGTCCCTAGGTGTTCATGAACGAGTGACTCGTCCGTCTCTATGCTGGCAACCGGTTCAGGTTGTCCCCTGCCCACTGCCCGAAGCTGGGATGGGCTCCAGCACCACCGCGACCCTACTGAGGATAAGCGGTGCAGATAATATATATATATATATATATATATATATATATATATATATATATATATATATATATATATATATATATATATATATATATATATATATATAATTAGTAGAATAGAATAGAATATACCTTCATCGTCTTTGTTACAAAATGCGTTTAACATATTGTGACAACGAAATCGGGCGTGGCACTCCAGTTTCACATTTGACAGTGAGGATAAAAGAAAACAAAGAAGATAAAGGAAAAAAGAAGATAAGGTTACAATTTACACAATATTTACACAAGAAATGTGGGCATGTAGGATGTTACATACAGTTTTGGGATCACATTAGTGCAATATGCGTTAAGTGCAAAAATAGTCAACATTGTGCAAAAAAAATATTCAACATTGTGCATGTGTTCATTTATTTTAGGGCATATGCTTGTCGGTATTTCCTCATGTGGGTGGATTGGTATTGGAATCTCCCGGAAAAACAAAACAGCAGTATCACTGTTTGACCACTTGATGTCAATGTTGATCTAAATGCGGGGTAGGGAAGAAAAGGCATTTTTAGGACGCGTTACACAGTAAGCTTGACCCCCAAACGGATTTTTTTTTTTAATTGTCAGAAACGAGCAATTGCTTGCAACCTTAACTGAAATATAAATCACTGTTTCAGATATGGCAATTGACAAATTATTTTTCCAACGATAATGTCCCGAAAAGTCCCCGTTTCGAGATATTCTCGTGAACTTAATTGAACGGAAAAGCTGAAATATATTTTCCAATAGGATCAGATACATAGGACAAAATTGTTTCATGGCTCTGTGAGTCATTTTTCATTTTCAACAGGCACAAAATTCCTCGATGTATAATTCCCATTACATGAACAAAAAAATAAAATAAATTTGTAATATTCATGCACCACCAGTAGCCTTTATTTTATTTTAGCAGAAGAGGGCGAAAATCACTTCAAATAAAATAATTATTAGCCATTTTTTATCATTCACAAACTATAATAAAATAATGAGAAGGTACAATAAAACAAATCTCCGATACGTAGTGTACAATAATTCATACAATAATACATAATGATTAAAGATCTTAAGGGCCAAAGTAAAACTTATACGGGGCCAGATGTGGTACATGGCATATGCGTCTAAAATATGTTTACATGTTATGCTCTTTTCAGGAAAAATTGGCAGAGAGGAAGAAAATTCTGCTGAAAGCTGCTCAGAGGTATAGCTCATATACATAACCAAAATATAGTTATTATTACTAACATTCTTTTTATTACTATTATATAAAACTAGGGACAAGCCATTAACACTTCAAAAGTAAAAAGTGCATATATAGAGGGCGGCAGTAGCTCAGGAGGTAGAGCGCTCGTCTGGGGATCAAGAGATCGCAGTTTGAATCCCGGCTCCTCCATGTTACATGTCGAAGTGTCCTTGGGTAAGACACTGAACCCCTAATGCCCCCAATAAGCAGGTGAGCGCCTTACATGGCTGCAAGGCTGCTATTGGGAAATGTGAAGCACACTGTAAAGCGCTTTGGAAAGTCGTTGACTTGAAAAGCGCTAAGGAAATGCAGATCATTTCTTTTTATTTTAATTTCATAGGGAATAGAACTGAACTGTACTTAGCTGCTGGGCTTCTGTCTTTAGCAAAACATTAAAGATTTTAAGGGCAGCATAGCAGCGCAGTGGTCAGCCAATGTGGTACAGTTCGGAGGTCATAGGATCAAACCTTCTTGTGTGGAGTTTGCATGTTCTCCCCGTCCTTGCGTGGGTTTCCTCCGAGCACTCTGGTTTCCTCCCACATTCCATAAACATGCATATCAGGTTCTTTGGCCGGTCTAAATTGTCCCTAGATGTGAATGAGCGAATGAGTTGTCTGTCCCTGTGTGCCCTGCGACTGGCTGGCAACCGGTTCAGGGTGTCCCCTGCCCACTGCCTGAAGATAGGTGGGATGGGCTCCAGCACCCCCGCGACCCTACTGAGGATAAGCGGTGCAGACAAGGGATGGGTGGATGGATAAAGCTTTGAACACAACCATAGTTACTTTCAGTCATCCGATCTTAAGATGTTCCAACCTTGGCTCAAAATGTCATTTAACTGTTTTTTCAGAAGCTGATTGTTCGTTTGGGTAAGACCAGGATTGGCTAGAGTTACTTTAACTTGATTACTTTCAATTACTTTTGGATGACTCCAATACCAAATATGCTAATAAAAGACAGAAGTAACTAAATATGAATAAAATGACTCAATTTTGTGCAGGCTTGGGGAGTAACAGAATACATGGAAGGGCAAAAATGATGTTTGGATTGATTTTCATTTTGTTTCTGTCGCATTTGATGTTCGTTTTGCCGGAGATCAAAGAGATCAAAGCCAGGAGAGAAAGCTTACCACGTGTTGTGAGTCATAGTTATTCATATTGAGTTTCTTTTGTCTTTTATTAGCATATTTGCTATTGGAGTCATCCAAAAGTCATTGAAAGTAATCCAGTTAAAGTAACCCTACCCAACCCCGGCTAAGACTTATGACACTAGTGTATATTTAATCATACGTCCAGGTTTATGGGCATCTTACAACATACTGCTCTTTGGAAATGGGGGTTATTTATGTCCTGGACAGTTTCCACCCCAGGCACATTAGTTCAGCCTATTGGTTTCTACAAATATTTCCATATCTCTCCCTTTAAGTGAGTTACCCACATTTCTTGCAATGGCATCCCATACTGCTTTCTGCTTTATTACAAGCACATTCTCACGGGTATTCTGAGTTCCGGCTATTGGTTCCTATCAATATTACCACCGATTTTAGTACTATGTGAGCTTTGCACAAGTTACTGAGCATAAGAAGCACCATTATTTATTTATTTTTCTGTAAAAAAAACTAAAGCAAATGACAATGTATTTCCCAAAACCTCGACAAATTTTAATGGGAGGGCATGCATGCCGATCTTTTGACATTCAAAAGCAATCCATTTTATATGGCGAAATGACATCTGAGCCCTTTAATGTTACCTGTGGTGTTCCGCAGGGTTCAGTGTTTGGCCCCCTTCTTTTCAGCATTTACATGCTTCCATGAGGTGATATTATTCGCAAGTACAATATCAGCTTCCACTGCTACTGTGCACTTCATTTTGACATGCAAAACAGAAAAGGACTCCAAAATACTAAGAAACAGCAACAACAGCATGTGCTTGTTTAAAACCAGAAGTGGAAAACTTTTACCAAAACGGAAATCGAGGGAACGTTTTTTTCATGCACAAAGACTTAGTCTTGCTTCTAAGTACCTGTAGACTAAATGAATGTAAATGGTCTGCATTTCTATAGCGCTTTTCAAGTCAAGACCTCCCAAAGCGCTTTACAATGTGCTTCACACTTACCCATTCACACACACACACTCACACACCAATAACAGCCATGCAGCCATGCAAGGCAACTACCTGCTTATTGGGGGCATTAGGGATTCAGTGTCTTACCCAAGAACACTTTGACATATAACACAGAACAGCTGGGAATCGAACTTGCGACCTCTTGATCCCAAGACGAGCCCTTTACCTTCTGAGCTACTGCCTGCCGCTAAAATACGACTGTGGACTAAAACACACGCCTCGACTCAGGATTTGGAAAAGCAGTAGTTCTTTTTTTTTTATCGTTAAGCGTTTTTCAACTGTTGTGAAAGTATGTCTTGAAACTTTTAAAAACAATCTAAGTGATGTGTACAGTTTTTATGACCTGCTATACTGATATAGCGAATGTCTTTTAGACATTACAAATAAATATAATGAATTTAATGACATGTTTTCTATGTCATTGGTCGTTTAAATCTATGATTGATGGTTTCCACCATTTAGCGTTGCAAGGGAACTGATCCACTCCTTTATTCTCTGGACAAATGTTTGGCGCCATTGCCTGGAAGCTGGCCAATGGCGGCTTCCTGGAAGGCTCGTTTAAGCTTTTCAAATTGGAATTGCGTATCCGTCCGAAGTGCTTTTACTGCACCGCACTGACAGATTTGTCTGCGGTCATATGGATGATATTTAGAATCACTCTCTATCAGATGTACTGTCTAGACTGCCATATACAATTAGGGAGCATATAATACAATATAGTTTCAGCACTAGAGTCAACTAATTAGTTATTAAGAAGTCAGAACAAATTAATTAAGAATAGGCTTAAATATGATCAAAATGTTCAATAATTAATGTAACCGCGGTGTACCTATCCCACCAAAGATCCACATTTACGCTGGACTGGATGATGAGGTTTTTATTACAGTTTCTGCAGATGAAATGAGTCACAACATTAGCTTCTCTGCTGGCTTTGATCTCGTTGGCAGCTCTCTCTGTAGACTGCCCAAAGCATATCAAAGAGCTTTCTTTTCAATTTACATAAAATCCATTTTAGAATATCACAATACATTTTTACATCCATTTTAACCAGATACTTTTAACAAGAGATCGTATAGTGTTTTTTTTTCTAACCTTTACAATGAATTCAACATATTTTACTTGAGTCTGAATTTTAACCAACATCATGGGGTGGCAGTGGCTCAGGAGGTAGAGCGCTCGTCTTGGGATCAAGAGATCGCAGTTGGAATCCCGGCTCCTCCGTGTTACATGTGGAAGTGTCCTTGGGTAAGACACTGAACCCCTAATACCCCCAATAAGCAGGTTAGCGCCTCAGTAGCCTAGATGGTAAGGCGCCCGCTTTGAGACTGGTAGGTCGGTGGTTCGCGCCCCGGCCGAGTCATTCCTAAGACTTAAAAAGTGGTCGGCGGCGCCCTCTGTTGGCTGCGGCTGCATCGGCTCGCTACAACGGGTCAGGTGCAATCGACATTACGTTCTGTGTACATTGTTACACAGAATGACAATACAAGGAAATTATTATTATTATTATTATTATTATTATTATTATTTAATGGCTGCACGGCCGCTATTGGGAAATGTGAAGCACACTGTAAAGCGCTTTGGGAAGTCTTGACTTGAAAAGCGCTATAGAAATGCAGATCATTTCATTTCAATAACAAAAATGGGAAGAACACAGTGTCAGAAATACCCCACTGGCTTGAAATGGTTGAGTCCATTTGATTCCTAGCACCGCTCCTCTTTCACTTGGCTCGTGTCACTTGCGGCAATGCGGCGCTGTCTGTGAATGCTTCAGTGTATTAAGGGGGGAATATGTAAAAGGCAAGGCAAGGCATGTTTATTTGTATAGCACAATTCATACACAAGGCAATTCAAAGTGCTGTTCAGAAATGGCAGACAGGTTAAAAACACACAATAAAAGACATAGAGAATTTAAAATGCATTCAAACCACAGATAAAACATGATAAAATCAATGAATTAAAATAAGGTGATAGTGAAGAGTGCAGATAGAAGCCTTTCAGTTGTAAGCACAGTTGAACAGAGCTGTTTTCAGCCTGGACTTAAACACTGTTAGAGTAGAAGCTAGTCTGACGTCATCAGGAAGACTATTCCAGAGTTTAGCTGCATGGAACTGAAACGCAGCTTCACCCTGTTTAGTCCTGGCTCCGGGCACCAGCAGAAGGCCCGTCCCTGAGGTTCTCAGGGTCCGAGATGGTTCATATGGGACCGACATGTCACAAATGTACTTTGGTGCTAGACCATGAAGAGACTTATACACCAGCAGAGCTGTTTTAAAGTCTATTCTGTGATTGACAGGAAGCCAGTGCAGAGACCTGAGCACAGGACTAATATGGTCCTACTTCCTGGTTCTAGTAGACTTATAACATAAAGTTATTATGAAAGTCTTTGGTTTTTATTCCACCTTGGTATTCACCTTACAATTACAATTATGGTGTGTCTTTGTGTGTCTGTGCGCAGTCAACACGAGGAGAAGGAGAAAGCCCTCAAAGAGCAACTCTCACACCTCACCTCACTGTTGCCAACACTTCAGGTGGTTTAAAACTCTGTCTTGAATCTTTAACAAATGTTTGATACTCTAAAGCCGTGTATTTTGAATTGTTCTACCACCTGTGAATTATTCTTTTGTCTGTCTGTCTGTCTGTCTGCCTGCCTGCCTGCCTGCCTGCCTGCCTGCCTGCCTGCCTGCCTGCCTGCCTGCCTGCCTGCCTGCCTGCCTGCCTGCCTGCCCGTCCGTCCGTCTGTATTTTCCAAGTTAAAAAAATACATACAACAAAATACATTTTCTTATTTGGTAATTTTTTAATTTTGGGGATATTTCTATTTTCAATTCATATCACTATTTTATACATATTTAGTTATTTAGTTTATTTTTTAATCTCATTAAAATCTGTTTCTCATATTTATTAAAATGACTAAAAATACATGCTGTCTGCTACGATATTGTTTTCCTCACTTTTAGGGTAATTTGACCTATTTTACCAGATAGTAGTCATAGTGACATTTCTGCCAATAAATATTCTAATCTCTGAAATCCTCATTTGAAATACCTTCAATCACCTCCAGGTGTACTTATACTTCTATTTGGGAAGTACAATCCTACAGAACTGCTGTTGAATGAGAGATTTATTTGAAGCTGGGAACCTTTTTATCGATGTAAAAAGCTAAAGCACTCATTTGACAATGTGCATTTCCATTTTGAACGCCAATCTGGAAAGCATGCTCCCGGTTTCAACCACAGCAATTGTGTTTGCAGGTTCATCTAGTCACTTGCTCAGCCTTCCTCAGTTCTGCAAACATGTTTGAGTTTCTGGATATGGGATACGTGAGTGTGTTTCACAACAAGCAAGCATGAAATATTGGTAATTGTAGTACTGAGAGCTGTTGATGTTTTTTGCCTCCACAGCAACTGATGGAGCGACTGAAGCGCATCGTGAAGCTTCCCCATCGCCTCCGACCAGTGCAGAGCAGCAAAGTGAGAGCATGATAGTATGGCAAAGTACCGCCGGATTTCTTCATGGCGTCTTTTGCACCCATCAGATCAACACCGACTACCGCAGCGAGTTTGCCCGCTGTCTGGAGCCCTTGCTTGTGATTGGCCAGCGCTGCGCCCCGTCGGTCGCCGGCTCTTCCAGCGTTGCGACGAGGTGAGATCGTTTCCGACATCCCCGTTTCCGCGTATCCCCCAGAGGCTTCGTCTCATTACCGTCGTTCTGGGAAAAGCCGTTTGGGTGGGACCGACATTTGGCGCTTTGCCAGGCTTCCCGACTTGAAATCCCCAAATGCTTTGTGATTATTCTGGGTGGAGGTCGAGCCATGACAGGCGCAGTCACAATGAGTTGTCTTTGAGTGAACAATTACACTGGGAGTAACTCCTAAAGTTTTGGCTGTATTCTTCAGGTGTATCTATTTACACCAGGGGTGTCAAAAACATGTCCCGTGGGCCGGATTAGGCCTGTCTAATGGATTTAATCCAGCCTGCGAGACAATGGTGAAAACAACATCCCGTCAAACAATAATCTGCTGTTTTAAATATGTCCGCTAGATGTGGCCAAAGCCAGGTACCACTCCTCTCCGGTCTCCCGAAGTCCAAAATCAAGAGCCGTCAGCTGGTACAAAATTCTGCAGGGAGGTTTTTAACTAAGACAAGAAAGTTTGATCACATGATCCCGATTTGAGTTAATCTGCATTTGCTCCCTCTTAGCTCAAGTTTTCATTTGAAGGTTCTGTTGGTAGTATACAAAATCATGCATGGACTTGCTCCCTCATATCTTTCAAATTGAATTACCCCCTAAGTTCCGGTCCGGAGCCTTCGCTCTGAAAATGCTGGTCTACTCGTTATCCCAGGAGCCAAGAAGAGATCCGCAGGTTGGAGAGCGTTCTCCATTCGGGCCCCGGTGCTGTGGAATGCTCTTCCCCTGAGATACGATCTGCAACCTCAGTGGAACTGTTTAAATCTAGTCTTAAAACACACTTCTATTCTATAGCATATGAATAACCTATTTTTATGTTGACAATATCTGTGTATTATTTGCCCTCATGTAGGTTTTAGATCAGGGGATGTTGTCATAATAGTCTGTGGTTTGCAATAGTCTGTGGTCTGTGCAGCTCTTTGAGACTCTTTGTGATTGAGGGCCTCACAAATAAAAATGACTTGACTTGAGGTTTTTTAGTTTTTACTTGCCCTCGTGTAGGTTTTAGATCAGGAGATGCTGTCATAATAGTCTGTGATTTGCAATAATCTGTGTTCTGTGCAGCCGTTTGAGACTCTTTGTGATTGAGGGCTACACAAATAAATATGTCTTGACTTGACTTGATTCCCAAAAATTAGCATTCAGCACGTATATTAAAAGAAAAAAGAAATATATGACCCGTAGGTGTCTGCTGAAGTTTAACGACGTTCACAAATTCAGGGTCAACATTCTCCTAAAAATAAGTAAATAAAAACCACAAATAGACTTTTAAATCGTTACGTTTTGCACAAGTTAAATAAACGTTATTGGAAATGAATTCAATAGTGGTTTCCTTTTTACAATTCAGATTCAGATTCAGATTCAGATCTACTTTATTGTCATTCTAGTACACGTGTATACAGAACGAAATGTCGATACATCTGACCCGCACAGTTTCCTTGAATGTACAGATATAAATAAAATGTTGTATTGAGTTGAAATATTGAGTACTAATAATATACTAAATAATTATGGCTACGTATAGTATTTTACAGTAGCGCAAAGAGTGCAAGAGGAGCAGCTAACCAGATGTGCAAAATGGGCAGTCAGGTAAGCAAGTCAGGTAAACAGTAACAATAACACTGTAACAATAACACTGTAAGTACAATAGTGCAGAGAAACAAATGCACAATTCAAGTCAAGTCAAGTCACATTTATTTATGACGCCCTTAATCACAAAAATGTCTCGAAGGACTGCACAGGATTACAATTACAAAATTGCACAATTACCTGATCTCAAACCAGCATGCGGGCAAGGAACAACCAAAAACCTCAGTGTAAGGAAAAAAGAGAAACCTTGAGAAACGACCTCACATGTGGTCATCCCCCTTCCAGGATTGACCAGGGTGAATCACAATTAGCATTACTGTACACAAAATAGTAAACATTAGGTAAGATGTTGAAGATGTCCGGAAAGAGCATGACAGCAGCGACGCCCCCAGCCTGTAAACTAGTCCAGTAAGTCTATGACGGCCACGATGCAGCTTCCCATCTCTGCCAGCTGGTCCATGCAGGGGTTGACATGCTTCAGGTCATTAACACCTAAAGAGACATTGTGTAATATTTATTGCCCCATAGCGGTCCAGAAAGGTTTCCTTCAGTAAAAAAAAAACATTGATTTGAATACTGGGCAAATATATATGAACTATCATACCAATGTTCATTTTCCTAAAAATTTTCGAGGGTGAGAAATGTGTTTTTCTTTAACACAATGAAATCCACACTGAGGTCGCTGCCATGTTAGTCCGGCGTCAAGCCACCTTGCTGTGTGCTGTGGCGCTGGTCCTTCGTAAAAAGAAATTAAAAAAACACACACCTTTCTGCTCCTTTTTATTTTCATTGTGGATGCGTAATTTTTCCACTTTTTCATTGACAAAGGAGTTTATAAATAAGTAGAATGATAAATATGAAATAAATAAAATAAATGAGTCACGTTTATTTTAATCAGAAGGAGTCTCCAAGGACTGTACAGACCATTGATTATTGCAAACTACAGACTATTATGACACCATCCCATGATCTAAAACATACACGAGGGCAAGGAAAACCTCAAAAACCTCAACATGAGGAAAATGAAAAAACCTTAAGAAGGGACTGTTCATTCAGTAATCAAGCTGCAACGGATGTTGCAATAACAAACAATACACAGATATTGTGAAATATAAGTCATTCATAAACTATAGAATATACGCGTGTTTTAAGCCCATATTGAAACAGTTCCACTGAGGTTGCAGATCGAATTGCATAGGGCAGAGCACTCCATAGCACTGGGGCCCGAATGGAGAACGCTCTTGAACCTGTGGATCTCTTCTTGGCTCTTGTGATCACGAGTAGACCAGCATTTTCAGAGCAAAGTCTCCGGACCAGAACATAAGGGAAATAACAGATAAAAAGAATACACAAGGAAATAATGACATGTGACAATATTTAAACTTTGTTAATAAACACTGACAACTGAAAATTTGAAATCCAGGTCACCAACTTTATGGTTTACAGTAGAAAAAAAAACAAAACAATCAAATCTTTATGCCATGTTGTGTCCTTCTACACATGTAATTCAATCACACTGTTCACCACTCAACAGGCAAAGAGGCCTGGGGATCGGCTCACACTATTTTTATCATAATTTCAAAGAACCCTTCAGAATTAATCTGCGACTTGGCACATCGCTGCAGTTTTGTTCCAGGCTGCTTGATGTCACTGGGCGGGCATTGCATTTGTTAAAAGCGGCGGGCGGATGATCTATACAGGTGCGTGCGGGGGTCCAGCTTTCTTTATTGCAGCTTTCGGTCCTCCGGCATATGTGACGGACTGATCGATAGGATTTGAGTAAGTTATTCTATATCTGCTGCTGTGCATGTTGTCACTGCCAAACGGCTTGCCTGCTGAGTGTACTTGATGACAGTTGTATGCAGGTCACGTTCGACCTCTATTTCAGATTTGCGATTTTCTCAAAATAAATACACATTTACCCTTCCAATCATAAAATGTAATCCTTGCATTCACTTTTCACAAAGTCACCCCGCCACTGTTTATCTCCTGGAAGAAATTCTCTGCTAGCCAGGTATTTTTTTTGTGCACTCTCCAAAAACAAGTCCTACATGCCACTAAAACCCTTCCTTAGTTTACTTACATACCGAGGGAAAAGCGCTAAAACATGTCTTGATTATTACTGTGTTTAAGTGTAAGTGTTTACCTCCAGAGTTATCGAAAGTCAAGCTCTGTATGTGTGTGTGTGTGTGTGTGTGTGTGTGTGTGTGTATGTACAGTAATCCCTCGGTTATCGCGGTTAATGGGGACCAAAACCACCCGCGAAAAGTGAAAATCCGCGAAGTGACGACGGCCCTTCAAAAATGCTCAATTTTTTTTTATTTATTTATTTAATTATTATTATTTTTTTAGACCTGCTAAGCTCTGAACCTGCGAACGTGGAACCACAAAGTAGCGACGCCCCTTCAAAAATGCTTAAAAAAAATAAAAATAATAATAATTATTATATTATTATTTTTTAATTATTTTATTTAATTATTTTATTTAATTATTATAATTTTTTTATACCCGCGAAGCTCTGAACCCGCGAAAGTGGAACCGCGAAGTAGCGAGGTCCCACTATATATATATATATATATATATATATATATATATATATATATATATATATATATATATATATATATATACATACAGTGAAGAAAATAAGTATTTGAACACCCTGCTATATTGGTATTTCAGTATTGGTCAGAAATTTTCATCCTAGATGTATGTCCACTGTAAGAGGGACAAACTAAAAATCAAAATCCAGAAATCACAATGCATGATTTTCTAACATTTTTTTGTGTGATATAGCTACAAATTGGTATTTAAACACCCAAGAAAATGAATGTTAATATTTGTATACTAGCCTATGTGTGCTATTCCAGAGATCAAACGTTTCTTGTAGTATTTTACCAGCGTACACCGCAGGAGGGATCTTGGCCCACTCCTCCACACAGATCTTTAAAAGAAGAGGACATTCATTTTGGGTTTAGAAGAAGGAGATAGTAGTATGGAAGAAGATGATGCCAGATTCTGCACGGAGTAAAACAGTACTAATTTTGAGTGTAGAATAAAACAAAGTTAGGTTATGGTAGAGAAAAAGACTATCTTAGTTTTGTAGAAGAAGATGATGAAGTTTGGGCATACAATGAGAAGTTTTACTCTATAGAAGCAGATAGTTATCGCCTTAGAGCAGAATAATGGAGTCGATTTTAGAGTAGAAGAAGAATGCCAGGTTTTGGACCAGAAACGGCAAAGCAGAAGAATATGCCGGTTTTCGGCAAAGCAGAAGACCTTCCCAGTGTCTGGTGTCATAAAGAGTAAAGCAAGTTTTCAAAAAGTTTGAGGTGTAAGAAAAATTGTTTTGGGAAGAGAAAAAGACAGTGACAGTTTTCAGAATCAAATATTTTACTGTATAAATGGTATTATTGAGCACATATACTGTAATAATATTGCAGTAAACCTCGTGCAACAATAGCCTTACTTACAGTAACTGGTTTTGACAAAAAGGTTTAAAAACTGTTACATTTTCAAAACAATACTTTACTTTAGTTTAATTTTTTTTCAAATCACCAATTTATTGATACTGCGTTATGAGTTTGTTTAAACAATCGCTAATTAGCGAATAACTATTGTTTTCTGTGCGATAGCGGCCTTACTGTTTACAGAATTCTCATGCGATACTGCCCTTACCAACATGCAAAAAGAAGAATGTTGCCATGTGACTATATAATAGAATAGAATATACCTTTATTGTCATTGTTACAACACGGGATATATTTTGACAACGAATTTAGACATGGCACTCCAGTCCCATATTTTGCAGCGAGGATAAAGAAAACAAAGAAGATAAAGGAACAAAGAAGATGTTTGTACTGTCCTTGTTGCAGGCTTTGTTTTCCTCCGGAGGGGGATGTATGAGGGGGTGAGGGACAGACAAAGATGGCCGGATCCAACTAGATGTTTAATCTTACTGTACACACGGTCCAGTGTTTTTTCCCCTGGTTGCTCAGTCCACGTATTGAATGAATTTGGGGAGTATAGTCCTTAAGCATGCCTGATTAAAGTCGCCGGCGACGATAAAAGCTCCGTCGGGGTGCGCAAGCTGCTGTTTATTGATAGCAGCAGGCAGGAGATTTAGCGCTATGCTAACTTTAGCATCCGGTGGAACGTAAACAGCAACCACAATGACCACAGTTAGCTCTCTCGGTAGATAGAAGGGTCTACACGATACTGCTAGAAACTCCATATCGAGTGAGCAGTGTGTGTCAATGATTCGCCTGTTATTGCAGCGCATAGTCCCCCACCCCTGTTTTTACTGGAGTCTCCGTCTCGATTGTGCCGGTGCATGTTACTTAATGTTTAAAAAATGATTTGTTGATTAAATTTCTTTAAATCTATGAAAATAATGAATTACTGGTGATAATATCTAGGAAACATTAACAAAAGAATACTGGTTCGATCTGCAACTTCAGTGGAAATGTTTCAATCTAAGCTTAAAACACACTTCTACTCTATTGCATATGAATAACCTATATTTTATGTTAACAATATGTGTATCATTTGCCCTCATATAGGTTTTAGATGAGGGGATGGTGTCATAGTAGTCCGTAGTTTGCAATAGTCTTTGATCTGTGCAGCCCTTTGAGACTCTTTGTGATTAAGGGCGTCACAAACAAACATGACTTGACTTGACTTGGTTTCCAAATTGATATCGTATTAGATAGTGGCTTGACAGTAATTTACTATGGCCATTATCGCATAATGGGATTATAGTACATCAGTACGGCCATTTTTGCATACTGGGTATGTGGGTAGTTAAAGCAAATATCGCATGACAACAGTTATATTCTGAATTAATAATAATTTGAAATGTTAATTATTGCACCATTGGTCTTCCTACCTCCATCCATCCATCTATTATCTGCACCGCTTATCCTCAGTAGGGTCACGGGGGTGCTGGAGCCGATCCCAGCTATCTTCGGGTAGTGGGCAGAGGACACCCTGAACTGGTTGCCAGCCAAACGCAGGGCACACAGGGACAGACAATTCGCTCGCTCATTCACACCTAGGGACAATTTAGCCCGGCCAATTAACCTGACATGCATGTTTTTGGAATGTGGGAGGAAACCGAAGTGCCCGGAGGAAACCCACGCAAGCACGGGGAGAACATGCAAACTCCACACCGGAGGTTCGATCTCATGACCTCAGAACTGTGCCGCACACATGTACACTGTGCTGCCATGCTGCCGTCTTCCTACCTACAATGCAAACCCCCCAAAAATTCTGTATTGAGACTCTTTCCTCATAGAAGAAGACCATGCCATTTTGACTTTAGAAGAAGAAGCTGTATTTTGGCTGTCACAAGGCAATCCTTTGGAAAAAAATGGATTCACGGTCTGTAAAATTCAATAACCGAAAAAGCTATCAGAAAAGAAGACCTAAACCGCCCTGATCCTTATTGTTTTAGCGCTTGATACGTTGCAAAATATCCGGCTATGAGAAAAGAAAGAGACGGTGCTAAATTATGTTCCTCACCTCATCTCACCTCAGACTGCAGTCGCCTCTCTCCATGTCTTGCCGCTCCCTGTCTCTCAGTGAGATGCCGCCCGGCTCCGTGTTTGGTCGGAGGCCCACGTCTCATCGCAATGTCTGCACTAAGGTCCTGCTGGCCGAGGGGCGCGAGACACCCTTCACCAAGCACTGTAACAACTACGAGAACTCCTACAGGGTGAGTGCAACAGGCAACACTCAAAAGACAATAGAAAGCTTATCTCTCATCTCATCTCATTAGCTGCACCGCTTATCCTCAGTAGGGTCGCGGGGGTGCTGGAGCCCATCCCAGCCGTCTTCGGGCAATGGGCAGGGGACACCCTGAACTGGTTGCCAGCCAATCGCAGGGCACACAGGGACAGACAACTCGCTCGCTCATTCCCACCTAGGGACAATTTGGACCGGCCAATGAACCTGACATGCATGTCTTTGGAATGTGGGAGGAAACCGGAGTGCCCGGAGGAAACCCACGCAGGCACGGGGAGAACATACAAACTCCGCACAGGAAGTCCGGTAGCTGGATTTGAACCCACACAGGAGGTTCCCAAGACCTTAGAACCGTGCCGCACACGCGCTAACCACTGCCCCACCGTGCTGCCCCAATAGAAAGCTTATTTTTTATTGATTTATTTCATAGAATTAGACAATTGGTTACTTTAGTATTTGAAAATGTGTGCGTTGTTTTTAACCAATGTGTGTTCAGGCTGACAGCGGTACAAAACTCAGCTGTATTAGAAACCTTTAATTTTCTACAATTATTCTACTATGAATGAAAACTTTTATTTCGAACATTAAACTAAAAACAGGACAAAAACAATGCGTCAACAACAAAATAGTGTCACATAACATGTTGGAAAAGGGGTAGTCAGAAGCAGATACTTATTTTCCCCTTCATCTTCCCTATTTAATACCTTTTACAAATCCTCCTTTCCTCTTATGTCTAATATAACAAAATCTCGTGGATATACTTATTCCATTGGTCAGATATCAATAATTATAATAATTACAATAATCGCATATTTTATACACTAATCTTCGCAATACCCATCCCTCAACGTCATAATACGCCTAGTTACCAAATGTCACTGCGGCACCAATGATAAAAACAAGAATAAAAAAATACATTAGATTTATTATAACAGTTCTGATATAATAATAGCAACAATAACATCAAGTTAACCATAGTTATAAACGCAGTATTTCCAATCTCCCTCATATCCTATTCTCTTCATCCCTGTATTTCGCCAGTAATGCTTTTTTGTATTTCAATTTGAACACATGGATAGTTGGACATTGTTTGATCTCATTTTGCAAATCATTCCAAAGTCTGACTCCGCACACAGACACACACATACTTTTCCTGGTGGTTCTCACCTTTGGGAATTTGAAATCACTACAGCCCCTCAAGTTATAATTTCCCTCTTTCCGAGTGAATACTTTTTGTATGTTTTCTGGCACTATATTTTTGGTGGCCTTAAAGTTGTGAAGTGAAACATTTGATTAAATCATCCAATTTTAATCATTTGGACTGCATGAATAAAATATTGGTATGATCCCGATATCCTACCCTGTGTATGGTTCTTATTGCACGTTTTTGAAGGATAAAAAAAGGGAACTTTTGCAATTCTTGCCCCAGACTTCTGCACACGATGGTAAGTATGGCAGAACGAGAGAACAATATAATAAATGCAATGCATTATAATTTAAAAGAAATTTGGCTTTATTAATAATTGAAATGCTTTTAGATACCTTAGTTTGTATATGTCTGATGTGTGTTTTCCAACTTCATTTCTTGTCTATTATGAGCCCTAAAAACTTCATTTCTGATACAATGTCTATTGCAACACCATCCATTTTTACTTTTAAATCTTGATTTGCCTTGCGATGACCAAAGAATATGACTTTGGTTTTATTTCAATTTAAAGATCATTTCTTTTTATCCATCCATACTTTTAGGTTAATTAGTTCACGATTAAAATCAAATACTCTGTGAGATATGATAAGATAATCCTTTATTCGTCCCACAATGGGCAAATGTCTTACACACTGAAACAAAAGAACAAACCTCCATTACAGGCTCAAGTATTTGTTGAAAAAATAATAGCACTGAATGAATGTCTTTTTTTATTTCTGTTTTTGCAAATGATCGCTGCATTGTCAATTAATAATAAGCAGGGTGACTCTTTAGACCACAGGTCTAAACAGGCGGCCCGCGGGCCAGATCATGCCCGCTAAGGGATTGAATCCGGCCCGCGAGACAACACTCAGAGAAGCGCAAGAGAAAAACAAGCTGCAGGTTGAAATATGTCAACTTGATGTTGCCAAAGCCAGGTGCCGCTCACAAAGACACTGTATACTCTCTCTTTCTCTTTCTCTTTCTTTCTTTTCCACCCCTTTTCTCCCACTGTCCCACTTTTCACTGTCTCTGTCTCTTTCACTCTCTGTGTCTCTCTTTTTCTCTTCCTTTGTTGCTCTTTGTCTCTTTCTCTCTCTGCGTCTTTTAACCTCTTTTGCTCTAACTTCCTTTTTTCCTTTTCTTTCTTTTCTCTTTCTCTCTTCCTTCCCTTGGCGCTTTCTTTTCTCTTTTCTCTCCTTCTGTCTTTCTATTTCTCTTGGATTTCTTTCTTCCTCTCCCTTTCTTTTCCCCCTCTCTCACGACTTGTTATCTCTTGTTTCTCACGCGCTCTCCCTCCCTCTCTGTTTCTTTCTTTGTCTTGCCCTCTCTCCTCTTTCTCTTATTTCTTTATCTCTTTTTCTTTCTCTTTAATCTACTAGTGCGGCCCCCAACAAAATGTTTGTTCTATCGTGAGTGAGTTTGACACCCCTGCTTTAGACCATCAGATTGCAGAACCCAATACACGATTCGAATCCGTGCAAGTAGCGAAACCGTGAAAAGTACGAGAGATTACTGTATAGCAGGAGTCTGGAACCTTTTTCAAGCCGAGAGCTACTTTCTGTTACTAATTAGCACAAAGGGCACCCAGTTAGATATGCATTTCTAAAATAACAACTTACGGTCTTATTTCTATGTGGTTACTATGTTATTACTATGTATTACCGTGTTAATTATTGTAAACAGGGTTAAATAGATATGGCCAACCTTGGGAAAAAACATTTGACTAGAAAATAACAATGATTTAACACTGGTTAGTGATTTTTTTAGAACAGGTCCCTTCACTGACCCTAATGGGCACTCTGGTACCCGTGGGCTCCACCTTGAAGAGCCCTGCTGTATGATAAGGATATTAACATTATAAGAACTAACAAACCTAACCGTGTGTTCTGTGTCAACGTTTTTGTCCTCAGACTCTTCAGACCGAGATTCAGAGCCTGAAGGACCAGGTCCAGGAGCTGCACCGAGACTTGACCAAGCACCACTCCATCATCAACACTGACCAAATGGGCGAGATACTGGACCGCTCGCTGCACATCGACAGCCAGATTGCTTCCCAGTACACTACGGTGGAGACCATGAGGGCCATGTTCGAAGAGGTCTTCCTCTTTTTTATTCGTTTCCGTCAAAAGTCTTTCTTCGACTCACCGTCGCAGTTCCCCTTCGCAGATCTGGGAGGAAACCTTTCAGAGGGTCACCAATGAGCAGGAGATCTATGAAGGTTTGTGATGCAAAACATCTGGCTTCACTCAATGGGCAAACTGAATCAAAATACAGTGGAACCTGGGTTCTCGACCATAATCCGTTCCAGAACCCTGTTCGAAAAGCGATTTGTTCGATCACCGAAATCATTTTTCTCATTAAAAATAATGTAAATCGTTTTAATCCGTTCCGACACCCTGAATGTTTACCTTGAATGTTTAACATAAACATAAAGCTAATCCAGGCTAATCGTACGTCCGCGCTATCGTAATCTTCCGTACGAAAGATGACGCTAACATGAACGTGTAAAAAAAAAAAAAAATATCAGGTCGTTTACACGTCATTTAGCACCCGGGTCTCTCTGGTGAGCGGTTCATTGGAAAGGGGGTTCCGTTCCAACACCCTCAATGTTGGGCTCCGTTCCAACACTCTGAATGTATACCTGAATGTTCAACCTAAACATAATGCTAACCCAGGCTAATCGTACGTTCGCAATATCGTCATCTTCCGTACGAAACATTACGCTAACACGAACGTGTAAAAATAAAAAAAAAGGATAAAGCACGCAATACCTGGCGTTGGAACTCCGATTTTTTGACCGAAGAGCGAAGCAAGAATTTCTCAAAATTTTGGGTTGGACTCCGATTTGTTCGAACTGAGAGGCGTTCGAAAACCGAGGTTCCACCGTAGTCTGATATAGCTTGCCCTGATATCGCTACATGCGTCGAGGGACTTTCCCCCTTGCAGCTCAGCTTCACGATCTGATGCAGCTGAAACAGGAAAACTCCTACTTGACCACCATCGCCCGGCAGATCAGCCCCTACATCCTGTCAATCGCCAAAGTCAAAGAAAGATTAGAACCCAGGTCTGCTGTTACATTCTGACACTTTTAAAACATAGAATATATTTATTTATAATAAATATATTTTTTATATAAAATAAGGAATATTTCATGTCCATGATTGAACTATGGACATCGATAAGCGTGATTTGGTTTTCAAGACAAACTCCCTCATTTTCCTCTGTGGATTTCATGTCAACGAGAACAGGGCCCGACAGCTTTCGCTGGTTTACCCCCGCCGCATCATACGGGTGCCCAGCCCATCCTTAAGAACGCGTCCACAATCCACTATCCTTTCACTACACCTCTCCACTCCTTTCTATCACCAACAAGAGCTCTAGCTTCCATTATATGTCACATTTGGGTTGAGTTATTGCTGCGTTAGTACTTCCCATTTCACTCGTTAATTTCAGTCATTTTTCAGACTTTTTCACGCATGTAGTAAAATCACCAATTTTTTATACCATTCAATATTATTTTTAGTATTTTTCTATATACATGTATTTCTATTTTCATTTGAACGCTTTTGATTGAGTTCTCTTTCTCATGTGCTTTGATGTCAAAAACACCTTTTTTACGGATATGTACTAGAACCGGACGGACATTTAATAGGACCTGATGAAAGAACATGCCTTTAAATATTGTGTAGGCTTCAGGAGAGCCAAGAGTGCCGTGACGACCGCACAGAAACCATGCTGAAAATTTACCACGATAGTAAAACGGCAGCGGAGAGTCAAGACAGGTAAAAAAAACTCCTTTTATATACAGCCGTGGCTCTTAAATCGGGGGGTCTGGACTCTGCTGTTCACAGAATCATGTTTTTGAAGTCACACCGTGAGAATTAATACTGTAGCACAAGGGTGTCAAACAGGTGAAGCGCAAGAGAAAAATGAGCTGCGGGTTGAAATATATCCACTTGATAGGTGCCTCTCACAAATGCCGTACTTGTAGTACTATCTCTTTCCCTCTCTCTTTCTCTCTCTCTTTCTCTCTTCCTCCCTTTTTATCCCACTCTCTATCTCTTATTTTACTCTCTGTCTTTTTCTCTTTCTCTGTTCCTCTTTGTCCTTTGCTCTCTGTGTCTTTTTACCTTCTTTTGGTCTTTCTCCTTATTTTCCCTTTCTCTGTCACGAGGTGGAAGGGGTGACCGGACCAGAACGGAGGCAGGAGGCAGGAAGGGGAGAACTCAATTGCGTACGATCAAAGCTTTTATTTACCAAAATAAAAGTTGTCCAAAAACTCCGGGACAAAACAGAACAAAAACATTCTTACACTCAGAATGGTCAGGTACAGGTTTCCTCCGACTTAAACTAAACAGGACAAGGCATAACAGAACAGAAAAGGTATAATGAGCCAACACCCGCAATACCCCCAACCCAACCTTAAGTAGCAGCCATGCAATTAGATGATCTGCTTCAGCTGGTGACAAGGGGGCGGGGCAGACCGGTCGCCACGGCGACCATGACATTCTCTCTCTTTTCTCTATTCTTCTCTATCTTGCTTTCCCCTTCTCTCTTTCTCTCTTTCTATTTCTCTTTGGATTTTGTTCTTTCTTTTTCTTTCCCCCTCTCTCACTAGTTTTCTCTTTATCTCATTTGTTTCTCACGCTCTCTCTCTGTCTTTGTCCCACCCTCTCTACTTTTTATTCCCTCTCTTTCTCTTATCTCTTTTTTTCTTTTTTTTCTTCCTCTCTAATGTACTGGTGCGGCTCCCGATATAATTTTTATTCTATCGTGCAGCCCCGGAGTTGTAATGAGTTTGACACCCTTGCTATAGCACTTATCAGAGTCGTTCTTGTATCAAAATTATCCTCCTTGATCATGTGTGTGATTTTCTCTTCTGTTTGTCTGCAGCGACAAGCAGAAGTTGGTCTCAGAACAAGACGGGAACAAGAAGCCGCTCCTGCTTTAGTGCCGTTATTCTCAAGTGGTGGGTCGCGAGCCAAAAGTGGGTCGCGGACCTGTTTTCAGTGTGTCCTTGGTAAAAGATTGCTTGAAAAACAAAATAAACGACTGTCAATTACACTCTTGAACAGTAGATGGTGATAATGCCCTGCAAAAGCAAGTTGACTTCGGCTGTTTTATACCACAGAAAGAGGCGGCTACAGATACCATATTCTGTTCATCGTAGTGAACAGGGATCTGAACCCCCCCGCGATATGCACCCATCCAACAAGTAACCCCAACTCCCCGCTCACACACATTATTGACATCCGCTCTGTCAAACTCCACTTGCACCGATAGTCGACTGGAGATAATGGATTGTGGCCGCATGAGCGCTGTTCCTTTTAGGCAGAAAGAACTGGGAAAAAAGAGCCATCCTGGATGCCGTATTTTTGTTCTCTCAGCCCCATTCTAAGCAATAGTCAATTGGGGATAATTGTAGACAAAACTGTGCATTTCATTTTAGACAGAAAGACAGTGCCGGTAATAAAAAAAGCAGCCAGGCCCGGTAAAAGTGCTCCCTGTGCTCCTCTGCTTGCAAAAAAATATGTGATCGGGATAATGGATTGCAGCCACACGAGTGCAGTTCACTTTTTGGTGGACAGAATAGCAGAAGAGCCGCCAGGCCCAACAATAACGTTGCACTTTTTCATTTCATATTAGTGCATGTTGTGTTTGTTGAAAATGGTTGAAGCGACTTAAGGGAAGAATTTGAGATTTTATTAAAACTAGACCAAATTTTGTCATTTTGTTACATTTTTCTACAATCTCTGATGTAAATTGCCTTTCTTTCAATGCATTTGAGAAGTGGATTTTTTTTTAGAACCACTGCTCTAGTACAATGTTTCTCAACTGGTGGCTCGTGACCCAAAAGTGGGTCTCAAACCCATTTACTGTGGGTCATGGGCCTTTCCCTCGGCATGGAATGTATTGTTGCTAGAGAGTAAGGAGGAGGAAAAAAAAAGATCTACAGAAAAAGTAAAACTAAGATTGTGAGTGTACTTATTTTGCTCTTTTAAAGCAAGATGACATAATCATGAGTGAAAATAATTGAAGGAGGAAAATGAACAAAGCTATTAAGGCCAGTGTCTCTCAACTGTGGGTCATGACCCAAGAGTTGGTCCCAGACCCATTTTCAGTGTGTCGCAGGCATTTGCCTCGGCAAAATGCTCAGATAGATAAAATAGGTGAGGGTCAATTACACTTGTCAACAGTAGAGGACAATAATGACCTGCGAAAGTTAGTTAACAGCCATTGAACACCAAGGAAAAAGACCGGTAAAGTTTGTTTGCACATGTTGAGCATGCTAATCCGATGCATCAGAAATATGAGATATGGATTTTATGTTATTTCAAAGACAATTTCATTTCCCCCTATGTTATGGTCCAGAGCCTTAGCTCTGAAAACGCTGGTCTACTCGTGATCCCAAGAGCCAAGAAGAGATCCGCAGGTTGGAGAGCGTTCTCCATTCGGGCCCCGGTGCTGTGGAATGCTCTTCCCCCTGAGATCGGATCTGCAACCTCAGTGGAAATGTTTAAATCTAAGCTCTAAACACACTTCTACTCCATGGCATATGAATAATCTATATTTTATGTTGACAATATCTCTGTATTATTTGCCCTCATGTAGGTTTTAGATGAGGGGATGGTGTCATCATAGTCTGTAGTTTGCAATAGTTTTTAATCTGTGCAGCCCTTTGAGACTCTTTGTGATTAAGGGCCAAACAAATAATGTTTTGTTTTTGTAATGTAATGATTTAAGTAGTGTAGCGGTTAGCACATTTGCCTCTCACGCTAAAGTTCCCGGGATCGAGACTGGGTGGAAACACATGTTGGCCTGGAGAAGGATGGGTGCCACTAGGCTGTAGTTTCCCAAGACACACCCAGGAAATAGTGCTCCTATGAACCTAGTGGTTAACAGATCCAACCATCCAACCAACCAACCAATGTAATGTATTCAACTATTTCTGCACAATCATTTAATTCAAGAAATTTGAGAAGTGGAAATAGTTTTGTTCTTTTTAAAGTCGGAGTGGTGGGTTCTCAAGTCAGACCAGTTGATAACCCCTGCTCTAGTACACCACCATGTTCTAAATCTGGAGGTAGCGTACGTGACATTATCAGAGAAGCAGTCTAGTGTGGTTGGGGTAAGGTGTTATCAGTGGCTGAGAAACCTTTGTGTGCCGGTTTTGAGGGGCTGAGGTCATGCCACCATCAGGGCCCCACTTTACTGTAGCTGCCAAGAGGTGTCACTCCATTACAGAAGCATTAACGACTTTGTAATACAACATGAAGACCCTCACAAGAAGTATTGGGCCCGTTACTGAAAATAAGTACTCAGTTACAGTCAAAGTTCCCTCCAAGCTGCGTGTGTGCGCAATCGCGCACTACCCAGAGCTTTTCCGCGCACAAGAAAATTTAGCCAGCTGACAAAAATCAGGGCTCGAAATTGCTAATTAAGAAGCCAATTAAGTCAAAGTTACAGTGCATGAAGGTCAAATTACACGGGTTCCCCTGACGTTGTGTCCTAAATGCGGAATTTTGAAGTCGAGTCGAAGTAGAACGAAGTTGAGTAAAGTTAGTAGAGAACCGGCTTCTTCGGCTCGGTTCACTAAAAGGAACCGGGTCTTTCGGGTCCTAAACGGTTCTTGAGGTTGTTTTTGCTTCTTTAATCCCAACATGACCAAATATTATGTAAAATGATGCACAAAATGACTTAAAGGAAGGGGGAATAGGACAAAAAAGAAAAAAATACCAAAATGAAAAAGTAGTGAAAAGCTGAGAAAAAAAGAAGGAAAAATTCAGAAAAAAGCCTAGCAAACTAGCAAAAAAGAGTTAAAGGAATCATTTAAAACTGCCGTGTAGCCAATCCTAAAAACAAAGAGACTGAAAAGTTGTTCCATTCAGTTTCCCTGACATAATCATCTAAAAAACAAATGTGGTTTTCTAAAAAAGCAAGACTAGTTTAAAAAGAAATAAACTCTGTGTCACGTCGGGCGCGGTTGCCATGGCGCCCAGTCGGTCCCAACCGGGTGGCGCTGGATTCTGGCGCGGTTGCCGCGGTGCCCAGTTGGCCCCGCCCATGAACACCGGCTGAGACGTATTTGACTGATTGCTTCTTAGAGTACTTAAACGCGTTCCTTTGAACTGTGCTTTGCTGGAGCGATTGTTAAACCTGGTTAAACTCCGTGAGACTTCTGTGAGACTTCTGTTAAATGCCTGGTTCTGTGAATCTGCCCGTATTTGATCCGTTTGTTTTTGGACATTCTTTTCTTTTGAGTGGATTTCTAATCCACTCCTGCGACCATCGATTCCCGGATCGATTGTGCGCCCTCTTCCTCTTCCCCCAATGAAATGTGAGTACATCTACGCGAATGGATGCTTATTTCCTGTTTCCCGCTCCGTGACACTCTGCTCTTTAATTTAATTGATCAATAAGAAGTTATTGCCCGCTCAATTTTGCTACAAATGTGTGGCAAATATGAAACATACATGCATTCTATAAAAGCAATTGTTTTATGAAAACACAAGTCTCGGGTCTCATGACTCTCACATTTCTCAGAATTAAAATTCTTCCCAGCGCAAAAGCAACCGTGAACGATAACAAGCTTGTGACTGATGAAAGGGAAAAAAAGCGTATTTACATTTTACTGACAGACGCACGGGTCGGGAAAATATCGAGTCGTTGTTTAGCCCGAGGGAAGCGCCTGAGAAGGTCTAACATATTTCATTAAAAATGCATTTGTGGCAGCTCAGTAATATAAGAGCAAGTTCCCGTACCCCGTCCCTCTTTCCCGGAGGTCATTCATCACGCCGACCCGACAGCCGACCGACCGGCTCTTCATTATCGTCCCTCTTGGAAGCTTATTCCGCACCACGGCAGAGTTTGGGGACCAGGCTTGGGTAGGGTTACTTGAACTGGATTACTTTCAATGACTTTTGGATGACTCCAATACCAAATATGCTCAGAAAAGACAAAAGAAACTGAATATGAATAAATTGATGACTCACAACACGTGGTAAGCTTTCTCTCCTGGCTCTGATCTCTTTGATCTCTGGCAAAACGAACATCAGATGCGACAGAAAGAAAATGAAAATCAATCCAAACAGCTTGCCGACATCATTTTTGTTGTTCCATGTATTCCGGTACTCCTCAAGCTTGCACAAAATTGAGTTATTTGATTCCTATTTAGTTTCTTTTGTCTTTTATTAGCATATTTGGTATTGGAGTCAACCAAAAGTAATTGAAAGTAATCCAGTTAAAGTAACCCTACCCAACCCTGAGAATCGAATAGAATCGAATGGAATCGAATCGAATAGAATAGAGTAGAATAGAATATACCTTTATTGTCATTGTTACAAAATGGGTTGAACATATTGTGACAACGAAATTGGACGTGGCACTCCAGTCTCACATTTAACAATGAGGATAAAAGAAAACAAAGAAGATAAAGGTTATAATTTACACAATGTTTACACAAGAAGTGTGGGCATGTAGAATGTTACATACTACAGGGTTGGGTAGGGTTACTTTAACTGGATTACTTTCAATGACTTTTGGATGACTCCAATACCAAATACGACTAGAAACTAAATCCAAACTAAATCTGAATAAAAAGATGACTCACAACACGTGGTAAGCTTTCTCTCCTGGCTTTGATCTCTTTGATCTCCGGCAAAACGAACATCAAATGCCACAGAAACAAAATGCAAATCAATCCAAACAGCTTGCTAACATCATTTTTGCCATTCTATGTATTCCGTTACTCCCCAAGCCTGCACAAAATGGAGTCATTTGATTCCTATTTAGTTTCTTTTGTCTATTATTAGCATATTTGGTATTGGATTCATCCAAAAGTCATTGAAAGTAATCCAGTTAAAGTAACCCTACCCATCCCTGTTGGGGACAAGCGAGAAGTTTTCGGTTCATAATTGAGCATTAAAGATGGAGGAAGATGATATAAAAATTGAATCATCTTCACGGGGAGAATTCGGGTCAGCAAAGCTGAAAGAAATACAATGAAAGAAAACAGAAGAGATTGAACACACATGTGATCGGATAATGAGCTGTTCTTTATTTTTTAATTGAGCTCGCAAACCCTCAAGGGACCCACATTTTTTCTCTGGCTGATAATATCTTTACTCAATAAAAATGACTGGGAAAAGCCTCACTCCCTATTTTGTTGTCACTAATATCATCATTATTTCTCATAAATTAAAAAGGGGGTTGAAATGAACGTACTATAATAAAGATTTTATAGAGTATTTTGGTGGGAAAATCCAATACTTTTGTTTGGGGTACAGTGAACCCTCATTTATCACAGATGTTACGTTCTAAAAAGAACCCGTGATCGGCAAAATCCTTTAAGGAGTGGGAGAATCGATCCAAATATAGATATTTTTGATGCTAAGCAAGTATTTTGATCGAATCAATACTATTGTCGTATGATTGATAATTTGGTCCTCCACCAATTGCTTCTCCATGTCGATGGCGCAGCCTTTCTCTCCCTCTCCTAGCTTCATTCTCAAAGTTTGTGCCTGAGGGTGTGACTGACAGGCAACCTTTTAGCACCTCTCCCTACCTGGCCTGCTGCTGCATCCTGCCTGCCAGGCAGAAGAGAATCTATGCACCCACCCTTATCAGAAGTTAAACATAATAGTAGCAAACAAGAAGGGGCATCACAATGTGGACTTTTTTTTAACGACAGAAAAGAAAAATGCCGGGTGTAATTTTTTGTCACTAATATCATAATTATTTGTCATAAATTAAAAAAGGGGTTGAAATGTAATATTTTCCACTCATGTTACGTATGGTACTATAATAAAGTTTTTTACAGAGTATGGGTAATTTTGGTGGGGGTTCGTGACATTCCAAAGAAAAAGTAATGGTATCAGATCAGTATCGATCAATCCTATCATGTATTTACTTGGATCGCATGGATACCAGAATCCCCAGCATTGCCCACCCCTCCTCAAAATGTAAATTCTCGTATGAGGGCGGCAGTGGCTCAGGAGGTAGAGTGCTCGTCTTGGGATCAAGAGATTGCAGGTTCGAATCCCTGCTCCTCGGTGTTACATGTGGAAGTGTCCTTGGGTAAGACGCTGAACCCCTAATGCCCCCAATAAGCAGGTGAGCGCCTTACATGGCTGCACGGCTGCTATGGGGAAATGTGGAGCACACTGTAAAGCGCTTTGGGAAGTCTTGACTTGAAAAGCGCTATAGAAATGCAGATGATTTCATTTGAGTGGCTTCTATTGTGGAAACATCACGTATTTACGTAAACACGTGGAAAAAGCTCACCCTGTAGAGAGCAACAAGTTTCCTTAATAATATAAATATAAACATGTTACTGAACAAAACCTGGAAATCAGCTTTCACTTCAGCAACATAACCAACGAAAGATAATTGACACTTTCTTTGCCTTACGGAATGTATTTTTTAAACAATATGCAATGGAAGGTATTTTAGTTGTCTTGTTGACATGGTTATACAGTATTTGTATTTTCGTTAAATTGCTCCTTTTTGGTTTCACTTTCTTGGCTTTTGTTCTAAAACAGTTGTAATAGAAATTTTTATATTTATTTTTTCATACTGTTAAGGTTTGCAATGTTGTCGCAACCTTGGTTGGGGGGGTTCGTGACATTCCAAAGCAAAAAGTAATGCTATCAGATCAGTATCGATCAATACTATCGTGTATATACTTGGATCGCATGGATACCAGAATTCCCAGCATTGCCCACCCCTCCTCAAAATTTAAATTCTTGTATGAAGCATTCGTGCTTTTCGGGATGATTATAGGCAAAACAACAAAAAACAAATTGGTGATGTAATTTATTTTGTGGTTTCCATCAAAATGATAAAAAAAAACATGAGCGCAATATAGATAACGTTTTTACCTAATGCTCTTTCTTCAAAAATGGGAGGCTTTTTTTTGTGTATATCTGAAACAATGGTCCTAAATGAGCTCTTGTGTTCTTAATTATCTCTCGGGGATATCGGTAGCCACCGTGACAAATTGACTTTCTGTTTTTGCGTCCTGCGGCAATTAGCTAGCGGCGCCAAAGACTAAGCTTTGTCAAAGAATGAATAATGAGCTGCTCCGATTCTCAGACCTTTCCCCCTTTTTGTCCTTGAATCTTGCGGGTTACTCCGTGGTCGACTCATTTCAACCAATAAGCGTCCTTGTGCCAGGATCTTTGTACATCCTTCTACAGTCATCTCTCATTTTTTGCAAAGGTTGTGTTCCCGCGATGGTCAAAAACAGCATTGTAGAAACCTTTCTTTATCTAGTACAGTGGACCCTCGGTTTTCGAACGCCTCTCAGTTCGAACAAATCGGAGTCCGACCAAAAATTTCAAGAAATTCTTGCTTCGCTGTTCGGTCAAAACACCGGAGTTCGAACGCCGGTAATGTGTGAGTGCGTACGCTAGGGTGCCATGCTGAGCGGCATTAGGGTGTTTTAGCCTCTTATTATGCCTCCGAAGAAAGTCAGTACGAGCAGCAAAGTTGCTACGGGTGAAAAAAGAAAAGTAGTGCGTACAACTATTGCCTTTAAGAAAGAAATCATAGCAAAATATGAAGGAAGTGTGCAAGCGCCTTCTGCTGACCACCACAAAGGTAAAAAATCCTATTCATAAGATTACGATAACGCGAACGTACGATTAGCCTGGGTTAGCTTTAAGTGGGTGTTGGAACGGAGCCCAACTTTGAGGGTGTTGGAATGGAGCCCCTTTTCCAATGAACCGCTCACCACTTGTTGTGGAGACCCAGGTCTAAATGACGTGTAAACAACCAGATTTTTAAATTTTTACACGTTCATGTTAGCGTCATCTTTCGTACGGAAGATTACGAAAACGCGGACGTACGATTAGCCTGGGTTAGCTTTATGTTTACGTTAAACATTCAAGGTAAACATTCAGGGTGTTGGAACGGATTAAAACGATTTACAATATTTTTAATAGGAAAAATGATTTCGGTGATCGAACAAATCGGTTTTCGAACATGGTTTTGGAACGGGTTATAGTCGAGAACCCAGGTTCCACTGTATACGGAAACTGCTTTTACCTTCTTTTAGGCAGGGTTCGGCAAACCAAAATGTTGAAAGAGCCATATTGGAACAAAAAAAAAAAATCTCCAAGAAATATGTCTGGAGCCACAAAAAATTAAAAGTATAAGGCTTTTCACAAGCCTTAAAAAAAGGAAAACTATTTTGTATCTATCCATTTTCATTCGTAAATGATAAAAATGAGTGTCTTGTCTGTCTTACTGAAACCATATGTTTTTCATCATTTAACATTTTGAGGAAGCTCTAAAGAGCCGCACGCAGCTCCAAAACAAATTTAGGGAGTTGGGAAGTTCGATTTGTTGGCGATAGAAAGCCTCTTCCTCCGCCTTTTGGTACTTTTATCGGTTGAGAACGCTTTGTTGACATGCTGGCTTTCAGAGAAGCTTCAAAAAAAGATTCTCGCGTATGTCATGTAGGCTTGTCAAGCTGTTTTACTGATATGTCCGACTAAACACCGCAACATCACTCATGCAGAGGCAGACACAGGCAGAAAAGGGGAATGGTGACTGTTTATGCAGGATGAAAACTTAGCAAAACAGTGATAAGTAAGGACATTTCTGTATAATCTTCTTAATGAAGGGACAGTGTATAATAGTTTACCACCCGATCTCACCATTTGTCTAGTAAATAAACTCCTAATTGAAATAGTATGGAAATGTAGAATATGTGGTATCACGCAGCATTTTTTTCCTGTCACAATAGTCGATTAATTCTTAATCATGTCACTTGACAAGGGCCTCATCTTTGACTAACCGCTGATGCAAGCTACTTAACTATGGCCTACATGTTGCCGACCAACTCCCGCTATGGGTGGGAAATTTACGGCCCGCGGACCACACGCACCCCAACTAGCTTTTTAATCCGGTCCGCCGAGCAAAAACGGTCAAAGTATAATGGCAATGTATACAAAAGTAAACAAAGTACTACTGATAAAAACATTATTTGGGTGCCAGCATTGTTCCCATTGTCCTTTTGTGTGTTTACTACATATAAAAATACTACAAAAATACTGAAAACTACTACAAAACTAAACGTCACATGTATTGCTTAAAAAGAGGGACCTAATACAATATTTTGCGTTCTACTGCAATCCCTTAAGAATACTAATACAGTATTGCTATACAAAAATTACTACTACAGAAAAAAATACTACAAAAATAGAACTACCTTAATACAACAGAAATGTACTATCCTGCTACTACAGAAATACTATAGGAATCCTAAAAAATACCACTACAGAAAGTACTATAGAACAAAGGTTCCCTGTATACACATATACCGTAAATTCCGGACTATAAGCCGCTACTTTTTTCCCAAACGTTCAACCCTGCGGCTTATTCAGTGATGCAGCCAATTTATGTCATTTTGCTATCGGCCGCCAGCGGCGCTCAAGTACAAAAGGTAAGATTTAGACCGGTGGAATATATGCGCCGAGGAAGACTGCAACTTCTTAGTTTGTGCACAAATAGATTTAGAGTAGACATATCCTCATCATGCAAATTGCAAAAAGAAAGGCACATGACGCAGCTTTCAAGCTAAAAGCAATCGAGCAGTCCGATAAAGAAGGAGCGAGCGTGTTTTGGAATAAGGGAGCGTGGGACGACGTCTATATGACAACGTTTCTCTCCGACACTGAGGAAGACGACTTTGACGGCTTCAGTTCTAAGGAGGATGATGAGGGCGGTTTACCGTGATTTTTACAAGTACGGTATGTTTTTTTAACAGAACCGTTTACTGTGTTGCAAGTGTGTTGCTAGCGTGTTTCTACCAATAACTGCCCTGTCACAGGCACCGTTTGGGATGAAAGTTATATTATTATTAATAAAGCTTTGAAAACTCTCTCGGTGTACTGTCTTTCTTTGTAAATATGTGTAACCATGTATAATATGTATTTGCGACTGTATATTTTTGTCATGTATTTTTTTCAGACACTTATTCTGATATGTTTTGCACGGGCGAATACAAAAGAAGGGGCGAAACAAACGCGGGGTGACAGGAAGTGGGGTAAAGGCGAGACTTGTTTGTGGCGGACAATAGTGGATATATATTTTATCCACCCTTACCTTTGAAAATATAAACTTTTTTCCTTGGATTACTTTCAACAAGACTCGGACTCTGCCGGTCTGCATCAAACCTTAAGTACCGTATCATTTTCCGTTCATTTTGCCGGCTGTGATTTTTGGACTATGTACTTTTATGAAGGACATTTGGTTTCAATCGCGGGACTTAAAGTCGGGTTTGGGTTAATTTTGTGTTTGTGTTACATTTTATTAATGTGGGCGCATGCGGCTTATATACAGGTGCGGCTTGTGTAAGTACAAAATCGGTTTTCCTCTTAAAATGTGGTGCGTGCGGCTTATAATCAGGTGCGCTCTATAGTCCGGAATTTACGGTAAGTGTATATAGTTTGTATATTATATCTTGTCATTTCTTGTGGAGATAACAGTCAGATAAGTCATACATTATGCTTAATTTTTTTTTTTATTATTGTCAGGTCTTTTTCCATAATGTACTACCACAAACACATTTCAACCCGTACATGTGGTTTGGAGCGACAGTCTAGTGAGTGAGCATAAGCAGCGTACACAATTGTTCATTTGATGCCACAGCAAATAAACAATATAGATTGTGGAAACGCTTCAAAGTAAGGATGCACTGTGCCAAAAATGGCTAGGATTGCGATTATGATAAGCCGATGCATATTTTTCATTTTGCACATGAGTAGGTAGGAGAATGAGAGTGCCATCAAAACGGAAATACTGCCAAGTTTATACCAACAAAATGTGTTTTCCTCAGTTCTGCCCATTTTTCGGAGCTGCTAGCCAAATTTTGGCTTATATTTACATGACAACCCTACAGAGCTAGCTTCAAATGCATTCATTCCGTTTGTCTCCTGGCACTCATTTTATACGGTGGGTTTAATTGACTTATTATCATGAATTCTTTTATGACTATTATGGGTATTATTATTACTATTATCTTACTTTTGTATATGCGCATATCCGTTAAAAGCGAAGATGCCCTAAAATAATGTGCCTGAGAAGAAGCGAGAGACGGTTCAGTGTAGCTGCTTGGAGCTATTTCTTTGACATTGTTACTAGCCTCTTCACTAAATGATTATGTTATTAGCACATTTGATTTCTCAGCAGGTTTTTTTACCTTGTTTGTTGTGTCGTGCCCAAAAAGTTTCTTCAAAGTGCATGTCATTTTCCGTATTTATTTTGAAGGACACTTTCAGACAGAAAATGATGTCCTATTGTGAGCCATATTGCTTTACTCTATTTAAACATTCTCATTGAAACATGGCCTCATCACTTTCATCAGCCATCTGCTTCCTCATTGTCTGTAAGTCTCATCCCATCTCATCTCATTAGCTGCACCGCTTATCCTCAGTAGGGTCGCGGGGGTGCTGGAGCCCATCCCAGCAATCATCGGGCAGTGGGCAGGGGACACCCTGAACTGGTTGCCAGCCAACCGCAGGGCACACGGGGACAGACAACTCACTGGCTCATTCCCACCTAGGGACAATTTGGACCGGCCAATTCACCTGAAATGCATGTTTTTGGAATGTGGGAGGAAACCGGAGTCCCCGGAGGAAACCCACGCAAGCACGGGGAGAACATACAAACTCCGCACAGGAAGTCTGGAGCTGGATTTGAACCCACGCAGGAGGTTCCCAAGACATGAACTGTGCCGCACATGCGCTAACCACTGCGCCGCCGTGCTGCCCCATTGTCTGTGAGTTTCCAAAGAAATTATTTTGTAGATATTTTTTGATGTAAATTGCTGAAATGGCTAATCCCTTTGTTTTTTTGTCGATCGTGTGTCCCAGACTCACAAAATGTTTGCAGTATGTTTCAGTTTCACTTTGTTTTGGATTAAAGTTGAGCTTGGACGCTAATCTTGACTCAGCAATGCTGCTAAAGTGTGTACGACACACCACAGACACACACACACACAAGGAGAGCAGAACAGTGTTTGATGATAATTTAATAAAATACTTAAAATCAGCATCTAGTAAAAATTCCAGTGATTTGTTTATCATTTTGTCTAAGTCAGTGCCTAATGAAGTGTTTTATACCGTTTTAATTCAAATGCAGTTTGAGTTTGAGTTTATGGGTCAAAACGTTAACTTGGTTTCATCCATACTTACGAGTAGTAACAATAAAAATAACGCCATCAACATGAATGCTGTCCATATAGCAGACAGGTGGTAAAAACTGCACTTGGTCCCAAGTGGCAGGCGTCAGGATCCTGAGCAGGCGGGGATCAGTAGGTCCTGGCCGTCTTGGTGTCCTGCGCCTGGTTGAAAGGGTTTGCAGCACTCGTGGAAGGCTCCTGCTGGGGTTCGATGGACTGATACGCGTCCCTCTTTCGAGTCATGGAGGGGAAACCTACGTGGTTTGGTGGTGGTGGGAAGGGACAAAAACACACACAAGCCAATGAATAAACATTGCTACATAATCTGTTTTATTAGCAGGGTTGGGTAGGGTTACTTTAACTGGATTACTTTCAATGACTTTTGGATGACTCCAATACCAAACATGCTAATAAAAGATAAAAGAAACTAAATCAGCCAGGGGCGATATAGCACCAAATGAATCGTGCCAACAACTGTTAAACGAAGAAATACATTGTTATGTTGATTTAAAAGCAAAAGTCAGACATCTCAGAAGCAAGCAAGCCTTTTGTAAGCAGGGAAAGGTTTTGTCCGCCACTTTCAGCCAGCCAACTACGAGCGCTACCCCTAACTCTCATTAAGCACCTCTGGCTGGACTTCCCCAATGGATTCAAAGCACAGTAAGCAAGCAGCAGATCTTTTGTTTCAGGAACATGACATGAATAAAGTGTTTAGAGGGCGAAATAAAAAAAATGATGTGATCTCTGCTATTGCTGAAGTGATGAGGGAAGTGCGAGTAACGCAGCACAGCTCGCACCAGTTGTGCGTTACGTCACGGACTCAGGTGGCAAGGAGCGCTTTGACACATTTGAAAATGTTACCAGTAGGAAGCGAGCAGGGTTGGGTAGGGTTACTTTATCTGGATTACTTTCAATGACTTTTGGATGACTCCAATACCAAATATGCTAATAAAAGACAAAAGAAACTAAATATGAATAAAATGACTCAATTTTGTGCAGGCTTGGGGAGTAACGGAACACATGGAACGGCAAAAATGATGTTTGGATTTATTTTCATTTTGTTTCTGTCACATTTTATGTTCGTTTTGCCGGAGATCAAAGAGATCAAAGCCAGGAGAGAAAGCTTACCACGTGTTGTGAGTCATCATTTGATTTATATTTAGTTTCCTTTGTCTTTTATGAGCATATTTGGTATTGGAGTAATCCAAAAGTCATTGAAAGTAATCAAGTTAAAGTAACCCTAGCCAACCCTGCTTGCTAGTATTGCTTTTCTGTAAGGGTGAGTGGATCGATTGAAATATCGATATTTTCGATACTGAGCGAGTGCTTGTATCGGAGCGATACTGTCTTCCCATTTCAACTGATTATTATCATTATAATAATTTTGTTAGTGTATCGTACGTTATAACTTTAAAATTCAATCCGATTAGTTTATGGAAAGTGCTAAAGGTGCTTCGGAGCAATAACTAACAGATTGAGGAATGGCTTCTTACCGAAAGTGTTTACCCCCCTAAACTCTCATCAACATCGCTCCTGATTAAAATGTTCTGTATAATTTCCTCTGTGAATCAATATGTTGGTATATTGTTTTTCAGTATTTTTATCCTTTTGCACATTTAACTTTTTAATGTGTTTTACTTGTACTGGAAGGAGAAGCCCTCCAATTTCATTTTACTTGTATAATGTGGTATGAATAAAGTATCTATCTATCTATCTATCTATCTATCTATCTATCTATCTATCTATCTATCTATCTATCTATCTATCTATCTATCTATCTATCTATCTATCTATCTATCTATCTATCTATCTATCTATCTATCTATCTATCTATCTATCTATCTATCTATCTATCTATCTATCTATCTATCTATCTATCTATCTATCTATCTATCTATCTATCTATCTATCTATCTATCTATCTATCTATCTATCTATCTATCTATCTATCTATCTATCTATCTATCTATCTATCTATCTATCTATCTATCTCTCTATCTCTCTATGGTATCTATCTATCTATGGTATCTATGGTATCTATCTATCAATGGTATCTATGGTATCTATCTATCTATGGTATGTATCCATCTGTCTTTCTTTCTATCCATCTATCTATCTATCTAACTCGATATCTATCTATCTATCTATCTATCTATCTATCTATCTATCTATCTATCTATCTATCTATCTATCTATCTATCTATCTATCTATCTATCTATCTATCTATCTATCTAACTCGATATCTATCTATCTATCTATCTATCTATCTATCTATCTATCTATCTATCTATCTATCTATCTATCTATCTATCTATCTATCTATCTATCTATCTATCTATCTATCTATCTATCTATCTATCTATCTATCTATCTATCTATCTATCTATCTATCTATCTATCTATCTATCTATCTATCTATCCATCTATCTAATGATGATAAAGATCATGCATCCATCCATTAAATGCGCCACTTATCCTCATTAAGCTCACGAGGGTGATGGAACCTATCCCAGATAAAGGTCATTCATTACACTTTATGTCCTTACTGACTATGTATGTATTTATGTACATCGCGGAGCCATGGTGGCTTAAGTCAAGAACACACTCAGATTCTTCACTCTTTCTGGGAGATGGATACAGAGGAGGAGTTTTCCAGCCCCCTCGCTCAATCCAACCCATGTGTCAGAACACCTATTGTTGGGAGTCAATAGGTGACCAAACCCCCTAATGCCAATCGCCAAGCAGGGAAGGAACGGGGACCAATGTTACTACTGACTTTAATTTCAAAATATTGTGTCAAGAAGTGCTTTAGTTTTCTGGTTGACATTGTTACTGATGTGACTCACCTGTGCCCGCTCATTTGGCGCCGTCGCAGGTTCTGATTGGCTCCCTGTCACTATTTGAACCCAGTCCTGTCTGTCCCCTAGTGTCAGTCTGTCTGCGAACCTCATTGTATACTAGGCAAGCCTTTTTTGACCCTGACTCCCACCTGTCCCGTTTTTGCTACTGTCTATCTCCGGCTACGACCTGTTTTGCCCCTGACCACGTCTGTTCTCCTGTCCCGGCTT